>NC_091848.1:20907487-21215143 GCF_037783145.1 Equus przewalskii
TAAGTGAATTGTGAGTAGCAGAATAATACATACAGTTTATAAACTGTAATGACATTTTGGTAAGAAAAGGAAAAAAGAAAACTAAATCATAAAATCTCAAAAAGCAATACTATATATTTTCTGTGGGTGCACATCAACCCATAGAACAAGGATGGAAGGTTACACATCAAACTGATGACAGTGTTACCTTAAGAGAAGAGTTGGAAAGCTCAAAGAGGGGATCCTAATAGTGGTCATAGTCTATCAGGGTTAGTTTCAGCATTATGTGACAAAAAAATCAAATTAAGAATGACATTCTATCATACAAGGGGAGTCCAGAATTAGACAGTGCAAGTATGAAGATTCCGTGAAGACAAGGAGATGGGTTCCTCCAGCATTCTTCTCCATCACCCCTACAGTGTGGCCCTCATTTTTATGGCCCAATATGACCACGAGAGTGCCAACTAGTACTTCAGAGTTCTAGAGAGTAGGATGGAAGAATAGAAAAAAAAAAAGGAAACATAACACATGTGCCAACTATCCTTCAACACAATTTCACAGATGCTGTCATATAACATTTCCATCTACATCTTATTGACCTGAATTTAGTCAGATGGTGAATTCTGATCACAAGGGAGGCTAGAAAATATTACTGCTATTTCCCCCAGCCATGTCTCCAGTTCAAATGAGGGGTTTTATTACTAAGTCAAAAAGAGAGGATGGATGTTGGGGTAGGCACCTGAGGTCTTTTGTCTCAGTCATCAAAGGCTTTTGACCTGATCCATAATGTAAAGTTTTACAAGTGGATGAATTTCCATATTATTTGTGTAACTAAAAATCATTTTTAAAGTAAAAAAAGAGGAAGTAATTACCTTACTTTTGAGATACTACTAATCTGAAAATGTGTATCACACTTTCAAATTGTCTCTAATTGACTTCCAGACTGGAAATTTTGCATAAGAGGAAAATCCAGGGTATGCTCCTGAGCCCACTATGACTAGACGGGGTGAGAAGAGCCTCTGAGACTTAAATGGGGATTGGCTCTGGGACTCATGGTTACAAACTCCTGTGAGGTACCCTACTTTGACAGCCTGACCAAGTTCTATTCTTCCTTGCCTTGTGTTTTTTAAAGTTGTAGTCAAATGCACATAACAAAATGTACCAACTTAACCATTTTTAAAGTATACAGTTCAGTAGCATTAAGTATATTCACATTGCTGTATAGCCGCAATTTCCAGAACTCTTTTCATCTTGCAAAACCGAAGCTCTATACCTGTTAAAGAACAACTCCCTCTTGCCCCTTCCCCACAGCACCTGGCAACTACCATTCTCCTTTCTGTCTCTATGAATTTGATTCCTCTAGGGACCTCCTATGAGCGATCACACAATATTTGTCTTTTTGTGACTGGCCTATTTCACTTAGCATATTGTCCTCAAGTTTCATCCATGTTGTAGCATGTGTCAGAATTTCCTTCTTTTCAAGTCTAATAGTCCATTGTATGTATACACCACATTTTGATTATCTATTCATGCATCAATGTACATTTGGGCTGCTTCCACCTTTTGGTTATTGTGACTAATGCTGCTATGAACACGGGTGTACAAATATCTCTTCAAGACCTTGCTTTCGATTCTTTGGGCTATATACCCAGAAGCGGAATTGGTGGATAATATGGTAGTTCTATTTTTAATTTTTTGAGGAACCACTGTACCATTTTCCATAGGGACTGCAATTTACATTCCCACAAACAGTTCACAAGTTTCTCCACATCCTTGCCAAAACTTGTTATTTTCTGGCTTTTTTTTTTCAATAGGAACCATTTTAATGGGTATAAGATGGTATCTCCTTGTAGTTTTGATTTGCAATCCCTAATGATTAATGATGTGGAGCATCTTTTCATATGCTTCTTGGTCATTTGCATATCTTCTTTGAAGAAATGACTTCTCAAATCCTTTGCCCATTTTTAAATCAGGTTGTTTGTTTCTTTCCATTGAGTTATGAGTTCCTTATATATTCTGGACATTAATTCTTCATCAAATAGATGATTTACAAATATTTGCTCCCACTCTGTGGGCTGCCTTTCCACTCTGTTGATCGTGTCCTTTGATGTATCCTGCCTTGTGTTTTGCTACCATAACGGATCTCAGCCTGAATTTGCGGTTTCTAGTATTGACTCCAGATCTGGTTCCTGTGACCGTGAGCCATCTTCTCTACTTCATATTGATTCTTACTCCAGTTTTTGCAAAAATGAGCTCAGGCTTCTATAACAATGCCCCAGCTTTCCTGTCTGATTTCACTCTTGGATCCCCCTCTCTCATCTTCTAATGAAGGCCTTGAGGTTTACTTAAGAGTTTGTTTTGTCCGTAAAATCTGTAAAAAGTTGCAGCCATAAAATTTGCCATTGTTCTGTTAATTCTGAAATGATGGGACAGATTTCACTTCCTACTTTTAAAAGACACATAAAATAAGGCAAATAAAATGACAATCTAAAGCTATGTAATCTCGGGGAAGAGAGAATCACACCAAAAATCTAGGATACATAGAAGTGTCAAGAGCTATGAAGAATCTGAGGTTTTAATCTACACACAAGCTAACAATTAGCCTACCACAGTTTCACAGATGCTGGAAGAATTCACAAGATTTCCCCAGTCAGAGACAAAGGGCTATTACTCACAGCAATAGGAGTAGCCAGAGTATCTACATTTTCCTGCACTGAATCCCTGAGGCCCAGGTGCCACAGGGGTGGTGTGAAGAGAGCCAGGTGACGCCTGCACAGACAATGGGTTGCGTTGCAGTAGAGGAACTCTGAGCTTGAGAACCCAAGTCTTTTATAATGGACAAGAGGCATGCCTGGACTCTGCTCTGGAGGGAAACACTATCTCTACTGTTCAAGGCTGTTTGCCATTAAAAACATTCTTTTTTTTAAATTTTTTAAATTATTTTTTTCCTTTTTTTTTTTTCTCCCCAAAGCCCCCCGGTACATAGTTGTATATTCTTCGTTGTGGGTCCTTCTAGTTGTGGCATGTGGGACGCTGCCTCAGCATGGTTTGATGAGCAATGCCATGTCCATCCCCAGGATTCGAACCAACTGGGCCGCCTGCAATGGAGCGCGCGAACTTAACCACTCGGCCATGGGGCCAGCCCCCATAAAAACATTCTTGAAAAGATAATCTGGAACAAAGAGTAGTTAGTGCCTCACTTGCAAGACACGAAGAAACATGAGAAAGCCATGCAACTGTCTCCCAACAATGAGCCATCCCTTCTATTTTGTTCCTCAGAGCTTCTTGGCTACCAAGACCAAGAGGTACATATTCCTTCTAATAAACAAATAGCTTTCCTCAAAAATGGAGCATGACAGTTAATTGAGATAAGCTTTTTCTCTTGCCCTAAGCTATAAGATGAAGTAAGCACTTGGAATCTTACCTAGAACATAAATTGAACAACATAATAAAGTATTCAGAGTTTTGCACAATATGGGGATTTTTTTTCATATAGCCATTTCTTTTTCAGATATGGAAAAAAATTAAATCAAATCTTTCTGAAGGTATTTTTATGAAGACATTCTATATAGTTCAATAGTAATAAAGTTTTAAATGTCTGATTTTCAACATATTAATATTTACAGGGTATGTGTAAATAGCCAAAGTTTAGTCTAACGCAAATTATGAACAAGAGAACACTGTCAATTGTTTGTTTGTTTGTTTGTTTGTTTTATATCTACAGAATTCAGAGGGCTGGCTTTGTCTCCCACTTTGATAAACAGAAGCACCTTATTCGACATATTAAAAAACAAACATTGACCACCTATTCTATTCTAGACGCTGTGCGATTTATTGCATATACAGAGATAAATGATATACAGTCCCACCTTCAAGAAACAATCCTAAGCATCCCAGATAGTTTGTGTGTCTCCACCATTTTCTTCCCTGTCACCAATCCACATGGATGGCTTAATTCTATAGAAAGGAAGAGCAGCTCAGCTTGTTTATATGCAAGCAGCTGGTAAGCAAATGGAAGCTTCCTTACTTGGATACACTTCATCCCCATCATTTCATGAGCTTCTTTACTCTAGAGCTGCACTGCCCAATATGGTAGTGAATAGACAAATCTGGCTACTCAAATTAACTAAAGTAAAATAAAATAAATTAAATCAGTTCTTCAGTCACACCAACCGCATTTCAAATGCTCAATAGCCACACGTGGCTAGAGGCTACCGTGTTGTTCTATCATTGCAGAACATACTATTAAAGAGAACTGTTTTAGAGTATGGCTTTGCTTGCTAAGGTGTGGTCTCTGGTTATAAACTGGGTATGCCTCAGAACTGGTATTTTTAACTTTCCATAGCAACAGTTTACTCAATATGTCAGACTGAAGCCCAAATGAGATAGACATACAGATAGGCAGATATATATATATACATATACAGATATAGATATAAATATAGATATGGGTATAGATATAGATATGGATATTTATTCTACACAGGTACTAAACTCTTCACATCCACTCTTAAGGAGAAAAACGATCATCAGTCAGTATAAGAATCAACTCTCAGAACATTATATCTGAGTAGGTGATAGTTTCAGTAATTCTTTGTGGCTTTTTCCCTATGATTGAAATTTTCCTGGCTTCTGTATTCTCAATGGTGATTTTCTTGGGAAGTATAAAATCTGTAATTACCACATTAGCTTCCAGAAGAATTCGACAGGGTATGTGCTTTGTAAATGTCACTTGATATTTGCATGTGGCATTTAAATTCCTGCTAGTGTTAGTGCACCATAGAGATCACTGTATTATTTCTGAGTTGTTTCTTTTGTTAATTTTGATTCTGCTTGCAGCAGGCATTTTAGGAGTTAGTGGAAAAGTTAGACTTCTGTGTTTTATAATGCCATTGACACTCAGTAAGCTTAATAAAAAAAAAGAGAATCCAAGACTATGTGAGGAGATTTTAATCTCTGATCTACTGGTTCCTTGAATTAATTATTGGAGAAGTAGAATGGGTTCCCGAAATCTGATCCTCAGAGTTGAAGGAAGGGGAAGAAATAAGACAAGTACAGATGGACATAATGAACTGCATTACAAGTTGATTAAATGTCATAAGAATACGTATTCCTATGGAATCTTTCTTGAATTTTACCTTTAGTTTTTATGGTTTCCATTAGTGGTGTGTCTAGGATGGCTAATTTCCCCTGACTCAGAAGTGGAAGCAGGCAGGGTGCATGTAGTTTCACTTACATGTGGAATCTTCTTCACATTTGTATATCGTCTATTTTGGCTTTTGGCACCATTTCTTATAAGTATCTTCAATGGTCAAGTATTCCTGAATTTTCATTGTGTCACAGGGTTTATTTTCAGAAATGGAGTTGTTCATCTTGCACATATTATTTGACTTTAAATATTTTTAAATTATGTGTACACTCTGGGTTTATTTGTTTGTTTTTGTCATATAGCAGGATCTTGCACATAGTGATCCTCTGGCCAACTTTGGTGCTTTTCTTTATAGAATCCTCACCGGGGCTGGGAGTCATGTACTCATTCGCACATATTCACCCCCATATTCCCTTATAAGTAATAATCCAACCTGAGCTGACAGGATGCAGTAGAATTTTATGACTTGTACCTGGACTTCCTTCAAAAAGTTTATAATTTTTAAATTGCAATTCAAAACCAAATTAAAGAACATAGATAAGCAAAAAATTTTTATTTCCTTAAAATGAATGTTTATAGTCTCTTCTCCCAACTCCTACAAAGATAGGGACTGTTAACATCAGGGTTAGATCCTTTTTAGTTGTATATATGTGTATGGATGTATTTTTTTTCACAAATCCAGGGTCATATATTATATGTTATTTTATAATAAAAATTTTTTACCTCACTATTTATCCTGAATATCTTTCCTATCATATAACATTTTAAGAAATCATATACTGTTCTAGAATATTATCTGTAATGGTTGCATTGAAGTCCAATGTTTGCAAATACCATAATTTATTGAACTATCCTTATGGATAACTTGGTTGTCTCTGACATAGTGGCTTTATCATCAATACTTTTTTATTTGTCCACTCTTGTATATCTTGACTTTTTATATTAGTACATAAATTTCTGAAAATTATTAGAAATAGCCAAATTTTAGTATTCTACTATCCTTACATAACAACCTACCTTAATTTTGCTCATCTAAAACAATGATTCATAGCTTATTTGTCTAAGCTTTGTGGAATCGCTCATTTTCCCAGCATTCTATTCTTCAACTTTTTCCCACTTGCCAATACCTCTTTTCTATGCTCCCTCTTATTCTCATCTTCTGTCTTCCTAAAAATCTACTCCTATGTATTTCATTAACAGGAAGGCACATTTAATTAAGAATAACTTAATGTTTTCCTTTCTGAGGTTATTTGCATTTTAATAAGCATCGAATCTTTATATTAACAATAGACTCTAATGGAGGAATTGGAGGCATCTGCCAGAAGTTTGGAGAAGATCTTATACATAACTCATATAACGTATTCCTTATTCTTCTTATTTTAAGGTTTGGGGGTAAATGTTACTTGCTCTCTGTTTGCTCATCAGTCAAGTTGCAAATATGCTTGACACACCTCAATCCCTTATATGAGTCAAGATAGCAAACTAGGGAGTTAGCAACTTCAGGAAGAGATTACAGGTTGTTGTAATGTTGGGATGCCTAGTAAGTGCCAAGCATACAACAGACACATAATAAATATGTGTTGTTTACTTGATCAATTAACAGTGATTCAGGATGTGGCTGTCTTTCTCTCGATTGCTGACTTTCTTTGCTTTTGCTGCCAATCCCTGCAATTCTCTTACAGATAATATGTAGGAGATGCCCTTGAGCTATGCTCATAGTTCCTTCATGTATAGGAGAAAGAGTGATCCTACAAAATCAGAAAAATTTGTACTGAGTCAAAGAGGGGAAATGAGAAATGCTAGTAGACAGGAAAGCCTCCATCCCTTTTGTGCAAAAAATATGAACAAGACATGGGTCTGACAACAGTCCAATAAGGGAGATAATCAATTAAGTGAGTCATTATTATAAATGCAATATAAATAATATAATAGAATGCACCATATATAATAGAAATAATATACATGGTAAAATGGAAGCAGAAGAATGAGCCATGGACTCTGCATAGAGAGGTCAGGGAAATCTTCACCCAAGAGACACCGCTTGAGCAGGGTCTTAAGATGTGAACAAGAGTTTGGTAGGTATATCAGAAGAGAGAAGGAACATAACGTGCAAAAGGCTGAAAAAATGTTTCGAGAACAATAAACAGCAGGCATTCTGAGTCTGGAGTACAAAGTGTCAGCCACAGAGTAGCAGAGGATCAGACTGGAGACGTAGGCCTGGAATTACCACAGAGGCTTTGTGTTCTGTACTGAGGACCTGCGGTTCTAGTCTCTAGGCCAGTGGTTCACCATCCTAGCTGCATGTTAGCACTGCCTGGGGAGATTTAAAAAAATACAGCTGGGCCAGCACTGACGGCCTAGCAGTTAAAGTTCGGCCCTCTCACCACTTCAGCAGCCCAGGTTTGTTTCCCAGTCACAGAACCACACCACCCATCTGTCAGTAGCCATGCTGTGGCAGCAGCTCACATAGAAGAACTAGAAGGACTTACAACTAGAATATATAACTATGGACTGGGGGGCTTTGGAGAGGAAAAACAAAGAGGAAGATTGGCAATAGATGTTAGCTCAGGGCGAATCCTTCCCTGCTAAAAAGAAAACAAAACAGATGCCCAGCCCTACCTGTGTGTGTTTGAGGGAGTGGCAGAGATATTAGTTCAACTTTGGACGTAACAAGTTGGGGATACCTGTAGGGCATCAAGGGTGGAGATGGAGATAGCCCATGAATGCTTAGATACATGAGTCTGGAACTTTGCAGAAGTCTCTGAGCCCCGGATTTCAGTGGGTACAGAGAGTGCATGGCGCAGAAGCCTAAAAATAGGTAAAGTTGTGCTTTCACATAGGAAAGATGTTCTGTATAAATGTTGAAGTAAAAAAATTCGTATTATAAAACAACATAATATTTGACCCTGGACTTGTTGCTTTGGGACAACAGGGGTGAGGGTAGCAGAGAGCAAGGAGGGGTAGGAGGAAAGGATCACAAAGAAACAGGAAAAAACTCTTTGAGGTGATGGGTATGGTCATTATGTCGATTGTGGTGTTGGTTTCATGAGTCTATACATAAACTCACCAAAACGTAATCTTTAAATTTATGCAGTGGGCCGGCCTGGTGGGGCAGCAGTTAAGTTCACACATTCTGCTCCAGCAGCCTGGCATTCGCTGGTTCAGATCCCAGGTGCAGACCTACACACTGCTTGTCAAGCCATGCTGCGGCAGGTGTCCCACATATAAAGTAGAGGAAGATAGGCACAGATGTTAGCTCAGGGCCAGTCTTCCTCAGCAAAAAGAGGAGGATTGGCAGCAGATGTTAGCTCAGGGCTAATCTTTCTAAAAAAAAAAAAATGCAGTTTATTGTATGCCAATTAGACATCAATAAAGTTTTAACCCAAATCAATTACCTGACTGCATTAGTCTTCTACTTTTACTTCATTAGAAAGAAGCCCATGACTTGTTGTGGAACGTGAGCAAGTCACTAACATCCCTGGGATTCAATTTTCTCAATTTTAAGAAAAGAGTTGCCTTCTAACATGATAAAAGTTTCCTTTCATTGTTTCTAATCTATGATACATAAGCCAAATTCAAGAAGATGGAGGAAGTCCTAAACTTTGATACTTAAATCTTAATGATAAAGAAAATTTTGTGGGATAAGTGGGGCCACAGCATTATAATTTGACATGCAGACGCTGACTTTGCCTCTTGTACCATCAGCTGCTATGGGTTCTCTTATTGATTTCTCAGTTTGTGAGGCATCTGTGGAAGATTATGCCTGAGCCCAGGCAGACTCAGCCCCAGGGTAAGAATCAACGGGCAGGAGTCGAAGGATCTGAGCCCCTGGGTCACTTGAGATTTCCCTTTAGACCTTATACAATTAGTATAAATTTGTAGTGTCTGTGAGATTGAAATTGATGTGGGCTGAAAAATCAGAACGCTTTCAAATCCTGCTCCAAACATCCTTCTCAAATGTTTACAGACAATGTTTTCTGGAATGATAGAAATTGAAAGGACTGTGGATAATTTTATTAATACTAAATCTTTATTTTCCAAATAATAATTTAAAAAACAAATAAATAATGCTAACACTCACTGAATGCTTACTTGGTTGCAGGCATTGTGCTTAATGCTTTGCATACGTTTATATCATTTAATCCTCAAAACTATTCAATATTATTATTTACTTTTTTATTAAAACAAAAATGAGGCATGACACCACTGAGATACATGGCCATGTCACACAGCTAGTGAAGCGCCAGGCATCAGCTATTCCCGCCGTAGCATTTACAGACCATGAAACTAAGCTGAGTTGTGGGTTTTGGATTCTGCTCCATTCCACCTCTAACTTACAGATTGGCCTTCAGAACGTCACTAACCTTCTTCACGTCCCAGCGTTTGCATTTTGAAAAGATAACGATATTCTTCCAACCCACACCATGGAGGACATAAGGTATATGACGTAGTCAGATGACAAAGAAAACATATTTGCATTGATAGCAACGTCTTCTGTTTCAAAAATAATTTTTATAGGTTTTGTATTTATCACTTATAGGTGTATTCTAAATGTCAACCGAATTAACACTGTTTTTAAAGATTAACCTAAAATCAACTCAACCCTTCTATCCCTTCAGGAAGTAGAAAACCCACTCCCTTTCCCCACTACCCTATCTTCAGACAGATTTTGACTAACTGGCATCTTCAAGGACATCAGTAGTTCTCATTTCCTATTCCTGCTGAACTCTGAGTCTTAGTGTCATCTCATCCCCAGTGGTCATTCTTTTTGCTCTGTCTTACACAAAACAGGGAGGGGCAACGACTTTTTCTTGATTTCTCCAAAAGGATGTCAATTGTTTTCATAGATGACTTCTCTGAAGTTTTAAGACAAAGAAAGATGGGATTCAGAGCACAAAATTGCATAGAAAACATTTTAAAACTGAATATTAGATAATCCTTTTCTTAAAACTCCTTCAATAGGCCTGCTAGCAGGAATTATCCGCCAACTGGCTCTCTGCAGACTCCAGTCTTCTGCCATATAATTTGAGCACTTCTCCTGTCTGACTAATCTCTCTCTCATTTTTCTCTTCCTCACTAAAACCCCAAAATTTGTAATAACTTTCCATGCTGGACGGTTTAGCTAATACTTCCATATATTTCCTTCCAGACTATAATCCTCGGTGCTCATCTTCTGCACTATAGGCAGTTTCCTTTTCAAAAACTTTTGTCTCCCTAAGAGGAATTCAGATGCCATCCACTAACATACACTTTTAAAAAAAAATCCTATTTCATATTTAATGCACTAACACCTTGCTAATTTGGAGTTACTTGTTTGATGACCTTAACACAAACCAGAAAGGAAGCATAAATGGTTCCTGGGAAGCCAAAGTCACCATCCCAGGCAATTTATTTATAAAAATAAAACTGCATGAGAAATAGCAGTAATGATCAAAATGATAATAAAAATAGTCAAGGAGTTTGTCTTAAATTTAAAAGAAATTCCCTCAAAAGTCAAAGTTCCTTTAGCAAAAATCCTTAATTCTATTGTTTAAAAAAATGAGTTGTAATAAAGGAGCATAAGAACAGTTCCTGGGGAAGACATGCCCTCAGATATGATTGTAATACATCAGTGGAATAATTTATCACCTGATGAATGCTTAAAAACTAGCAATCACAATAAAATAAGGTGCACATGAAGATAAGTCAACTTTGTCACACAAAGTAATAGGGGGAAAAAAGAAAGAAACTAAGACATTACTGTAGGAAAAAAGCAAAAACAACAAAAAACCCCACCATTGGAATATAAGAGCCTAGAATTTTCTTTTTAACTGATTTTAAAATAAGTACTTAGGGGTACTGGTACTGGATAAACAGCTCTGAATTTTTTTCTTTTCTTTGTTTTTTAGAGAGATTAGAGGGGTTTGGGGAAGAGGATCCAACATTGAGGCAAGTTAATAACAAAAATGTGTACATTTAATTTAAACAAATTTACAGCTCAGTCCTGTGATACGACTACTACTATTGTCTAAGACAAATGTCCAGAACACATATTTCTCTATGTACTTATATTAGTGTTTATTATTTCTTCATTATGCACATGTTATGTTCTTTATCAAATAACCCAAAGTACCTGAAACATCTAGACTTAGTACACGAGGAAATGAATAACATCTTAGAGTGGTCTAGTGCCCATTCCAGCAAAGAATGAATTCACCATAACCCCAAAATCTCAGGTATTTTTCCATTCCCCTTCAATTCAAAGATCTTGTCCAGATACAGACTTTGAAGCTAGAACCAGTCCACGGAATTTTATCCCTAAGCAACTCACCTTGGCCATTAGTGCTCTGTCCATCCCCCATATTTTTAAGTAGTATGCTAATGTTTGAATATTAAAGTTTTCCAAGTAACAAAGTTTTCTACAAATGACCTAGCCACAAGTGTACACCACATTAACAATTCATTAATTTTAGTTTAGACTTCATGAGTGCCTAACATCAAGTCCTAACAAGACGTGAAACAAGATATTCTGAAAAGTCTTGCCTTGTGATATTTTAAGAATGCATTCCTTTCTCTTATGAATTCAAATGCTGTACTTTCTGGGCTTAACCTCTATCTCAAACTGTCAAGATGATAACCATCTGTTTGATTGGTAATTGTTCTTTTTATTATGTTTGACACACTTTTAATTGTTTCTATTGATTTTTTCTTCCTAGCAATTGTACATGGTGATCAGAATATTTAATATATGACTTTCCTGCTTTGCCTTCAAGGAGATGGTGTAGGTTGTGTTCAAAAATGTGTTTTAAAACATCCTTATCAAGACGGTGTTATGAAATTTGTACACAAAAATGGTACAATGTCTTTAGAAAATTGGCTCTTGCTCCCAAAAAGAAACTTTAAAAATAAGATTTAAACAAGATAATAAAATAACCTAAAAAACACACCCACAAACAAAAACAATTGAACAAGGAATAGGAAAAGATAAAAATGTGATGACCAGCAAAGGTTTCCATAGTGAGCTCAGAAAAATTAAGGACCAGTTTGCTGAATTAAACAAAATCTGTTAGGCAATTAAGTGTTTTCCAAGTGGACTGTCCCATCCATAACTCTCCTCTTCTCTCCCTCTTTCTTGGCCTGGAAAGGAACAGTAATGGAAATTCTGCAGAGAATCTTATACATTGTGAAAATTGCCCAATCAGTTTTCTAGAAGCTATAGAATCCCGCTTACCATCAGATCTTAACAAGATTTGGAATCCGATTTATTCAAATTTTGTCTAATTGCCAATTGTGACAAAATAAACTGGACAATTTTCTGTCTTTCTGAACTGTACATTTAAGTTTTTTTACCAGAAAAATGTATCCTATACCAGGTGCTTTTCTAGAACTTTTGCATTTTTCCTGAACCCTATGGCGTTCTTCTCCCTCCCACTGTAACAACCCAGCCCTGCGCAATAGTCTCCTTTAAATCCTGCACCAGCTGCACCAACAGGACTTTTCATGGAGGAAGCACGTGGACTACATCTGAACAACCAACTATCTTGCAGACTGACTTTCTCCTCAAATTTTGCTCCCAGATGCCCAGAGCACCTGCCTGGGCAGATATATCCTATATCTTCAGAGAAGAGAGATAAATGAATTCCTTAGAGGGCAATCTGAATTTTAAGATTGAAATTGAGAAGGAAAATCAAACCCCTTAATCTTTTTTACTGGACTAGAAAAAATTGTGTGTGCTCACCTTATGGCAGTGAGCAACGCTCGCTCTCTGTGCCAATGAAATTCATCTTGAAGCTGATGTAAACTGTGCCTGACTTCAGAATACCAGCTCCTTCTGCTATTGTCTGACAGCTTCATCCCTTCTGACTTTGCGCTGTGGACATTTCCTTTCTGCAAGATAGTTGATTGGATAGTTGATTTTGTGAAGTTACGATGAATCTAATGATATTATTTTCCCATACAAGTTACATGCATGTGAAATTGAAACTGGGCATGATTAAAAGGAGCCCTTTCTGCCCATTTGCCCTTTGCATCATTTACCAGGTGCAGATATCTTTCGATGAGGAAATCTACATTTTAAGTCATTTTGGATGCTTAAGTAAGTCCTGGGTGAACATGAAGGTTGGCTGAGTCAACCAGAATTTTGGAATTGGGCAGACTTACTTTGGAGCTAGTACTTGCAGCTGGCAACTGGGCAGTGATTCAGGAGGCAGGTGGTGCTAAAGAAAAAAGTGAGTATGAGACTTACATGCTTATAATCACCTCCTAACCTTTTTAAAAATACCCCTAATTTTCCTTGTGGTGGTTTCTTTCTCCATCCAAAGGGTTTCTGGATGTTAGTTTTAATTTGATTTCACTAGGACACCAATATGGAGGGAATAAAGAACAAGGCAGATGAGTAGCAAAGGATTTTATCTGAGCCTCAATCATTCACTGGTGCCTCTGGCTGAAAATACTAGAAAAATGAAAGTGATGTCAACAGCTAAGAGCAAATTCAAGAGGAGAAGCTGGAATGCTCCTCTAAAGACAATTGTTAGAGGAAAGAGAGACTCAGAAATCAGTAAGTGTAACCTGAGAAGGAGAAGGTGGTAGAAGAGGAGGAGGGAAGGGGAGAGAACTGGAGGAAGAAGGAGAAGGGGAGAGAAAAAGGGGAAAAGGTATGAACCTCATTACTCAGTAGAGCGGGTCCTCACTTTAAGCACAGTTTTGCTGTCAGAAGATGACTCCAGGGGGCCAGCCCCATGGTGGACTGGTTAAGTTCACCCGCTCTGCTTCAGCCACCCAGGGTTTCATGGGTTCGTATCCTGGGTGCGGACATGGCACCGCTCTTCAGGTCACACTGAGGCGGCGTCCTACATGCCACAACTAGAAGGACCCACAACTAGAACATACAACTATGTACTGGGGGGATTTGGGGAGAAAAAGGAAACATAAAAAAAAAAAGAAGAAGATTGGCAACAGTCATTAGCTCAGGTACCAATCTTTAAAAAAAAGAAATTTTAAGAAGTTTAAAAAAAAAGATGACTCCAACATCTCAGTAGTTTACAACAATAACATTTATTTCTGCCTCATGCTGCATGTCTGTCACAGGTCAGCCACCACTGAGCAGTTTATTGCCTTCATTTAGGATTCTGGCTGACTGACAGAGAGGCCTTAATGGGGGTTTCAGAGGAGAAACAGCATGACAAAATCACAAGACAGAAGCTCAGAAGGACATGCTTCACCTCCACTCACATTTCATTTGTCAAAGCAAGTCACATGGCCAAGCCTGACGTCAATGGGATGAGAATGTATATTCTGAACAATATATAATTACCTAACAGCGTATAATAACTAAAAATGTTTTGATCTTCACAAGTAGGCAAGATAGAAAGTATTGGTCAGGGTATTTTGTAGAATGACCCTCCGTTTAGGTTTTTCTGATAATTAGATTGGGTTTATGGTTTTTTTGGGAAAAAGACCACAGAGGAAAAGTGCCATTCTCATCACATGGTATCAAGGGTATACGCCATCAACATGACCCATCACTGCTGATGTCAGTCTTGGGGGAGGACTTGTCAGATTTCTCCACTGTAAAGTTATCTATTTGTCCTCTTTTCTGTACTGTATTCTTTGGAAGGAAGTCACGATACACAGCCCACACTTAAGGAGTGGGAGTTACGTTCCACCTGCTTGAGGGCACTTCCCCATTTTTACAGGTGAAGAATCTGAGGCTTAGAGAGTTTAAGCCAAGTTGATATAGCTATTAAGTGGCATCAAGATCGAAACTCATGTCTGTCTGATTTATAAAACTATTCTTTTTTCAGTACTACACAAAAAGAAGCATAAAAATAGGGAAATGGTTAGAAAAATAGAAGGATATACCTATGAGTTACTTCACTGAAGCACATTGAGGAGCATGGCCCTTGATACTAGATAGATTCTTTAACTTGCCACTCACTAGCATTGGGACTGGAGAGCCATGCTCCTGATGTTTATAACACTATCCAATTATTGTCCCGACACGGTTTAACCATTAATCTGCCTTTCTACAAATACACCCTGACTCCATTCTAATCACTAAGCCATTTTTCAAAAGGGAAATCAAGTCCTTGGAGCAGTGTGAGGGGAGAGTAGAGGATGAAAGTGATTTTGTCTGTACTTCTTGTGGCCAGGAGATAGCTTCTAAGCAGTACTTTTTTGTGAAGAGAGTTATAACTCCAGATCTGCTTAATAAAGAGAAGGCATGTTTCTGTCACAGAAATAGCTTTTGGACAAATGGGAAACTGTCACTGAGCCTGAGAAGCAGAGCAACAGGATGGTCTATGTCTGTGGGTGAAAATTCTGTGAGGTTTTCCTTCTTACTCTGGAGGCATGATTCAATGATGACATTTTAAAGTGTGTGTCAGGTCCCATAGCTAGTTTTCTTTTGAAGTGTCATTGACAATGCAGTTCAAAGACAGAAATGACCATGTAACAGTATTAAAACAGTTGTGTTTTCTAAACTAGGATCAAATCTCTCTTCTGACAAAAAACTAAGTTACAGAAATGTATAAAGATAAAACAGAGTTTGGGGACTTTCTATATATTTCAGATGAAGAAAAGCCTTTTATTTCTATCCATTTTCAAAGACAGAATAGAGACTACTTGGTGTCTGAGTCACATGTGCACACCATATACTTACTTGTATTACATGATATCCTTGAACATGATTAATTTGAATATTCTGATGTGCAGTGATTTCTAAGTACACTGAGTTCTTGGCTGGCAGTCAGGAAGTCAAGTTATTCACCACTATTTCTCATAGTATAGAGACGTTTAATTTTCAAAAATAATTTTCTCCTTCAATTGCTGAGATTATCTGGACTTTCTGAGGGTATTATGTAAATCCCACGGAAGGATTGAGCTCTTAAGCAGAAACTGTTTTTCTTACCGTTATGCCCCAGCACTTAGTACATTCCAGAACACTGTAGACACTTTAAAAAGTTTGTTAAATGAATATTAGATAAATATTTTCAAAAGAGAAGCATTGTGTGAATTTAAGATAGTCATAAAATACACAGCTACATCTAAAAATGAAACGCCATGTCTAAAGTCTAAGATCGTTAATTTCCCTCAGGTCAGAATAAAGCTTATTTTTATGAGACCAAGTATAATAAAGTCTGTATTATATAACTGTGCGACAGCATGTTTTCCCCAAATATCCTGATCAAAGGCAAGAACACCCAAAGTGGACACTGATGACTGACTTCGGTGCTCTGCCTTCAGGAAGTCACTAAACTTGCTGGCCGCCAGGCCACTATTCCTATGAACAGAAAATGATTTTTCTTTTGAAAAGTCAATAAAATTATATTTTCTTTTAATAAATGACGAAATTGATTGAAAATTAATACTTAATGCTGGTCAGAGTATGCTAAGAGAGTTCCTCTCCTCTATTGCTGGTGTCAGAGTAATTTGATACACATTTTCTGGAAAATAATTTGGGGATATATACAAAGAGGCTTAAAGAGTTCATCACATTTTTTTTTTAATAAAGGAGTTGGATTTCTAGATATTTATCTAAAATAAATCATCAGAGATTAATGTTTGAGGATATAAAGATGTTTGTTACATAATAATATTGAAAAATTTTGAAGAAACGTAAATGGTTAATAACAGAGGACTGCCTAAATAAACTAGGAAATACTCACCCGATAGAGCATTATCCATCCCTTAGAAGGAAGCGTCTATATATGTAAGGGCGCAATGTTGAATTCTAGTTTTTCCACTTTCAAGTTCTGTGACCTTGAGCGAGGGTCTTATTTAATCCAAGTTGCTATTTTAACTTAATTGTGTTCCAATTTTTTAGGCAATGCTTATTTTTGAACCCAGTTTTAATTTTTATCAAAGTTGCACACGATCATAATTTAGAGAGTCAAATTGTTGTACAAGGCTTATTACAGAAAAACAGCAGAACTCTAGCTCTTTCCAATTTTTTTTTTAAAGATTTTATTTTTTTCCTTTTTCTCCCCAAAGCCCCCCAGTACATAGTTGTATGTTCTTCGTTGTGGGTCCTTCTAGTTGTGGCATGTGGGACGCCGCCTCAGCGTGGCTTGATGAGCAGTGCCATGTCCGCGCCCGGGATTCGAACCAACGAAACACTGGGCCGCCTGCAGCAGAGCGCGCGAACTCAACCACTCGGCCACAGGGCCAGCCCCTAGCTCTTTCCAATTTTTGTTGCCCAGAGGCAGCCACTTTCAGCTCTTTTAACTGATTCTTAGGATATTTGCCTCCATACTTCCACCACTGTAAAAACAAAAAAAGAAATAAGCAAACAAGTTATCTGTTGACTTTCCACTATGGAAAATTATAGTTTAGTTTTCTTTCACTGCCTCTATCCCCAGCATACACATACACCCTTACTCTTTCCCCTTTCTCCCAAAAAGTTTTATCATAATTTTGGTTACATCGCTACAGTGTGTATAGTATTATGACCATATAAACATGAGACCTTGCTAGTCATGTTGGGTACTATTATTACTTTTTCGTTTCTGAACAAGTTTTGGTTTTTAAAAAAAATTTTTAGGTGGTGTTATTGTAAGAATAAACATTCTTAGCTTCCTGTGTATTTGTAATTCTTTTATTCACAAACGCTTCCCCAGTTGTGCAAATCTTCTTTCAATTCACACATATATATCAAATATCCTCCTAAAGAAATTCTGCCATGAGCCTTCTGACTTCCCACATCTGGACTGGCTGAAGCTTAGCTATTGTTTTGGGGTCTCCATTCACCATCATTCTGGGGATTCTCTTTCCGTCTTTTGCATGGGATTTCCTTTTTCCTGGATTCCATGTCTTCCTCTCTCTTAGTTTTCTTCTTTGTTTGGGCAGAGCACGGATTTCCGAGAAAGTGCACACAAGAGGTAAAGTTTTTGAGACTGTGTATGTCTAAAATTTTACTCTCAGACTTAACTAATAGTTGGCTGGGAAAAGAAGACTAGACTAGAAATCAGAAATCACGTGCCCTCAGAATCATGAATGCTTTGATCGACGACCTTCTAGTTTCTAGAGCTGCTAATAACAGGCTCCATAACAAAGGCTAAAATTTGCTCACCACCATGTGTCAGTCACACTTCTGCACATATTTATGTTTATTATCTCATATAAGTCTCGCAACAAACCTGCGAGGTAGATATTACGTTTAATCTCCATTTTACAGATACGGAAGTTGAGACACAGAGTTTCAGTAACTTTCCCAGAGTCACAAGGCTCGTAAGTACAGTCGGGGATTAGAATCTGGGTGAGCTGGGTGGAGAGCTCGCGTTCTTAACCTCCATGCTTTACCGACAAGCTGATCAATGATATTTTCAATGAACTGTGAACTTCTAATCTGAATACTTTTGTTATTATTTTGTTATTTTGTATTCAATATCCTGAAATTTGACATTGTTGTGTCTTGTGTTGGGTCTTTTCTCATCCATGATCATGAACCCACAGGGAGGCATTTCAGTCTGGAAATACTGTGCTTCAGTTCTGGAGAAGGTTCTTGAATCATTTCTGTATTAGTTTCCTCCCTTCCATTTTCTCTGTTCTCTGTTTCTAGATTTCATTTCCTATTATCTGCCTATTCTATTTTCCAAAGCTTTACCTTTTTGCTCTACTTTCTAGAAACTTTCCTCAATTTTATCTTCTAACATTTCTGTTGAATTTTTTATTTCTATTATATTTTAATATCCAAGAGTTCTGTGTGTCCTCTGAATGTACTTCTTTAAAGCATTCTGGTCTTTTTACCCCCATGGGTTTATTATCTCATGAATATGTCTCATATATTCATAGTCACATGATAATCAGAACATTTTGAGTTTTTAAAGTCTAATCCAAGTTGCCATTTTTATTCCCACTTGTATTTTATCTGTGTACTATCTGGTGGTCATAAGCTATTTGTATTAGAAATTTGACTAGAAGGGTAGTGTATGGGTGGGTGGAGCTTATTGGCTGGTAGTGAAATGGCTGGGCAGTTTCATTAGGGAATTCATAGTGTCAGTATCTTTCAGGTTTTCTCTTGGGCTAGGCTGATTCCTAAGAGATAGCATGCCAGTCTCCTGCCTAACAGGAAGAGTCTGGTTGCCAGCATTTTGGAAGACAAGTAGGTGAAGAGAGGGACACATGGTATCCAAATGCCCTGCTTTTGACACAGCACACACACCTTTAAATGCACTGGTCTCCCATTTGAAGGACCCTCTATTTTACCCTTTCCCCGGACTAAATCTCCAGTATCTTGCTAGAGAGGGGTGAAGAGAGAGGAGGGAGGAGCAGGCACCTCCATTTGTGGAGCAGGATCCCGGATCTGGGACTCGAACTGCTGTTTCAACACTATCAAACATTTCTCTAGCATCTGTTGCCAATCTTCCTCTTTTTGGTCCAGGAAGACTGTCGCTGAGCTAACATCTGTGCCAATCTTCCTCTATTTTGTATGTGGGGTGCTGCACAGCACAGCTTGATGAGCCATATGTAGGTCAGTACCCAGGATCTGAACCTGCGAACCCCACACCACTGAAGCAGAGCATGAGAACTTAACCAGTATGCCACGGGGCCAGCTCCTGTGTCTCTAGTTTTTAGCCCCATCTTCTCCTCCACTTCTTGGTGTCTCTCCTGAGTTTTAGGGTCAGTTACAAAAGGCAAAATGAGTTGCTTTTCAAATTTTATCACTGTCAGTTTAAGATTCTGCTTTCTTGGATTTAATCAATTACACTTGTTCATCTGCTTTTTACTGCTCTTGTATTCTTAGTCCTGATGTGTATCAGCCTTTCCAAAAACTCCCCTTTCTGTCATTTTAGTAGAATTTGAGAAGATGACAAAGGCAAAAAGTGTGTGCGTGGGGGCCAGGTGGGGGGCGCAGTAAACCTGCCATTCCTAAGCAGTACCTTCTGCTTAAGTGTTTTAAGCTTCAATTTCCTCATATTCAACATTAAGATAATAATACTTACCTCTTAGGGTTAATATGAAGATTAAAAGACGTTAAATGAGATAATTGAACATAAGACACTTGGAATGAAGCCCTTCACATAGCAAGTTAGTCATTGATACACATTGACATGGTATCTTAAGAAGGGAAATTTACTCAAATTAGCTTAAGTTAAAAATATGTTTAGAGGAAACATACAGAAACAGGTTTTGGAATGCATTTGGAGAAAAGATAGCAAGTAGTCCCTACAACTGGAGATGCCTCCAGCAGCTGTTCTTCCTGTCCCCTCTCTCTCTCTGGACACAAGGCTATCCAGTTTCTCACTTCTGCTCCTCTCTGTGTATCTCCTCCATTCTCTTGTTTCTCTCTCCAGACAAGCTTTCTCTGCTAACTAAATGTGCCCATGGCTGAAAATGGCCTCAATCTCTAGCATAGAACTCTGTGTGCCTGTCTCTTTTTCTGTTCCTCAATTCCATTTTCTAAGGAAAGACTGGTGGATTGGCTCTCCTTGGCAAAGAGTCCATCCTCGTTCAGTTAGCCTGGAGGTGGGATCATGCTACTTCATGCTACCTGCAAGGAACTAGCAGGCTACGGGGTGAGGGTGCCATGGAGTGATAGGTACCTCTAGTGCACGTGAGGTGCTGCTCATAATATAATTCTAAGAGAAAAGAGAAGAATTTAAAATGGTACATGTGGAGTGTTACAAAGTTTAGTATATATATATTTCAAAAAGTATATATGTGTGTGTGTATATATGTGTATATATGTACATATATACACTAAATACTAAGTACTAATATATACATGTTCACTCATGAGGTTGTTGAAAGAGTTAAATGAGAAAATGCATGTAAAGTATTCAACATAGTTTGTGATACATAGTAAATTCTGTTATAAATTATATCTTATTATATTTAAATATATAGAAAATGTGCTAGAGGGAAATTCAGAAGAATAGTAATTGTGAGTTTTTTCTAGGAGGTGTAGTTATGGGCAATTTTTATTTCCTTAGTTATACTTCTTTCCTTTTTTTTTTTTTTACAATGAACATGTGTTTCTTATATAATCAGGAAAATATTTCTGAAAATCTATCGATATAAGAAGGAAATGGGTATATGAAAGTATAGCAGTTGTCTTTAATTTACCTTCCAGCTACTGGATCTTTTATTTATTTGATGGCTTGAAAAAAATTTCTAAAATAACTTTTTCCTTTTTATGTTCTTATTTTTTCCAGTTTTCTAATTTTTTTATGGTAACCTGAGGAAACCCAAGAATGTGTCAGCCTTGTGATAGGCGGGAGGATACTCAAAGTTTAATTTTTCAGCTGCATGTGCCAGTATAGTTTTCCAGTTGATAAAGGTTAGAGTAAGCACTCAGAAATGAAGAGTTGCAACATAGGAAAAACTATGTCTAAAATCCTTACACCAAAGTTAGGTATTTTAAAATATTACAGAATTAATACCTTAACACATTTAATGGATCATTATTATCTTTTCTCTGGTAGTCTGGCATCTGCTATCATTCTGAGTGTTATTTTCCTGTTTCAAGATTATGTACCTGTTTATCTGATTCCAGAGTGTAATTGCAAACTCAGATTCTCACAGCTAGAAAGATAGATTAAATGTCATCTATTTCAAAGTCAGAATTTTTCAGATGGAAAGCACAGGCTAAGAAAGTTTCCTTTCTTTTTGCTTTTCATTTTTGGTAATAAAACTAGTAATAAGCAATGGTGTCAGATATAAAATCAGAGTTTCAGATTTTAGGTTGATACTCTTTCCACTGCAAGCCTCTGCTACTTCCCTGTGTTTTGTTCATCCTAAATTGCCAGGTTGTTACCTAGTTTGCCCAATTAGCCTGCTTTTTGAAATGCTTATTAAGTCATAGGCGACCTCAGTGGCACCAGGGATTGCATAGGTTGAATCTCAATGTAAAGACTCATTACCATTGAGGTAACCAGAGCATTTTAAGTGAGAAAAGGAAATGTCAGCCTACACATTCAAGTCATAGCTACTAACACAAATGTGTTTCTTTGGGGAGAAAAAAAACACAACCAAAGAAATTCCCATATTGCAGCAAATTTCTTTGCTTTCACAAAAGTGACACTTGACTCATAACTCATGTTTCCTTTTGTGCTGGGCCTTCTAGGAAGCTCAAAACCAAATCATTAGTAAACAAATCTCTAGCAAGGATCTTTCGGCATTGGTCTTTTTGTAATAACATTGCCTCCCAGCTTCATGTTCTTTTCCTACCTTCATTTTCCCTTTAAATCCATTTCCTGAACTATATCATCTTTACCGACATTGTTTCATAAATAATTTCAAGTATTTCTTTTGGAATAAGGCATTATAGAAATAGACAAGTGAAACAATTTTCATATGCTTTTCTTCAATGTACCTGTTGGTATAGATATATACAATTTTTAAAAAAGCTATTACACTTTATTGAGTAATAAGTTTATTTTCATGCCTTACTCAGTGTTCACTCTAGGAAGGCTCTATATTACCTACAGTAAGGTTATGAAGGAAGATGAATAATTTGATAAGTTAGAAAGTTCTTTAGCTGTATAAATCAGCACTGCCTTTGAATCTCCATTCAGTTCAATTTTATCCATAAGGCATATCTTTCCGTAGTTTTTGACAGATATTTATACTTCAAAGTAAAATATATGTAAGGTAAGGTAAACAAAATAGAGAAAGAAAGAGGCATATTAGACACACACAAACACACAAACACCCTCAAAGATGGTTTTACCTAGAACAGAAATTACATAATTGGTATTTACGCAGGTACCTCACTGAAAAATTAGCAGAGGTACCCAGAAAATTTTGGGGGTGGTAGTGAATGCTCAGATTAAATGACCCACTGAGCTTTCTTGCACCCATTTATTCTCATAATAGAGACTCATTAATGGTTGCCACATCTATTTACTGACATCAGCAAGTCACAGGAGATAACGTATGCTATGACATGCCATTTTATTTATAATTATAATTATCTGTATTGTGATATATATTAAGGTATGAGAAAATTATATTTTTAATTCCAGATAATGTATAATTTTATAGTTCTTCTTGTTAAGAAAACTAATGTAGGTTTTATATATGTAATTCCACCATTAGCATATTTGTATGGTACAACATAATCAGGAATGTGACTCCTATATAATTCATAGGTTATCATATATAGATATGTAGACATATGTAGACATATATCATATTCTATATTGTTTCATTACCCTTCAAGTATTTCCATATATATTATTTTATTGAATCCTGAAGATAATCCTGCAAGCTTTATACTGCAGACCCTACTTCAAATGTGCAGAAACTGAATTCCAGAGAGGTCATGTGACTGATGGCCACACAATGGTAATGTGCCAATGGCAGGACTGGAAGGCAGGTCTCTTCGCTCTCAATCCAGGATGGTTCTATTGCAAACCACTGCAGGTTCTAAGCTTCCAAAAATCAATACCACCTTCTCCTTAGACTGACACAGAGCTTCTTATGAAGCTGATCTCATCCTATTCTCTCCCTTATTAATATTAAACATCAATAGCTGAGGGAACAGAGAGAGGCTTATGCATCCACCCACTGCCACCAATGTTCCCACATTGTGTTTACATTGGGAGAAGACCAGCCACTTTTTCAAAGGTTAAGGCCCGGACTTTCGTGGAGTCTTCTTAGCCTTCTATATTTAAAACTTGCATAGATACTTTCAGTTTGCACAGAGAGAAACTTTTCAGAAAATTCCCTTTACGCATCAAAACATCATCAAATACAATATAGTTTTGTACTTGAGTTCAAAGAACACAATTCTTGTAACAAATGTGCTACTCGGGTGCCGGATGTTGATGGTGAGGGAGGTTGTGCGTGGGGAGGAGAGGAGGGCATATGGGAACTCTCTGTACTTTCTGCTCAATGTCTCTGTGAACCTGAAAGACTTTACAAAATAAAGTCCATTAGAAAACAACGATTATTTTGAAGTAAGGTAGATTTAAAGCTAAATCAAAATATGAAGTGTATACATTTTGAAAGGAAAAACTATAATGTTAGTAGGTATTTTCCCTTGAATTAGAGACCTCTATTTGAGATTTTTTTAATGTCTTTTTTTATTCTTTTGAATTTTCCATCTCTAATTCACATCTAATCAGATCTCTTGAATTTCTTCCTTACCCACCATACAATTCAGATACGTGCACCCTCCCAGCCTTCCACAAATTATTAATGGCCTCTCCATTCTCCTTTTGCACAGGCCAAGCACCTCAGAGTCATTCTTTTGTTTTTAAAAGATTGGCACCTGATCTAACAACTGTTGCCAACCTTCTTTTTTTTCTTCCTCTTCTTCTTCTCCCCAAGGCCCCACAGTACATAGTTGTGTATTCCAGTGGTGAGTGCCTCTGGTTGTGCTATGTGGGACGCTGCCTCAGCATGGCTTGATGAGCAGTGCCATGTCTGCGCCCGGGATCCGAACTGGCAAAACCCTGGGCCACCGAAGCGACATGCATGATTAACTACTCGGCCACGGGGCCAGCCCCAGTGTCATTCTTGACTCCTTTCTTTAGAGGAACACACATTAGAGCAAGATATATCTTATTTTTGGATAGGATATATCCACTTCTGATAACCTCTACTGCTATCTTCTGAATCTTACCTAGATCTAACTTCAATAGCCACCTAATTGGCTTTCTTGTTTCCACTCTTGCCTATCTCTCCCCACCAAGTCGATTCTCCATGTGGTAGCCAGAATAGTCCCATTAGTACGTAATTCAGACCACACTGTTCTGCTCTCCTTCTCCAATGGTTTCCTCAAATCTTTCCCCAGGCTTTGAGGTCTGGCCCTGGCCCACCTCTCCACCTTTCTACCATTCCCCTCTAGCACCATTCAGGTCACAGTGGCCCTCTCATTCATCTTTGAAAGGACCATGCTTGTTCCCACCTCAAAGCCTTTGCATTTGTTGGCCCCTCTGCCTGGTACACACTTCCCAGGTCTTTGCAGAGTCTACTTCCTCAATTCATTCCTGTCTCTGCCCAATGTCATATCCTTAGAGAAGTTCTTTTGACTCTACCCAAAATATCGTTCCTGCAATATTTGTTCCTCTCTGTTCTTTTCTGTTTCCTCATCCTGTTTTATTTTTCTTCGTAGAACTATTACTACCTCACTTTTATTGAAAGTACATTTATTTATAATCTGCCATCCCCTCTAGGATGTTAGTTCCACTGAACACGGGGGCGGCATCATTAGGTGCTCCATCCCTAATGCTTACAGCAGTTCCCGCTCAATAAATATTTTCTTTCAAGTTCTAAAGTAGTACTTTATAATTAGAAATAAAATACATACTTTTGCCTAATCATGAACCAAAATCCCAATTATAAACTGAGAACATTCTGCAAAGTTCAGCTTTGACAAAGAAAAAGAATGAGCTGTCAAGAAAATTGCGAGGTTAAATGAAGAAAGTGGAAGCTGAGCTGAGCCTGACCTGAAACAAGGCATTACAGAGGCTAAGGAGAAGAAGAGAAATAATGGGAGAAGGAAACTGAGATAGCAATTAAAAATAGAAGGATCACTGAAGGCCAGCCTCCACGTTATAGTTGACTGAATGTCAGAGAAGACCAAATCCTATAACCAGCCTTGAAGAGGGGTTTGGCACCAGGCACAGTGCTGCCAAGGTTACTGCTCTGTAACGGAGCTCTGTGGACCCTTTAATGAAGACGGCGGGCACTCTGTTGAAAGGTTAGCTGCAGAGGGTACCTGAGATGGGAAGTGAACAGCAAAGTACATGACATGATGTGACAAATCTAGTTACTGCACTAGCAGAAGACTGAAATATTCATTGTATAGAAACTGTAAACAGAGCAGACACATGAGACAGGGCCCCTACTGTTTTCAGTAATCAGGTTTACTGGAATCTAAAATGAGGCTAAATCTAAAACATCCACAAAAAAAAATTATTCAGAGAGGGAACCGGTAAAAGGAGGAAGACAAGATAGGGGGTTCACCTGCATACGCATGTTGAGTTGACATCCCTACGTAAATGGTGTGGCCAGGGTGGGACAAGAAGAAATCTGAATATGGAATCAGAAATATTGTATCCCACACATACAGCAGGACACAGATGAACACATCTACGTGGAACCAATTTAAGATCTCTTGATAACCATTTGGCAGCACTGCAAATTCAAAGCCAGAATTCCTGGGCTCTAGAACAGGTCAGATCACAAATTAGCTGAGTGATCTTAGGTGAGTGATTTCACTCCTTTAAGTGTCATTTTTCTCATGTGTAAAATAAGAAGATTTAACTAGATGATTCCCAAAGTCTATTTTAATTCTAACAATCCCTATAATTATGACTGTTGACATTGATTTGAGCTGGGAGAAGTAAATTACAACTCTAACCCAGCTCTGAAGGCCTCATTCCCTTATTCTGTTTGTAGTTAGTCAAATATCATCCATTCATCATCCATCTATCTTTCATTCAACAAACATTTATAGAGTAACTACCACAAGTCAAGCACTACTCTAGGAGTTTCAACAAGGTCCCTGCCCTTAAAGAGCTCAAAAATAACCTTCTACCAAATGGCTTGACACTGTGGTTTTTAAAGGTTAATTTGTTTTCAGGACCTAGGTAAGACTCACTTGATCAACAGATAGGTTCATTTATTTGCCAATATGCAGATTTCTGTATATATGTGTTTGCATCTGTGTTCTCTTGTGAATCACATTGGAATTTTATCTGCAAAGTTTGTATACACATATATACAAAGTATGTATAAACTCGCATCCATACCCTTGTTTTTCCAAGCCTCTGAAGTTTGTCAACTGCACTGATAGTGATAAACATAGTATTTATAGGTCTGTCCTACTGATTGATTCACAGGACTCCAGCCCCATTAGATTCCACACTGGGGCATGGATGAAGGAATACTGTTGCTTGTGCAAGCAACTGCAAGGAGCCTCTGTATCCTCACTGAGGTGAGCCTGCTGAGTAGCTCACAAGGAGCAGAGCCCCCTCCCAGTGAGTTAAGCTGAGCATTAGCCCCTCTTAAGAGCTTGTTTATTTCTGACACTGATGCCACTTATTGAAGAATGAATTCATTTCTCATTCCCTGCTCCTCCTGAGGATGGTCCCCACCACTTGGGGCTTTTTTAACAGTCCTCTCTGGCAATTCGTCTTCTCATTCTTCCGATTTACCCCCTATCCTGAGCATTCACTCAGTCAATTTTACTAGGACTTTATGTTTCACTTTGAAGCTTTTATTATCAGAAAAATAATCAACTCCTAAAATCCAAACAAGACTATTTTGGTTATGAAATTTATGCCTCCATTTTTAAGGAATGAAGAAAGACACCCAAAATGGCCTGTGCTCTTTAACGCCACCATGACCCACTAAATCAAAAACTCATGCTTACCTAAGAGCCAGATGGTCATGTCCTCCTGCTCTGTGCTACCTAGTAATCCAGAGACTGTGGATTTTAAGCAAACAAAATTTTAAACAAAAAAATCACTATTATTTGTTTCACTTGAATAAAAATAAATATACTAATACCGAATAATAGATGAATTACTATTCCAATATAAATTATATTTTTCTTATTATTTTGTGAGATGTGCTTAAAATACCATTCTCCAAGGGTAGACACGGAAATGCACTGCTCAGCTCTGCCTTCAAAGGACGCGCTGTCCAGATGCAGGCAATATGGCCCGCAGACAGCTCCATCCATTGGTCCTTTAGGATTTGGCTCAGCTGTAGATAGCCAAAGTGTCCAATGACCGGACAAGTATAAATGGAGGGCCATTTTGGCCCAAGATGGGTGCTCTGAGGGGCTCAGCTCCCTCAGGAATGAGACTTTGGGTTGTGCTATCAGGTAAGCTATGGAGAAGAGATTTGGTAGCTGAGGGTGAGGGGATCTGGAAAGTTGAGTGGAGGAGTGAGAAAATGAGTTGAGTGGAGGAGGGAAACAATGAGTACCAGTTGTTGCCCTGAGACCATCTTTACCTATGGCAGCTAAGCTTGTCCTACTAACCTTTTCTAAGTTTCTCTCAGGAAAAGAAGTCTACCAGAATCCCAGAGGATCTGCTGCCAAAATGTGTGAAGGAGACCCAGGGGTACACGGGATGGACTGTGGTAGACACAGATGTGTGCGGCCCAGATCCTTTCTCAAGGAATAAATTTCTGCTCAGCTGCAGGAAGCAGCTGATAGCAGACAGTCTCTAATCATTGGCTTATTTAGAGTTTGCCTCAACTGCAGAGAGCCAGGGCCTCATCTCAGTCTTTCTGGGATGACTGCCATCCAATGACTGAGCAAGATAGGGATTATAAAGGTCTGTCCATTTCAGTCCAATGCAGAATTCCTCTGATGGGCAATATTTGCTCTGGAGCTCCCAAAGCATTGGCAGAGGCCTTCCCAGGCCTGGGTCATGATCTCAAATCTCCCCTTAGTCCATCTTGCTTCCTCTCCCTTTCCTTCCTTTGATAGACATTTTGCTAGTCTAACTCCTTCTCAGGATCTGCTTCCAGAGAATACAACCTGTGGCACTCCTGCCATCTCCCACTCACATGTAACAGTACCTCTCACTTTGACTCTTTACCTCTTATGCTAGTGGGACAGGGAATGGTCAGAGTGGCCAACAGCACAGAGATCTGATGGTCAGAGTCTCGGGGAGTTGGAAGGGGCAGGAATAGAATTATTTCCATGCTTTTTCACTTTTCATCTCAGTCCCCAAATACAGGCACCATCATTGGGAAACTTTGATGGTCTAACGTACAAGTATAACTTGCTTTTAGGGTAATAGATAAATCTTTAAGAAAGTGATCCATTTTTAAATGTTTGAAGCTACTGCTTGGTTAAAGGAATTTTTTTTCTGAGGATGATTAGCCCTGAACTAATATCTGTGTCAATCTTCCTCCACTTTATATGTGGTTCCCCACCACAGCATGGCTAATGAGTGGTGTAGGTCCACACTCAGGATCTGAACCCATGAACCTGGGCTGCTGAAGTGGAGTATGCCATACTTAACCACTATGCTACAGGGACAGCCCTGGTTAAAGGAATTTTGCAGTGACTCCTTGAGTAAATAAAATAATGGCCTTTTAATTTATCTGTTTTACAAATATAGGTTTTTATATGTCAGAGTAGTGTAGCTGAGAACCACACAGGTGGAGCACAGCTTCTTTCCCCTCGGGCTTTTCCCCTTCTACACAAAACATTCCAAGTGAGGGCTAAACGGGTTCATCTCCTCTCCGTGTCTGTTTCTTCATCTGTATACCGAGGACCTTCACAGGCCCAGGCTTGCTTAAGTGAGATGGCAAATATGAGGGGGTCAGCACAATGCTTGGCACACCAAAGCTACTCCAAAAGTGGGTGTGTTTGTTCATTATCTTCTCATCTATTCCTGGCCTTCTATCAGGAACGTACGATAATAGGATGCACGCCCACGGACCTGTTACAGTTGGCAGTGTAAAAGGAGAGGGACTCCTTTAGGTGACAGAATTTCCTTATGTACTTAAGCTGTTTTGCCTTCACTGCTCTGCTCTAAAACTCCCCCACCCCATCCTCATTCCTGGAGATTCTGAGCTCTCCATTATAACTCCAAGGTCCTCCCAGTGCTAAAGGGATGGTAAAAAGTACTCAAGTAGCCCACTCTGCCTTTAAATAAAAACATACCAGAAAAACAAAAAGTCTTCACAGCCTTCGAGAATTTAGAAGGCACCTACTATAATCAAATACACAAAATAAGATGTTACTGGTTTGCAAAATCTAGTAATTATTTTTTATTTGCCCTTTACTGATTATTTACTATATGCCAGGCACTGGCACTCAATATACAGTCTTTCAGTTCATCTGTCTTATAACCGTGTGAGATAGGGAAATGCATGCTAGAGAAGTTATGCAGCCTGCATGAGGTCCCACAACCACTCAGCATTCAGTTTACTGCAAACCTACTGCAGCTGACACTTCAGTCCCTTCACTTTCCTGGGTCCCTCCCAGGGCCCTGTAAGAAGCCCTAGTGTTGTGTTCAGATGGCCATGTTTCATTAAATTTCCAAAAGTAAGCTATTTTAACAGAAATAAATTAAGACTGTTTTCTCTTTCCACTACAACTTCTTCACCATCTCACTTCCCCCCCAATGGCATTGGAGTGGCCATAAACATTTTTGGGGGATGGATAAGGGCAAGATGAGGTGGGGATACATGTAATTTGGGTTTAATGACATCTTATGTCTGGTTAAATTACCGCTAGCTGTCCTAGGTGGGAATTCACCGTGCCAACTCACCCAGCATCATGTCACAGGTTGTAGATCCAGAAGCTGTGTCGCAGTATAAATCTGACCTACAGCACCCAACACTGAGAGTATGCAGGCAATAGAGGAGAGACAAGGTTTAAAGTGTATGGACTCAAAAGCTAGTCTGTAGCAAATGCTTCCAAATCTTACATGTACATATGGGAGGATTTTAATACAGGTTTTCCCAAATTTGGCAACCACTCTACAAATCCATATGACAATACCAACAATGACTTATGGAGGCAGAAGACATTTTTCTGAGCAATCATCAAAAGAGGTTATAGCAACCATGCTATAGGAAGGACTGAATTACCTTTCTATTCTTACAATAGAAAATAATATTGCAAAACCATTGTCAGATGAAGAAGTGACTAAAGAATTTGGTGCTAAAAACATAGGAAAGAAAGCATTATAGAAGTCATGCAGTGTATATAACTATCAGGTAGTCAAAAAATGTTATTTTTCTCAATTTTGGGATGCTTTTGGTATTTGTTAGTTTTTTAAAAATTTTTTAAAAAGTATTATGATTTCTTTCTCCTTCTAAATAAAAGCCTATGTTTACTCTAATTTTAGCTTCATATTTTGTATTATTTTTCTTTCCCCCACCTACATTGATGTATAATTGACAAAGAAAAATTGTGTGTATTTAAAGTGTATAATTTCATATTTTTAGATATGTATACATTGTGAAATAATTGCCACAACCAGGCTAATTAACATATTCATCACCTCACATAGTTATCATTTTCTTTGTATGTGTGTGGTGAGAACATTTAAGATCTACCCTCTTAGCAAATTTCAAGCATACAACACAATATTGTTAACCACATTCACATTGCTGTGTAATTGTCATATCTTCCTGTTGACTTGACCCTTTTATCATTACATCATGACCTTCTTTGCCTCTAGGGACACTTTTTGACTTCATATCTATTTTACCTAATGTAAGTATAGCCATCCTTGCTGTCTGTTTGGTTATCATTTGCATGGAATATCTTTTTCCATCCCTTGACTTTCAGCTTACATGTGTAAATCTAAAGTGAGTCTCTTGTAGACAGCATCTCTCTGGATCTTGTTTTTTTAAATCCACCTGTTTTTTTAAAGCCACTTTATGCCTTTTGATTAAGGAGTTTAATCTATTTACAAATAAAATTATTATTTTTATTTTTGGCGAGGAAGATTGTTGCTGAGCTAACATCTGTGCCCACCTTCCTCTGTTTTGTATGTGGGACACCACCACAGTGTGGCTTGATGAGTGGTGTGCAGGTCTGCACCCAGGATCGGAACCCACAAACCCCAGGCCCCTGAAGCGGAGCTTGTGAACTTAGCCACTACGCCAGAGGGCAACCCATAAAGTAATTATTGATAGGTGGGGATTTACTATTGCCATTTTGTTAATTGTTTTCTGTCTGTTTTGCAATTGTTTTTTTCCTCTCTTCCTCTCTTGCTGTTTTCCTTTGTTGTTTGATTATCTTTTGTAGTGATTTGCTTTGATTCTTTTCTCATCACCTTTTGTATATCTATTACAAGTTTTTTTCTTTGTGGTTAGCTTGAGGCTTGCATAAAATACCTTGCAGTTATAATTTTTATTTTAAGTTGATAACGACTTAACTTCAGTTGCACTGCAGATGCTCACAATGGTGGTGAGGGCTGCTGGGGTTCTCCCACTCTCTTTTTCCACTATGAAGGAAGTCACTGCAAGGGGATCCTTCTTGGTGCCAGGGTCAGGGGCACAGGTGTGTGCACGGTGATGGAGCACCAGCTGCTGAGGCTTGTGTGCCCATACTGTGGCACCAGGACTAGCGGGGAGTAGGGTGAAGGAGCGAAGGGTGTGGCACCTCTGGCCCCGGGGAGACCCAAAGACAGCTCCTGCTTAGGGAGCATGGGGTGGTACAGACTATGGGCAGCTCTGCCAGCTGGGATCAGCTGGAGTCCTTGGTGGCGAGGGCTGCTGGGATCCTCAGTGGTGAAGGCCGCTGGGGTCCTTCTGGTCTCCTTCCCCCAATGGGAGGAGTTTGATGCCCAGGAGAGCCTTCTCAGCCGGAGTCATGCCGGCAGGAGGATGGGGTGATGCAGGTGAAATGCTTCCTACACATTTCCAGGCAGCCATCTTCAGTTTTTGTGCTCCACGGTTTTGCTACAGCTTCTTAATTGTACTCTGGAACTCTCCAGAACTATTTTCATCAGTATGTAGTTGTTAAATTGTTTGGGGGGGGGGGGGCAAGAGGGCTGGGATCTGTTAATCTGCCATCTGGCTGATGTCATACTCTGTATTATTTTTCTGAAAGCGGGTTTCTAAAACCAGGTCAACTCCTGCAGCTAGTAAGTGGCAGAGCCAGATTCAAACCCAGATCTGTCTGATTTCAAAATTTCTCCTTGCTATAGGATATTTTTTGGTCTCATTTGTTTATAGCTTAGTTCTATTTCTCCCCTACCGTCTCTTCCATGATCCTCTGCTCTCTCTTTCCATTGAAACACTTCCCCAATGCCAGGAAACATTGTTGGATCACTCTTTTTCCCTTCTCAGCAAAAATGAGATGGTGATTTCTTGCTAACAATTCTATTTCTCTCTCCGAGGCCACCCTTTATGTGATTTGTCAAAATTTTTAAAACAAAGATAGTAAGCTTCTTGTTCCTTCTTACCATTCCCAGACACAGCTAACCTCCAGAACAACCTCCTACTTTCTTCAAACATTTTAGCCCTTGTTTCACAGTGTCCTCTACAGCTACATTCCTTGGTAATTTTAGCATCTTCCCCTACTGGTGTCACAGTTCCTTGACCTTCTCAATACATATATTCCATTTGAGCCACCCACAGGCATGACCACATCCTGCAACTTGGCATCCCTCAGAGTAGCTCTATGTCCCAGATCTATGAAACTATAATTTCCCTTCTCCCACCTTAGGCTCTTTTAAATTCTTCATGTATCCTAAATCTACTAATTACCTTCCTGGAGAAGGACAATAAGCTCATTTTATTCCACAGTACTTTCTCGCCTCAAATCTATTAAATCTTAAATCTACTTGGTATTTTTTTTTAATCATTTACATTTGTCTACCTATGACATTTTCCAAAAAAATTTTTCTCAGTTTTTTTCTATCTCTCCTCAAAGATCAGCCTACAGGTATTCGCTTCTTGAACAAAACCTTCGCCCCTACTTACAGGAAAGATTGAGGGCAACTAGCCGTATGATCTTCTCTCTCCTTCTCAACAGTTTGGCTTCACAAGCTCTTATTCGGCCCATCCATCTCAGAGAAGAAGATTCCTTTTCAAGGCATCCCTTCAAATGTCATCCCATCCCTTCCTGTGTCATCCCATCCCTTCCTGTGTCATCCCACTCTTTTTGATACCTTGCTCCATCTATTATTTTTGTGTTTTCTATTGTTCCTTCTCCCTGAATTATTCCTCTATGTCTAGATTGTGCTTTCTATCACTAACTTGAAATAACTAACTGACTTTCAGTGGCATCCTCTAGAATTGAAGGTGTAACTTGGACCTCAAGGATGTCAATCTTTCCAATCCTAATTAAAGATAAAGGAGGATACAAATATGTTAGGGGTGACTTCAACAAGGTTCTAGAGTGCAGAGGAATACAGAGACCTACTCAATCTTTAAGGTAACCTACATTATGGTAAGTAATAGAAATTTATCCAAAGTTGGGATGATTACCAATTTTTAGGTTTCAGGACACACAGCTGGGTAGTCAGGAAAGAGGGTGCTAAAGCTGCTGCAGAATTTCCCGGCAAAGGAAGATTATTGGTGACTATCTTGGATTTAGCCAAGGTACATAAACCCCTCTGGGAAGGAAGCTGGCATAGGAACAGGAGGAGCACTATGCACAGGTGTCTCAGTTTTAGAAGAACACTTATGCCTCCATATAGCATCTTCAAAAGGTGAACAACCAGAAGCACATTTGATACTCATCTTGTCCAGAGGTAAGTAATAACCTGTGGGCTATATTCTGCCCATAGCTGATAAAATTCTTTGGCCCACACTGTGTTTTTCATAAAAATTGTACTCACACATTAAAATCTGAAGAATTCACATAAATGTCATGTTTTGTTTCTTAGGAAATATTTGGAGATTTGACATCTCAAGGCTGAAATTTAAGCATAGCAACTGTTGGCTGGATCTGATTATTGGCTGCCCCTTTGATGGAGTATGTGCTTTTCAGTTTGCCATCATCTCTATCATTCATTCAGGAGGCATCAACATCTCAATTTCCAACTTCTGATTTTGTCCAATGTCCTAACAGTATAAATGATCAAACTGGGACCCAAGGAGTTTTCATGGTGACTCTGAGGTCGGAGGTAGTTTTGTACCTGTTTCCTAGTGCTGTGTCCACACACTACCTTGCTTCACAAAGCTTCTTTAGCCTAACATTTTTGATGTACAGAAGCAATGAGCTTAATCCTAATGGAGGTACAAAATTCAGGTAACACTTTATGCCATTATTAGCTTTTGAACTATCCTTTTGGAATAATGCAATTCACTCAGGAAGTCTTGTCACTGGGCAGATCAATAGCTCTGACCTACTTAATTATGTAACTTGCAATTGTGTTTCCATTATAAAACTCATTACCTAGTACAGCAAGAAAAAAAATCTTCACTTATCTTTCTTAGACTCTTTTCTCAAGCTGCATATGCTGAAGGTCAGGGCTCTTTAGCAGCTATATAGCAACTTTTTCGCTTTTGATCAGGCAAGAAAAAAGTAAGAGACTATAACTCTAATTCTACAATTTATTCTCATATTAAATACCTGGATTGACATTTAGACAGCCTTATCTATGCCATCCTGGGAAATCTTTCTTTCTTTAGCATCTATATACACTTTATTTGTTGCTGCCCTGAGAGGTAAAAAGAGGAAGACTTTTCCATTCCAAATCACAGCACAGGATTCATCCTTCTCATCCCCTCCCTTTCCTTCCTGTCCTTTCTACGGATGTCTCCTCCTTTCTCTCTTTTCTTTCCTTTTTCTTAGTGTACCTAGAGTTAGTGTTCATGATGGAAAGAGGTGAGAAATGAGGTTAAGATGGAACTTTAGGATCTGATATTTAAAAGATACATATGTCAAGCTAAGAAGGTTGACTTTATCTTACAGAGAGCCATCAAAGGTTTTCATGCAGGGATAAAGATAACATGTTTAGACCTACATTTTGCAGTTAAGTAAGGATGGGGTTGACATGTTAAGATGTGTGGTGGGTTTTTCAGTTGGGGGGTAACCCGGAGTCTCTAAGAATGACAGATTAGAAGATAGTGGGTCTTGGGAGAAGAAGACCTTTCAGAGCTTCTAGGGTTTGCTATAGGATTTTTCCCATTCTCATTGCTCTCCAAAATTTCCAAAGAACAATAAAATTATTAAGTATGAGTGAATTCAAAGTGTATGTGGGTGTGTATATGTGTGTGTCAAAGAGAGAGAAAGAGAGACAATACCTTGAAACAGCAGCTTCCCTTCTTCCGTCAGTGTCACTCAAGTTGAATGCCCTCAGACTTGCTATGGACACTGATCTACACAGTTGTGTTCCTCAACAGGAAACAGACCTTCCAGGTAATAAGCCTCATTTTGCCCACAGACCTCTGTCCTTGAATTTTTTTGTGGTCTATGAATCTTTGGTCTAATCCACTTTACTTCTAACATGTACTCAGTCTGTGGTCTTGGCTTGGTCTGGAAAGTGTTCCCTTGTGCCTCAGTTATAAACAGGCAATAATAACTTTCCTGCTCTCCTCACAGGGCTGACTGCAACCCAAATGCATATACTGAACATCACTCTACAAACATTTTGCTTAGTAAGACAAAGCTGCTTTTCCACCTCAATCAAAGGAGTGTCCTTCCACTTAATAATTATTTCTGCAAGATGAGGTATTTGTCCACAAAAGCTAAATCACTATTTAGTAAATCGATTTCTTTACATAAAAGTTGCAATCATTGTTTTCCTATTTAGTTGTGTGTTAGAAGCCTAAAAAAGATCATAAAAATCATATAATTCAACTCCACCTTAATTTAACATTATTTTTTAACATGGATTTTGGAAAACGAGTCATTCAATCTTGAATCTTTCGGACTGGATTTTCCAAATTGATTACCTCCATCAGTTTTGTTACTTTACTTTCTTACAATGATTTCTTCAATAATAATTGTTTCTTTTCACAGAGATGATAAGTAGAATACACAACTTTGTCTGATTCATTTAGTTCTCCTCCAGTTTATATCATTCTGCATCTCTTTCAAATGCTGGATTCTGTCACCTCCAAGATGCCAAAGAAGGTGTGTTCCCGGCCTTAGAGCTTTTGTTCCCACTGTTCCATCTTGACCTATCCAAATCCTTTCTTTCCTTCAAGGCATTACTTAAAATAATAGAGGAAACTGGGTCTGGGAAGTATGGGAACTCTCTACAATCTTCACAACTTTTCCGTGAATCTAAAACTACTCTAAAAAAGTTTATTTTTAAAAAAGCTATGATTCCAATTTGAAAAATAGTGTGTTCAAAATTTAGATGTAGATGCTAGCCCTATATGTATGTGTGTGTGTGCATGCATATGCATGTTCATGCATGTGTGTGTTTGTGTGTGTGTGTGAGAGAGACAGAGAGAACAAGGAAGGTAGAGTGATGCAGGTTGGACTTAGCTGGCCTAAAAATGAATACTGGAAAGCAGTCCAGTTAGTATTACTGTAGTCCAGGTGGTCATGGTTTTCTCTAAGGAAATCAATACCTAACTATGGCAGCCAGCCTCCAAGATGGCCCCCAATGACTCACATCATCTGGTATTCACACTCCTATGTAACCCCCTCTCCTCCATTAAATCAGGGCTGTGTGACAAATAGAATATGGTGGAAAAGGTGGTGTGACTTCCAAAACTAGTTTATAAATGGCATTGCAATTCTCACCTTAGTTTTTTAGATCACTTACTCTAGGGAAGCTAGTCACCATACCAATAGTATCTCAAGCAGCTCTGTGAAAACATCTTCATGGAGGGAAACTGAGGCCCCCAGATAAGGACTTCCAGCTAGCATCAACCTGTCAGCTATGAAAGTGAGCCTCCTTGGGTCCTCTGCTTCCTTCAGATGGTTGCAGCCCAGTCAACATCTGACTGTAACTGCATCAGAGACTCTAAGCAAGGACAGCCCAGCTGAGCCCTTCTTAACTTCTTGATCCACAGAAACGGTGGGAAAAAATAAATCATCACTGTTGTTGTAAGCTATTAAGTTTTGGGGTGATTTATATATAGCAAAAAGAAGCTAAAACACTAACATTTATTGAATGTCTACTATGTGCCAGGAATTCTACTAGGTGCTTTTGAAAACATCATTTCTGTACCCACTCTTTTCACATAGGTACACTTATGTCCATTTTACAGATTTAAAAATATTCAAAGCTAAGATAATTTAGGTTACCTAGTTGTAAAGGATAAAGTTTTGAGGCCACCTGACTCCAGTCCAGTATTCCTTCCACCAAGTAAACTTTGACTGAGGAAACAGAATGAGGAGAGCCTGGGAGGGCAGAACTGGCTAGGACATCACAGCAGAAACTTCATAAAATACTATCCCTTTGGTGGGGTGGGGGAGTGGGAAGAGGTAGAACTAGAAGAGAAGGAAGAAAGTAGGATAAAGGAAGAAAAGTGTTATTTGGATGAGAATCGGTTAACAGCTTAGAAGCAAAAATGGATTTGCCATGAGAGGCAGCTGGGAACTCAGTGCCAACTATTCACTTATTACTGAGGGCTCTTAGACATCACACTCCCTTTTATGAAGATTGGGAACACTCAAAAAGCAGTGCTTTGTTGATATATGTGGGATTAGATTAAACTGAAGAGAAAACAGAGATAACAATGAATCGGTTGACATCCAGACTAGGATGGAGGTTATAAAAATATTTTGGATTGATAATCTCTGTTCCTAAGAAAGTTGTTTATCACTTTGAAGAGTTTGGTCCTCCTTCAAACTTTCACCAAGAGCTCTGCCTTTCCTTAACAAGAATTCTCATTCATGTTACTTGTAAACCTCCAGGGGTCCATAAATATTCACATATACAAATTGATACTGATAGAGTGATATGCATGAGTCAACAACTTGGAATTTATTTCCATAATCTTCAATTTGTAAACCAGAGAGCAGTTTGTTTTCTCAGCTGCACAGTAATGTTTTAGAGGTGTGATTGATTAACTCCTTAAGAAGAGAATCTTGGTTTGGAAATCAGTACCAAAGGGGTTCCAGTTTAAAAAAGAAAAGCATAAGATTGAAGAAGAAAAGCTTCTTATATGGAACCTGCACTTGTATCTCTGGATAGAATTTCATTTTGATACATTAACTTCCTTTAGTTAGCGAGTATCTGAAGACATCAATCAATGTGGCCATGAAAGAACACCAAGATATATCTTCACCATATGGAGAACTGGCCATGTGCTCTTTTTTTAAACATAACTTTTTACCAACTGCTTGAAAATGATAATCCATGACCTGATCTCAGAAGCATTTCTTTGAGAGGTATTTATTTCGGTATGCCATTTAGGGATAATGATTGCAAACCTTATTCTAAGATTACTTCATATAAGGATTTTACCTCATCTTTATTTCCTTTACAATATACGCCCACAGTTCTGAACTATGTAACTGTTTGATTTTCATTGTTAACTAAATGGCCTAAAAAGTACTATCAATGCATAAATTTATAGAATTAGAAAAGTTCGGTCGGGCAGCTTGTAGCTTTCTGGGCAGTTACGTAATATATAATGCCAGTGGACAGAATTTTCCCAATTAGGAATTATTGTTGGAAAGTTACAAATAGAGTGAGAAAATATGAGATTATGAGATTGAAGATACTGCTTAAAACGCTCAGTACTTCTTATGAAAAGCTTATGACAGAACCAATAGGACATTTAATTTATAAGCAACAAGTCTAACCAGCTGTATTTGTAAAGGTAATGCTAGCTAATATAAGAGATAAATCCCCATATTTCAGAGGCTTAACATGAGAGAAGTTTATTTCTCACTTAGGTACAATCCTGATTGACAAGTGGCTTTCTACCAAATGGTTCAAGGACCCAGATTCTTCTATCTTGTGCCTCTATAACGTCAACATGTTGATTCAAAGGTCACTGTGTTCATTTGCATCAAGCCAGAAGGGAAAGGGGCAATGAAAATTATGCACAGGAGGCTTCATGGACCAGTCCTTAAAGGATACACATCATCTTTGATCTAATTCTATTGAACAGAGTTCACAAGGCCACATCTAATTGCAAAGGAGGCTGGGAAATATAGTCTCCCTGAGTGTCCAGCAAGAAGAAAGATTTGGTGGCATCAGCTAACAATTTCTGCCATGCCAGCCAATTGGTTTATACTTTGTAGTGTCAATGATGGAGTCTAAATAAATAGAAAATTTATATTTATCAATATTTTGGGTAAAAAAAATACAAAACCACCACTACTAATTTTTCTAAGTGCTCTGATTTATCATTGTCTGGTTCTGGGGAGTGAGAATGAGACTGTTTCTCAGATTTTGCATTGGTATTCACAGAATTATCTGGATTTTTAAATTTATTTTTGTTTGTCTAAGCCATATAATCATGAGCTCTCTGTTTGTAAAGTGACTTTCACATATCCCACTTTATCATTACTTACCTAAGTAGAACTCAAGAAGTGGTTTACGATACCAAATTATCTCACTATGTGGACCACTGAAACTCTCTCCTCAATCATGAGGGTACAAAAACATGATAAAATCATTCTCTTGCCCTTCCTTTTTAAAAAATACCCCGATAGTCTTTTTTTTTTTAATCTCTAAATAACACTCTGGAAATCTGTGCTATAATTAAAAGCAGCAGCATTCTCTGGTAATGGGAATCATGGGAATGTTCTCAGACCAATTTGTTTCTCAGCTCAAGTTTACCATAAGAGCTGTTTTTGGTACAGGGACTCTCAAGGGAAATCAAGAGAGCCTCAGAAACTCGTTCAAAATTTCCAGGTTAAGTGGAATGGGAAGGCCGTGACAAGTGGCTGTTCTACCTGCAATTTGATGAGCAACTGGAGGCCCCCAAACCAGAAGCACCTTCCCTACATATCTGCTAATTGCCCCTACAAACACACACACACACACACACACACACACACAAATCTTTCAACTCAGCCCATTAATGAGTCAGAACTTTGAATGTTCCCTTCATTAAGGTGTTAACATTGCTGTCATTTAAAAATTTCATACACTACTATTGGGAAATAAATTAAAGAAGAAAAATGTTCATTATATACTATGTCAAATAGTGCTTTGTCTATTAAATGACTTAAGTAACAGAAGTTAGTCCTCTCAGATCACCCTGGCCGTAAAATACTTCCACCTTCTTAGATTGCCACAGGACATTTTGTCATAGAACTCAACTAGCAATTTTCATTTATTGCTCTACAATGATGGTAACTAAGGAGTTTTCCAAAAGGAAACATACACAGTCATCATCTTAACAAATTAGCTATTTCCAATTTTTATAATTTATTACTCGTCCTTATTTACATGTATTTAAGGTCTTGTTATTGTTGTTGATGTTGTTGTTGATATCTTTTAACTTCTTTTTACTTCTTTTGGTGTTCCACAGAGCCTAATTTTGAACAGAGTAAGTTTTTATTAAGTGTTTGTTGATGAATATTTATTGAACTCCCACTATGTGCTAGGCACTGCTCTGGGTTCTGGGAGACGGTGATAAATGAGACATAAACTCTGCCTCAAGTAGCTTACATTTGAGGAGTGAGGCTGGGAAGATAGATAATAAGATGTCAAGATATAAATTAGATAATGAGATAAGTATGAGGAGTTGAGACTTGAATGATGAGAAGGATGCAGGTGTGTGAAGATTCATGGGGAAGGGTGATTGGTCCAAGCAAAAAACAGCACTTGTAAAATGTGCAGGTTTATTGTGTTCCAGGTGTATCACAAAGGCCATCAAGGCCAAAACAGAGTGAAGAGACAAGGGAAAGGGATAATGTGGAAGAAGCCAATAGAGGACTTCAAAGTCCTTGTAAGTAATACTGAAGAATTTATCAAGAAGCCATAGGAAAGTATTAAGCAGAGGCATGGTAAGATCTAATTAATACTTTGATCACTCCAGTTTTCCATGTGGCAGATATATAGAAAGGCAAGAGCAGGAAAGTCTGGGCAAAGAGAGGAGTCTGGTCTTAAACTAGGACTATATCAGGGAGGTATTGAGTAATTCTTGGACTCTGGGTATATTTTTGGAGTAGAGGCAACAGGGTTACCAGGAATAAATGTGTGCTGTGAGCAATAAAGTAGAATCAAGAAAGACTCCTAGGCATCCAGGTGCCATCTCGGAGTGTGATACCCTCTATCATGATAGAGATGATTTGACATTCCTTCATTCAAACACTTATTAAACGATTACTTGTCTCAGACACTATATTGTGGACAGGAAAAATCCCCTAAGGAATTCTAACCTAAGCAAGAAGTGAAAGGGCTGGCTTTAAGTCAGGGGGAGAAGGATGAAGAGGAAATGACAAATTTAAGAAATATGTGGGAGATGGAATTGGCAGAATATAAGGCCTGATGTTAAGAGAGAGAAAAGATTCTGGGATGATTCAAAAATTTCTGATTTAAGTGGGTAGATGGTGATGCCATTAACAAAGATAGGGAATGTATGATAAGGAATTAGTTTGTGGAGAAAGTCCTTCTTATCTTAATAATGAAAGCTAATGATTACTGATCACTTCTTAGGTACCAGGCACTGTGCTTGGTGCTTAATGAAAACAGCCTTATTTAATCCTAAAAACACTATTGATACACTATTGAATCAATATTGACATACTCTTATTGCCCCTGTTTTTACAGAGGAGTAATCTGGGAATTATGGAGGTGAAATAACTTGCTCAATGTTAGATATGTAGTAAGTAGGAGAGTCAGGCCTTGAATCCACGATACCAATATTTGTAGATGTTAGGTTTGAATTGCCATAGATATTCAGTTAGGGGCATTGGGTAGATTGATAAACATGGACCTAGAACTTAGGACACCATCTGAAGATACAGATTTGAGAATTGTCAGTATAAAAGGGATTGTTTTATTACACACCCCGTGTTGGCTTCCTTCTCTTCCCTGTATTGCTTTCTCCCACTCCTAATGTGTTTCCTTGGATCACCTTCCAATTAATCTACTTGCAGTTGAATCCCTGTCCCAGAGTATGCCTCAGGGAACGCAAACTCAGACAGAAACCAATTGAAAACTAAATAGAAGGTGAAGAAGAAAGAGCAACAAAACCTTTCTTAGGAGCTTGGCTATGACTGGAGAGAAATTAATAACGGAAGTAACCACAAAACAATGTCGGAGTACTTTTTAAGAAGGGAAAACAAGCTAGTTTATATGCAGGGAGGAAAGAGTTAATAGAAAGGGAAACACTGAAGAGGTCCTAGTAAAAAAATTATTATTTTCTGTGAGGTCAAGAAAAGTTTTCTGCTCAGAGGAAGGGGTAAGAGACAGAAGATAGAATGGGTTTTAAGTGGTTGACGAAGGATTGAAGACAGCAGATTTTTGATGGTATCCGTCTGAGTACTTGCATGATTTTCCCCATCAGAGCTTGGCAATCGGAGAGTAGAAGTGGAGAAGAAGATGATTGCAATAATTCGAGACTGGGTTAAAACTTCCCGAAGAGACTTATTTGAGTAATCTGAGTGTCCAGGGTAGGAACAACAGTGGCCAGGTCAAAGTGCAAACAGCCCAGGAATTTCCAGCAACTCTAGTTTCTGCTGACCTCCTCACAGACCACTTGACTACGACTTCAAACCCCCAACGAATCTGCTTTGTCTTCTTAAATCCTCTTTGCCTCACCAATTTCTGACCTATAAGCTCCCTGACCTCCAGACTGCATGAATATTCTTATTGTCTTTTTTTAAAATAAAATAAAAGGAGTTATGGAGTCACCGAGTTGAAGAGTTGTTAAAGCCAGAAACATTTTGCTCACAGAGAACAGTTCCAGAGAGGTACTCACTTGCCAAGGTTATAAAGCAAGTGAGTGGCAAAGCCAAGAGACTCTGCTGTTTTTCCTACACTGAGATGTCTACCATAAAGGTAGTAACGAAGAGGCAAAAGCAGAGAAGCAAATATTCAAAAAATAAAGTGTATGGACTTTGTCCTTTTAAGAGAAATTTGGAATTTGCATTACTTTTTCTTAATTCTTACTAAGTATTTTTATTTCCAGAATTTATTACATTGATTTCCATCAGAGTTCAGATACAGTGATCTAATAACCCTGGTTCTCTCATCGGGACCATTATCACTTTGCTTTTCAAGGAATGACCTTCCTTCAGCTAAAAAGGATGGGGTGATGAGGTGAATGAGATCGCTGAGGTGAGTTTAAGAGTCTGTTGTCTATGATGGAGAGTCCCCCTCCTTCTCCTGCAAGGAAGCACCTCTGCACCCAGCTCTGTCCCAGAAGGCAAAGGGGGCAAGAGATCAGGCAGGCTAATTAACTCAGATCTCTCCCTTTGGACATGGAGATCATTAATCATGGAGCCACCACATAGCCACTGATCTTTTAATGATGATTTTAATTTGCATACTAAGCAAACAGTCTCGAGAATGTTGCTTTGGGTAGAATTTGTGAGCCATGCCTAGACAGGTTATTTCAAAGTCAATTGCACTTTAATGCTCTTTTCTGAAAAGTCATTCTTTCATTTTGACAACTTCATTTTGTAAATACCGTCACTGGGTTGTCATTTGCTCGGTGCTGAGTAAATTAATCCCAACCAAGCATTCATTAGCTTTAATATAAGGGAAAAAACATTTAAATTTAAAATTGCTTTTTAAATTTGTAATGGTTGTGAAATAGTCTGAGTTTTAGAACTAGAAGGGACTTCAGATATTATCTACTCCAAGTGATTTGCAAATAAAATTAAGATCCAGAGATGTTAAGTGACACTCACCAGAGGTCACGGAGCAACTGACTGGCAGAGCTGAACTGGATCAAAAGTCTGGTATTTTCCCCTCAAACTATTAATGAAATTAGATACATTAAGATACCATAGTGCTTCAAAACAATGTACTGTTTTTCAGAATCAATTAAATCCTGCACAGTTGAGTGTATCTGCATTCCAAATTAGCTTGGCTCACAAGCATTATTGCTGTCAAAAGCCATATCATCTCAAGCTAATTTTCTTAATTTAAAAAGCAAAATCCATTTACTTGTTTTTCATTAAGTAATAACACTTGTCTTGAGGTAATGTGGCCCAAAAATTGCAATCATGAAAAGAAACAGCTTAATAGCACTCAGAACAGTACTTAAAAGAAACAATTATATCTCAAAGACTTCAGAGTATAACGTATAGGGAATAAAGTAGCCTACCTTGATAATAAAGGACAAGACATTCAGTTTTACAAGTGATTTCACATCTATCCTCATCATTAGGAAGTAGCCAATGATTGTTACTATCTTCTATAACTTAAGACACAGGGCTGTTAGGTGACTTGAAAGTCCCACAGCTGGTGGATAGTCCGGCCTGGATTAGGTCCCAGGTTCTAGGTCTCTTGGTTCTCAGTTGGTTTCCCCGACACTGCACTAACAGCCCTTCATTGAACCAAGTGTGATATAATGGTCACCCTGTGTTCCTGTTGGACACTGGCTGACTGACCAGCCAGTGAGCAAAGGGTACTGCTAAACTACTCAACTGAGGTCTCGTCTCTGGGAGAACTGGGACAGAAAGGATTGCTCCCTACTTCATCAGAGTCCTCCTGACTCCAGTGTGGACCCTGCCAATTCTCTGACTCACCTAACTTCTTGCCCTACCCACTGGCAGGTCCACCTCCACCAGGGATACCATATCCCTCTTTGGAGAATGCCCTTCCTTCATGCTCTGTGGGTAATACCGCTGATGACCCAAGAACGTGCTCACTTAGGATGTGCAGAGGGTGGAATAAAACCTTTTACAACAGTCATCCAGCATTAACAGATAAGGAGACTGGAGGTTGGAAATAGAAAGAGGCACACAGCAGTGAAGGCTACAGCTTAAGAGGCTAAAGCCTGAGAAGTTCTGGAATGAGAGAGCAGAGAGCTAAGGCAAGGGTTTTATACCTCATAGGCAGCACCCTTCTCCACCAGGGACACTCCCCAGTTACAGTCCTGTTCAGCAGGACAGGCAAGTTTAAAATATTCTGCTTGTACTTTCCGTTCCGGGTGTGCAGGAGAAGGCAGGTCATTTCAAATCCTCTGTCATCTGGTCAACTGAGGTTAATCCCAAAGACCTTCCAACTGTGGCGCATACTCCAATTGCTTCTAATAGCACTCTTCTATATTTTTGAAACCTGATCATACCCAGCCTTTTCTCTGTAAGAATGTTGGTTTCATGATGGCAAAAAGGAAGGGGGTGATATAATTAGGGTAACTATTACAGTATTCAGCTGTGTTTTCGTGGAATTTTCTCCTACTCATAAGGACCATACATTCCTGTGTGTGCCTGTTGTCTCCACATAATTATCAATAATATCCCTTCTTATTCTCAAAGTGTCCCTATTTGGAGCAATATGTTATTTGGTCACCATAGTCATATTTTGGGAAATGAATTTGCAATTTATTTGAAGATATCATATAACATATTGGTTTTCCTATGCCAAACCTTCAATCCAGCAAATGTTTATTAAGTGTTTGCTGCATAAAATGTATTATTTTAGAAGTTGTAATGCTAAGGTGGAAGTATGGTTTCTATTGCCCAAAAGTTCATTATCATGATGAAAGACAATGAAACAAAAAATCAACACAGTTATAAAGAACAATGATATGAGTTATAAACAAAGTTTCAGTATTGTGCTGTGGGAAAGTGAGGAAGACAGAATCCTTGGAACTGGGCAGTTTTAAAGGATAAGACTTGAGCAGGCATTCTAGGCAGAGATAGTAAATAACAATTACAACACTAACAGCACAAACAACAATAGCAGTTATTAATGTCTACCATTTTCCAGAAATGATGCAAGATGTTTTAGAGATATTATTTCTAATCACATCTAATTTAATCAAATCTAATTGAATCATAATTTCTATTAAATCTAATCTGTATTACTGATATTAGAATTCAAGCAAAGCATATGGCTAGGAAGGTTGGGAGATATCTTGCTATTGAGGATCTTGAAAACCCAGGTGAGCAGCTGAGATTTCAAGCTACAGGCAGCAGAAGTCATCTCATATTTTGATCTGAAGTGGGAACATGATCAGATGGCAGCAATGGAAAGATGGTCAGAGAGGAAGGAGGTAGGGGACTCGTTAGGAAGCTGTGGTGATATTGCAGATATGATGAGGAGTTGAAGTAGATGAGGGACAATGGAAACTAGGGGACAAATTTGAGACCAATGGCAGAAATGATATTAATGTGATTTTTCAATTTTATGTTATGAGATTTTCTTGCTTTTCTTGATAAAACTGTACTAAATTTCTATTCTTAGGATAAACTGCTGGTGTGTGGAGGAATGGGTTGTTGTACTTGAAATTACTTTGCATAATTTCTCCCTTTCCCCCTTCATTCCTACTTATCCCATTATGTTTTAAATTACCTTTAACTCACTAGAAAATTTCAGTTACTTTCAGGAAAAGAACAGTTACTCTGTAAATTACTTATCTCCTTTTTTTCCAAAATCTCTTTAAACCTTATGCAGTGTTATGTAAATGAAATTGGGGAACAAGCTGTCAAAAATGGATTTGCTAACTGGAAAACGAAAAAAGTGAAATAAATGGAGAGAAAAGAGAATCTGGTTTAAGAGTGATTCTGTGCATGGCGAGGTGATATTAATGATCATCAGCAGCAGAAAAGTCGTTTTGAATTGTTTTTCTAGTTATGGTGTTGGCTAGTGCTCACTACTCTTTCAACAGGTTCCTTGATAAGACATAACTGTGATCAAATCCAGAGATGGAACTCCTCACTTCAATCTCATTAGCAAGATCTTCACATCAACAGGAACTACGGGGTCAGATGAAATAAGTTCAGATTCAAGAATGAAAAAGTGTGAGCTATATTAATGATTTTAAGTCATTAAGATGTCATTTACCCTATTAATGCTGAAATAAGAAAAAATTCCAGGCATTTATCTTTAGTTTAAGTTAAATGTTGGACTTTTCAAAATGTGTATTCTGTCTTAAAATTATCAGGTACAAATTTGAAGGCAATATCCAAGTTCATGCCAGTAATGCAGACGCTCATATTCTTTTCATTCAGAAAAGAAGTTACAACTTAATATGAAGTTTTTGTGAAGAATGTCTCCAACTTCCTATATTAGCTGCAAACAAGATTCCAAGCACTAATAATTCATGATGAGCCTCTTTGAATTATGGGTTCATCTCAAATTGAAAATAGATTCCTAAATCATTTCATTTAAAAAGTAGATATTTCCTACCGCACTGTATCAAAATGTATTATCTGTCACTTCAAGGATCATTTAACATTTTCTACGAAGTTCACATTAGTTGGACCATCTCTGTAATATCATTCACCTAGAAATGCCCACACAAGGAACTTCCCCATGCTCTCTCTTCCAGCCACAGCTCATGCTTCCCTCTGAATCCTCTCTTCCCTGTTCCTCACCAGAGGTAGCAAAATGCTAAGCTCTTAGTGAAAAGAAAATAACTTTGCCATCTGGAATCCTTTTGACTATTATCTCTGGAGGTGGGAATTTCAGAGAAGGCTTTTTTTCTGATAAATAATTTTTCTATTTTACTTTACAAATTAACAATAGCTAAAAAGAAAGAATTTATTCCAATTTGTATAATGCTTTGCTTCACAATACACTTTCGCCAATATTATCTCATTTGATCCTTAAGAGAAACCTCTAATGGAAGAAGGGCAGGTATTGCTGTTTTGCCTATTTAAATGTGAGAAATTGTAGGCTCAAAAAGACATGGGGCCGGCCCCATGGCCGAGTGGTTAAGTTCGCGCACTCCACTTCGGCGGCCCAGGGTTCGGATCCTGGGAGCGGACATGGCACCGCTCATTGGGCCATGCTGAGGCAGCGTCCCACATGCCACAACTAGAAGGACCCACAACTAAAATATACACCTATGTAGTGGGGGATTTGGGGAGAAAAATAAGAAGAAGATTGGCAACAGTTGTTAGCTCAGGTGCCAATCTTTAAAAAAAAAAAAAGATAAAGATCAAGGATCAGGTGGTGGAGCTAGGCTCTGCACCTTGGTCTGAGCCCATATCTAGTGTGCCTGACTGTATCCCAAGGACAGTGTTTGTGCCAATACCAAGGAATAATAGGAGACCGGTAGATAGGCTATGGGACTTCTCTGCCAACTGAACATTATACGAAAACAGGAAGAATCTTCTTACATTGTTAGTGACTGCAGATCTGCATACTGCAGCATTGTACAGGCAGCCCTGGTACTTAGGACAGATGGTGAGATCTGCACTTGGGCAGGGCAGAGCAGTAGAGACCAGTGGGAGCAGCGTGCAGAACTTGGGGCCAGGTGAGGGAGGCTTATTTGTAAGGGTCCCACAGCAGGGGTGCATGTTACAGTATTTAGTGAGATGGTACATGCAGAGCCCATCTTCTCCCCAGGGTCCACATGCTGTACAGGAGTTTGAGTAATGTCATGTTCAAGTACATGCCTAGCTCAGAAACACTACTCCTCTCCAGCTGCCAGGTCCCATATTATTTATTTATTTAGGCATAACTGACATTAGGTCCTATTCTCGAGTTGAGCAAAGCATACCCAAATCCTCTTTCCTTTTGATAAGGCGCCCATCCCCTTCCTGACAATTTGGATTCTATCAGGTCATCTCTTCTGGGAGGCGCTGTGTAACTTCTTCATGTCCCTATGTCAGTCATTAGTTGATGGAAATATACAGACAAGAGGAGTGTAGTTCAGTTAGCTCAATCCACCAATCATATCTAATTTTTAGCTTTGGCTCATTCAGGGCACCCTTGACATTTAGAATCTGCAATATCAAATAATACTAAATTAAGAATCTGACACAGAAGACAATGTACACTGTTTTCCAAGTTTGTACAAGATTCATAAATTTGCTTTGGAACGTGTACCCAGATTTGAGAGAGGAAGTTTATGTGGAGCAAGTAGGAGTTTGGAGGCTATGAGAGTCAAATATTTGCCTTTCAGAAGTTTATAGGGATAAATACAGCAAAGAAATACTCCTCTCTCCTCCAAAAATACTCCACTTTTCTAAGAGTAATTCAAGAGCATGGATGAGGTTTTATACTTTATTATTTCCATCCCTAGGTCACCTAATTCTCAACACATAATATGCATTCAGTACATATTTCTTATATAAATGAATTAACTTTGTCTTACTATCAGCATCTTCATTTTCTCAGTTACTGATTTGCTGAAGTACTATAAAGAAATTTCAATGTATTTTCTCACTTCAAATTAATTTTGCATAACCTAGACTCTCAGATGCAATGGACTTTTGAGGTTGGAATCCATCATTGGCATTATTGATACCTCCTTACAAAGTGTGTAGTTGCAGCCTAGTTCTATTACAAATTGGCTGTAGAAACATCTAGCTATTTAATTAAAAAAATGGTGCTCTCTCTCTTTCTTAGTGTAGAGTCATAGTTGGGAAGCAGCTGCCCAGATGGTAATTGATCTACTCACTCCTTGCATTTGGGTTGAACGATAGGAGAAGTTTTTGTCAATGGAAAGGAAGTAGAAGGTTGTGAATCATTTCCAGGAAAGGCTGTTAGGAAGAAAATGTCCCTTCTCCACCTGAGAGGACAATGGACCTTCACAATGGAGGACGGAGTCTTTGAATCTCCTTGTAGAAGAAGGCTGCCCTCCAACCAGGAGCATACACATTAGCCTGTTAGATGAGCATAGAATAACACTATATTGCATTAGGCTATTGAAAATTTGGGATTTGTTTGTTAAAGAGCTAGAGTTACTTACTATGTATATATTTGGAAGCAATGCAACCAAAAATTGGAAAAAAATAGCCACGCAACAATTTCAGGGATCCTTGAATGCAGTGTTAAGGGAATCTCAGAAACATTAGGGAGAAGGTGTAAACAGGCTAGGGGGACATGAATAGGAGAGAATGGTGGAATACCTAAAGGCATCTCTTAGAGTTGTCAAAGAATGGAAGAAAGATAATTTGATTCAAAAAGTGTGTATGAGTTCCTAAGGAAGAACTTTGTCTTTCCACAGATCTTCACTGTGGGTAAACATGATAGCGAGCATAGCATGGGCTTGATCACTAGGTTTTGTTTTTTTATCAAAGGGGTTTAATTCAAATCTTCAGGGACTTGTTTCCTCCAAAGGAAATATATTCTAATTTTAAAGAAATAGCAAAAATAAGATTCTCTACAAAATTTTTTCAATCTGATCTTATTCAAACTCAGCTATCTTATAAAGTAAAGATTACATAATACTTTGATAATCTGCATATATGACTTAAGGTATTTAAATAGCTGTATTAGTTATTTCTGTGTCCAGTAGAAATTCATTTCATAGATTCCTTTCAAAGGATAGTATTACTATTAATTTTTTTCTCACTAGAAAAGCTTAAAGTCTCTCTTGTGAAGCTGTGATATATTAGAAAAGGTCTTCCATGATGCCACTTCAAAGACCCATTTCCCTGGGACAGCAATCCTTGTTTATGGTCCTGAAGAAGTTCTTCTTCCTAACAACTTTACTTATGAGAGAACCATCATTTCTCTCAGAGTGACCCAATACAGTCAGAACTAATTTGGTGAAAATACACTTTTAAAATTAGGGCCCCAAATTTTAGTAATAAATTGACACATCTCAGATTTTTGCTCAAGTTTAAAAATGTGTATCTTTGATTTTGCTTTCCCTCCAGTTACAATAATTTCCTGAGGCCAAATAAATGCGGACTTGTGTGCTGAATGTCAGCTGAGTTGTAGAAAGTTGCTGGTAATTCACTTCTTAAAATATTATACATTATTTTCACTTCTTCTAGAATACTGAGTGGGCCTAAATCCTTTTTATTCATCTTGCTGTTAGCAAGGGGCTGATAAAAGTTTACGTTATGAAGTTTAAAATAACATAGTCAGTACACAGAGTGAAATCAATGTTGTTGAAGACAATGAATAATGGACATATTAACTTGGTTATGATGATTTCCATTTTTATTTTGCCTATCATCCAATTATTGCCACATTCACTTCTCCCTTCAATCCCGTGGTGATTTGTTCAGTAACTCTTTTGTTGATACTCTTGGTACATTATCTATGCTTTTTAGAACACTGTTTAATATACAACAGATTCTCAATAAATGTGTTTAGCTTTCTAAATTTTTTAAATGAAGCAGATATACTCTTTTGTTCTTGTTGATTTAGTTGAAGACTCTGAATTTTTCCAACAAGCTGAAATCAAGACTTATCCTGTGTGATCTGATATATTCTGTTGGGAGCTGTTTCTCATTCCTTTCGGGCCTGCAGGCAGAAACACCCACACCAACAGAGCTCAGCACCCAGCTGTCCAGCGGATTCCCCTCTGGGTACTGTAGATGCCCTTCTTTCTCCTCCTTCTGCATTTCTGCTATGACTTCTACTCATTTAAAACTAGATTAAGGGGCAGCCAAGCAGACAACTGCCTAGGATGTCAATCTTTAAGGAGTGCTAAACCCAGCAACAAGATAAACTGAAAACAGGTGCCAGTCAACTCAGGTTTCCACCTGCAGTTGACTAGCAAAACGCAAACTGATATTGCTTCTGCCAAGAGGAAATACAGTCCTGGTCGATGGTGCCTCTCTATTCTGTTGAATATTCTGAGGAAACTGACATCAGCAATGATAGCTGAAATTTCTGAAATAAAGGAATGGGACAATGTTATTTAGAGTGACCACATGATCCATTTTATTATCCAAAGGTTGAATCCTTTAATATTATTCACAGAAAGTTTTCTGGTTCAGAAAATTGACAAAGAAAACTGAAGAGAGAACCAGGATGACAGAAAAGGAGGAAATACTTTTCTTGTTTTTCATATTCAGAAGACTGAGTCTGCTTCAGTCAGTAGACGTGAGTTTAGCATGTTACCTCTTTTGGTGTGTGATTTTTATTAATAGAAAATCAGTTTCTCCTCATCTCTACTAAATAAATGTTGAATAGGTGTTAAATTTTCTTGGTTTGAGAGAAACAACATATTAGTATGTCTCAATCTAGTCCTGAACCATTTCTGGCAACTGGAGCTCCATTTTTATGGGAGTCACTGCTATGTAGATGTGACTCGCTTTTGCTCTCTGATTCCAGTCCATATTCACCCTGAACCTTGAGAATGTGCACTTTGGTGCTTGGTCTTTACTACTATATGTGCTCTCTGTTTGAACCACATGAGCAACAGGAACATCAGCAGGATGAGGATGATGGCCAGTGGAGGTAACAGGTAGGTTTAAAGGAAACAACAGTGCCGACCCAGTATCAGCAAACTGCAGAGATTTCGATGTCCAACAGGAGATGGTGAGGCATCTTCCTCCAGTTTTCCAGGTGGAGGAGACCAAAATGGCATATGTGAAAATTATCATTGGGTTTGGTTGTAAATTAGAAAAAATTTGACTAACGGTAGTTTAAACAAATAGTAGTATATTTTTCTTACATACCAAGAAATATGGCATGAAAGCTAGCTGCTGCATTGGTTCAGCCATTCAACAATGACTTCAAGGATGCAGGCATTTCCAGCTTCATGTTCTGCCATTCTCAGTAATTCAGCTTTCATCCTCATGTCCATAGCTCATGATCACAATATGACTGCTGATGTTTAGACACGAAATTCACATCCAAGCCAGGAACAAGGGAGAAGTGAAAGGGACCATGATAGAGTGTGTTTCTTTCCATGGGGAAAGCAAAAGCTTTCTCAAAACCACCCCAGAGCAAATTTATCCGTGGGTCTCATTGGCCACAACAGTGTCACATGACCACCCTGGCTATTGGAAAGCTGGGATAGCTGGGAACAGGTCAGCCATAATTTGTTTAGACTAATCAACTACCTATCCCCGAGACTGAGCACATTGACATTCTGAACAAAGTCAGGATTCTGTTCGCAGGGAAAAAGGGAATATTGGAGTTAGTAGCTAATTAAAAGGGTCTGCCACTGTCAGGTGTCATGGGATGGGAGGTAAGTGGGAAGCAAAAGAGGAAGTAAACAGAGGCTATCATCTTGTAGCTGACAAGACCTGTCTCTGAGTACATACAGACGATATCCACTAGAAGTATCCTAGAGAAAAAATGTGGGCAAGAGGAAAGACTTCTAGATGATGAGTGATCGATCCTATAATACAGGTTGGCAAGACTCCTGAGTATATTAGTTCTTACCAGTATTGGACCACAAATTAAACTCAGTCTGTAACAGAGAAGATACAAACAAAAACCATTTTACACGAATGTAAGAGAGGAGGCTCTAATTTTATCCACGCCAGGGATAATAGTCACCTCTCATCCTTCCCACCACATCACTGTCCCCTCGTGAGAATTTTCAGTTTCACTTTGGTTTGAACTTTAGATCCGAAGACTGCTGATAATGTTAGGATATTCAGTAGAGTACTCATTTTGAGAGTTTGGGCTCTTTGAGGATCAATAGAAAGCAAGAGGAAAGATTCACCTGTTCCATTTGTAAATTTGGGATAGGAAATACCAAATTTAGAGGATAAAGAACAGAGACAAGTTTTTTTCTCCTAATATCAGAGTCACCATCTACAAATGTATTTTTCATAACTTGAAATTAGTACAAAAAGAATGTATATTTGTGAGTTTTTAATTTTCTAGTGTAGGTGCATCCTCTCAAAGTTATTTGAGGATGCATGTTAGTAAAATTGGAAGTTGTTATGGAATATGAATGTTTTGATCACGAATAGTTGTACTAACCAACAAGTTTTTAGTTTTACTTCCATCTCCTACTGCCTCAGTTTCCTGATACTTTAAGGTATATTAGTAGGGATGCCTCCTATTACAGATTATATAAACCCTATTTATAACTTAAGTGCAAGGAAAAAAAAGGAATATATTGCCTCACACAAATGGAAGGTCCATGGCTTGATCTAGGGTTTATCTCTCTTCATCCAGCTCTCATCTCTGTTTTACATTATGTTTTGATTTCATTTTCATCTCCTTCAGATGGCCCTTCTAAGTAGCCAAAGAAGATGAGTGAAAGAAGCTCTGGTTTATGGTATCCTCACAGCTCTCGATCTGAGAGGAAGCAAGTCCTACTTTCTCCCAATGTCCCCATATCACATAACAGGGAAGGCTCTGAAGGCCCTGTTTGGATTATTAATCCATCACTGAAGGAGGGAGATACACTATTCTTATTGAATTAATCTGGATATTGAGCTCAGATCTGTGAATAAGGGGATGGGGGAGGGTTCAGCCCACCTAAACCATATGAAAAGGAGTTTCCCAAAGGGCAGAGTACATGTTAGATTAAACACAAAACAAAACAATAATAGCAACAAACATAGGACTGCTCAAAATGCAAATTAGTATTTCATGGAATCTAACACTTAAAAATATAAAGCTATTGTTTATTTTTTGCCTATCTTGAAGAGAATACAATTGCAGTCATTATCAGAAAGTCCTAGAAAAACTTTGAAGACATAAAGGACTCTCACTAATTTAGGTCAGGTTAGTGTAATAATAATAATAACATCTGCTAGCACTGAATGGCATGCTGGACCAAGCATTATATTAGGCATGCCATTTTTTTTGCCCCATGCAATCTTTAGGGCAATTACATTTTTTAAATGAGGAAATTGAGGTTTATTGAGGTTGAGTACATTGCTTAAAGTCATGAAGCTAGCTAGTGGCAGACATCTTTGGGTTTTAAAGGCCTACTCTTTACAATAAGATTCATTATCATGAACTGGTTGAAATCTGTTCGTGTTGTCGGAGATGTTCTGAAACATCCTGAAATTGTTCTATTGTTTTCAAGGACATAAGCTAATAGCTAGAAAAAATGTTACTGAGCAGAAATCTTTGGTCTTTCTCTTTATTTTACAAATTTTATTTTATATTTAAATTTATAAATTTAATAAATATATGAGAATGACTGGTAACTACTGTATGACTGTCCTTTCTCTAAATTAATACTCAAAGTATTTGTTTCCTTAAATAATTTAAACAATACAAAGTTACATTGTACTATCTTTAAAGACATATTTGTTAAACTTGATCTCAGTCCTTGTCAACACTTTCACAAATTTTAAATTAGTGGAAAGCAAATTAAGGTGTTTGTCTCTGTTAAGAAGGCTAAAATATAAGCCAATTCCTTCCTCCACTAGGATATGTACAGTGAAATGTTAGTAGAGTCTTGAGGGGAGATAGTTGAAAAGATTCAAAAAGAAATTACAAATTAGAAAGAGTTCAACATTAATCTCTAAGACATTCTGCTGTTTTTCAGAGCTTCTTCTTTCAGGTCATCATTCAACAATCGGCAAACATATTTTGCTAGTTGTGTGTCAGGCATTGGCACAGGAGTTAGGAACCCAATAAGTAAACATATGGGATCCCTGACTTCAAGGAACTTAGAGTCTAGTCTGGGAAACAGATGAGTAGACACATAACTAAAGAGTGTGTGAGGAGTGCTAAGCTTGGGTACACACAATGACCTATAGGGATCCATAGAAAAGGCTCCCAAGACAACTTAGGTGATCAGGATTGGGTTGGGAAAGTGACTAGGAAAGCTTTCTGGGAGGCTTGATGAAGGCAGTTGTGAAGGATAAATGTAAGCAGCATATGACAAAAGGGAACAGAGGTTCCAAGCAGAAGAGGCTGTGTGTACTAGGCCTCTACCACCTAGAGGAGAGGCAGATGGAGGAAGGAGTAGGGTGGGGAAGGTATTTAGAAGTGTAAAAATAGTTCAGTATAATTTAGGGTGGAATGTGGTAGGGAGACAAGTGGGAATTGATGGGAAAGAAGCATTTGAGTTCCATTCCACCAATACAAGCAAATAGCATTTTTGAACCTCACTTGCCTAATAAGTAGAGAGATTCCACTATCTAAAGAAACAGTAGACAGCTACCAATGTGGAGAATGGCTGCCAACTAAACCAAGCAGGATTATAGGGCCAAACTTCCCAAAGAGGAACAAGGCTCTAGATATGGCCGAGGGCAGGGAGAGGCAGAGCTATTTTAGACTCCTTTGCCTTCTCTCTGGCAAGAAATTGTTAGTACCCCTGGAATGCTATTAATAGCAATCTCTAATGAAGAAGGAAAAAAAAGTCAGAATCACACATTTCCCTGCTGAACTTAGGGGAACACAGTGCTAATGCCCTCTTGATATAAATAGAATTCTATGAAATAAAAAGTACTTTCTTGTTTATAGGAGACAGTGGAAGACAATCATATATCTTTAAGATTATGGTCATGTTTACGATTAGTAGATTAAATTTTAAGAGGATTCTACTGATATAGGAATGTCTAATATGTAAAGAAAGAAAATTGTGGGGAAAACTGTCTGACAATGAGTACTTCCAGATATGTTCCATGCCATTGTTCCACTCATATGACTTGTTCCAGAAACATATTTAAGTGATAGAAACATCACTGTTTCTAGGCAAACATATTTATAGCCACTCCCTCTTGGACTGGCCCAAACCGCCTTCTAGTTCTTCAGTAGGATTCCTGGTTCTCAACCTTTCTCAGGCCCATTTCTGTCTGAAAACACAATTGGATACGTTCCCCTGGTTGATGCTCTTGATACTCTTTCTTGGATGTGGTTTTGGTACTTGGTGCCTGTCTTGCATACCCCACTGCTGGTGAGAGGGTGAAAGATGACCTCAATATGGGATTTATTCTGGATAAGTAAAACTCTTTCCTCCTTCCCTCCTTCAAGAGGAAGATTAGACAATCAGATTTGACTAAAGATGTCTGATTTCACTGTGAAGCAGGTTAAGAAGGTGGTATTAATAGACTACATGGCTACAGAGAGTCCCTGGTTCTCAAAAAAGGCTGAACTCAGACAAAACGGTCTTTAAAAATAACAAAGTGATTTGAGTTTGTGCAGATACAAGCATTCCAATACCCTTAAAAGTACCTTGCCCATGTTAATCTCCTATTGCTTACAAACAAAGCAAGCAAACTTTCTGAGGGGAAAAAAAAGCATTCAGAACTCCCTTTCAAGTACATAGATGGGATGTGAAAAGAATTCTTGCAGAGTGTAATAACCGCTAATCAGAAAAGGAAAAGATTGATGAATTGGGCCGCATTAAAATTAAGAATACATGTTCATCAGATGACATTATGAAGAGAGAGAAAAAGACAAATCACATACTGGGAGAAGATATCTAGAAAACATATAACTGGCAAAGGACTAGTGTCCAGAATATATAAAATACCCTCACAACTCAGTAAGTAAAAGGGCAAATGATGAAACAAAAAATGGGCAAGATACTTGAACAGACATTTCACTAAAAAGGATATACAACGAACAAATAAACGTATGAAAAGATCTTCAACTTAGTTAGGTATCAGAGAAATGTAAACTAAAATCAAATGAGATACCATCACACATTTCTAGAAGGGCTAAAATTAAAAGGACTGATAATAATATGTGCTGATGAGGATGAAGTGCAGATGTATACAACACTGATAAGAAGAAAAATTGTACAAGCACTTTGGAATGCTATTTAGTAGTATCTATCAGTATGTTATGAATATAAGCACACTATATGATCTAGCAGTTCCACTCCTAGATATATATGCAAAAGAAAGGGTACTGGCCATATTTTGTGACCTGGTGGTGCTTACATGGGGTGTTTATTTTGGGATAACTTAGCTAGCTATATATTTATTTATATTTTTGTATATTGTACTTTTCTGTATATTGTACTTATTTTCTGTATGTTTTTCTATATTGTACTTATTTGTATTTATATATATATTGTACTTCAGTAAAAAAGTTTTGTTTTAAGAAGAGCAAAGAAGTAGCTTGACCCTTAGTTGTTATTTAAATAATTCCCTGCACTTCCGCCACCCAGTGCTCATTTGCCGAATATGGCCGAGTTTGCTGAGCTGACAGAACTAGAGCAGGACAGAGGATCCCTGCATAGTCTGGCCTGCGGCTAGCTGGGACTCCTTGACCTTCAGGGAGAAGGTGATGGTTAGCTGTCAAATGAACATCTATACTTTTAAATCTTAACGTATAAAAAGGGAAATATGGCTTAATTACATCCCTAAACGCAATGTCATGTAATGGCTTGGTAAAGACATTGATGTTGAATTTTTGTAAAATAAAAATGTCTTGACAATATTAAAATACATATGATTTTGCTGTGACATAAAAAGTGTCACAGTTTTTTCAGAACTAAGTAGACAAAGAACATGTGTGATATCAGGGAAATAATTGGGCCCTGGTGGGATTGAGCTATGGACAAGGCAATCAGTCTGCTTCCTAAAATAATTTTCATGTCTCCAAGGTAACATCACAAAATCAGAGTTGGTTTTTCCATAGCATGTTTAGCATAGTGAAAATATAAACAGATTGTTCTAGTTTACAGATAAGACATTTAGAAAGCTTAAATTTCTGTCTACTTATTTAGTTATGAATATAAATTATGAGATAAAAAGGCTGAATTCAGAGGGTACATATCACCTTCAGGGTCAAATCATACTCTCACCATGGAATGTGAGGTTCATCACAATACGCTTCTTGCAAATTTCTCCATTTTCTCACCTTCATCTCTTCCCATCCATCCTCTCTTGACCCTTTTTATACACCAGAAGTTGCTAACTACTTCTAGTTCCTGAATATTTGCTCCTCCAAACTCCCAGGCTTTAACTCTGCACTGAAAGGCCCTTCCCTTAATTATCTGCCTGGAAAATTTCTATTCATCCTTCAGAAACGTTCTGCGTCTCAGAGATTAATCACTCCTTCCTCTATTCCAACTGCAAAGTGTTTCTGTTTCCATTGTTGGCCTTATGACACTATCTTTTTTCCTTCCCTCCTTTGATATTTAGAATTCCTTGAAGACGGGGGTTATACTTTATGCAACTCTCTACACCATCTCCTGTTGTTCCAACAACTGGAGCCTGGAAAAATGCTAAAAAAATATTTACTGAACAGAACCAAAAAAATTTGCTCTTTCACAAGCAATTTGCCAAAGAAGAAATTCAAATGCCCAACAAGCACATTAGAAAATCCCCAATCTCATTATTATTTAAACAACTGAAAGTTGAAATAATATACATTATTTTCTTCCTTAAAGTTAAATACATAGGAAAATTATAATACCTGGGCTGCTGCTGATGTGCTTGGTTTGGTACTTCTTAGTGCTTTAAAAAGTTTATAAACTTTGACCTGCAAATATATGACTAGATGTCTATTCTCACAAAACACCCAATGATGTGGGTATACATTTATGCACTAACATAAATTGCCAGTGTTATTTATAACAATGAAAATGGAACTTAAACAAAGGGCCTGATATTAAGAGAATAATTTAATCCCCTTAAAAAACTGTGATACATCTCTATGGTGGAACATAGTTCTTTATGGGGTGTTTAATGACATGGAAAAATGTTTATTACATAAAGTTACCAAAAAAAAAATGAGATACCAAAATGCATATGTAGATACAGTATCATTTTAATTACATAAAGAAAACTGTTGATTAAAAGATTAAAGGGAAAATATACCAAAAAGACAGAAGTGGTGCCTCGAAGGAATGAAATTAAGAAAAATTTTTCTGCTTCCATATGCTTTCCTCTAGTTCCTAAATTCCTACAATAATCTGATGATCAGGAAAAAAACTGATCCCTCCAATTATGCTTTCTCGTGTATAAGTTAAAAACACAAAACAAAATCCCTTTTAGTTCAAGTAAACTCTGGATAGGACATTCCTGATTATTAATAATTTTAAAACAGTTTCTACTTTAAAATCATTTTTTATTACTCTCCAGCGACCATGTAACTAGAATTGATCACTAAAAAGTGGAGCGTTTCCCAGAGAAGGGAAGAACATGAATAAATAAATATTTCTTAAGAACGTGGAGCCAGATGGTGGGACAAACGTTCTCTCATATTTCCTTAGTTAACTGCCGTGGAAATACTACAGAGCAGATATTATTATCCACAAGTTGATGGTTTGTCCAAAATCACTCTAGCGTGTGACAGAGTCAGATAGTGATTGCTTGGCTATCTGCTAAAAAAAGTCTTGTTCATTCTATTGCAATTAAATAACACTCTAAGCAAAATAAGAGTTCACAGCCAGCTTACTGAAGAGATAAAAACCATTTGTAGTGAGACATACAATTTGCTTACTTAAAGCTTTTTATTAAATAGATTAAATTTGCTCCCTGCATCATAATTTACACAAACCTTTTCAGCAAGGGAAACCCCACCAGGCAAGGAAGGCCTTGAAAGCAGGAACTGTGGTACAGGTGTTGTAGGTTTGTCATCCTGAGCCCAGCCCTGGATCAGAAGCAACTGTAGGGATTCAGTAAGAGCTTGATTAATTAAATTAATCAGATCTTTCAGCAGGAACTTAAATCTTTCCAAGACCAAGTTACCCCAGATCTGAAAAAAGGACAAACTATATAAATGCAGTTTTACTGTTTCTTTATGCACACTTTTGTGAGCACGTTTCTTAACCCTGAGAGTGGGTTTTACTGGGAAGAGATAGGTTTCCCTTAGGATTTTAGCGCAGCCATTAAAAACTCTTTCACGAGCTATGAAAAATTACAACATCTCATTTTAACAGCAAGGATTAAGGGCTATTGACTTTAGTCTCTTCTAGAAACACTTGTTCATTGATTTTTGTGGCCATTAATACAAACACTATCTTGTCAGGGGCACCTGGAAGTGACCAAGATTTCAAAGAAACAATTCTAAATAAACGTTAGCTTTGAGAACTGCCCCTTTGAGCCAGCTGTGGGTACTCTGCTGCTTTTGATGAAGATTACTGAAATTAAAGCAGATAAGATTTGCTGGCCAAATTCTCTTCAGAATCAAAGTTTATTCATCTTTCTAGGAGAACAATGCTTTGAGGACTATTTTGGGGAAGGGGGAAAACATGCTTTGAGCTCCTACTATGAATCAGGCACTGTACATACATTATTGTATTTGAAATCACAAAACTCCTATGAAGCAGGTATCCCTCTTCTCGTATTGCAGATGAAGAAACTGAGACTCTAAATGTTAAAGCACTCACTCAAGGACTCACAGCTAATAAAAGGTTAAACAGCATTTCTGAGCTGTTTCTTTGCTCTCAGATACGTTCTCTCCCCTCTCTCTGCCCTGCTCTCTACTAGAGGGAGATACATTTTCCAGGTTCCTTTGTTATGGCTTCTGGATATATGCAGCCAAAGGGTGGAAAGGTTGGGATCTGGTGGAAACAAGGAGGTCACAGAAAAGAAGATAGGATAGTTCTCCCTCTCTTGCTTTGCCTGGCGCGACCTTTCTAGAAGCTGTTCCAGCTCCTTGATGGCTCCTGGTCTAACAGGTCTAGCTCCTAATATGGCCTCAGCTTGGGGCTCTGACAATCCACCTCCTCCCAGCACTTTGGCCTGAGGGGTTGTTTCTTCTGGTTCTTGCAAATCACTGAATTGCCTTCCCCGTCCTCTTTCCCATCAGCTTTTCAGCCTTTTCATAACTGTGTAAAATTTTCTGCATTAAAACTCCTTAGAGGGGCCAGCCCTGTAGCATAGTAGTTAAGTTTGCATGCTCTACTTTGGCAGCCTGAGGTTTGGAAGTTTGGATCCCAGGCATGGACCTACATACCACTCGTCAAGCCATGTTGCAGCAGAATCCCACAGACAAAATAGAGGAAGATCGGCACAGATGTTAGCTCAGGGACAATCTTCCTCACCAAATAAAATAAAATAAAAACCTCTCTTTAGAGTCAAAAAAAGAGAGAAGGAGGGAAAGAAAACAAAGGAAGGAAAAGAAAAGACAAGACTTGGATTGTTTTCTCTGTTCCTGACTCATCCTGACTGATAAAGATTCAGACTTGAGTCTGCTTGATTCCCTTGCCTAGCTCTCTTTCTATTGATCCACGATAGCACACTGCCATCAAAAAGGTGATAGTGTTTTTAAAGGAAGAATGCGTAGTCACACGTTGATATATGACAAGAATTTCTGTCTCTGACTCCATTTCATTTATCCCCTTAAAGTAGGGTGCCTGGGTTACTGTAAATATTCAACAAGAACGTGATTACCCTTTGACCTCCATCACAGACACAGATGAAAAGAAGTTGATCTTGTTAATTTGCTGTTTTCTTGTTTAACTGAGGGGTGACTCAAGGGTCACAAGGATTTATGAGCTTGTTTTGCAGAAGAAAAAGAATGACTTTTAAGGAAGTTACAACTACCAGATAAAGAGCCCCCAGCTGCTGCTGATGCCCAGAAGTCTGGTTTCCCAAGGGCTTATCTGGAGTGAAAGGAACAAGGACTTCACCTTTGTTTCTCCGAGAAACTCCCCCTCCCAAGCCCCTTAGCTCTATAAAAAACCCCTGCTTTCTTCTTTTTTTAAGGCAGCTTTGAGAGAACCTCTCCTCCACCTTCTTGTATTGGCCAATTCAAATAAACCTTTCTCCATCTCCAAGTACTGATGTCTCAGTGATTGGCTTATTGCACATCAGGCACACAAACTTGAGATTAAGAGGTTCAGTATCACTCTGACTATATAATGTCTTGTCACTTTATGCATTTTTAAGTAGTTTTATGCAACTGGAAACTATTATTGACACAGCTATGTTCAAAATATGTTTGTGTACAAATTAGCTACTCCATTATGGGCTGGATTTTGGCAGAGAAGCATATGGAACCCGAAAAGTATGCCACATAACCTGGATTTTAATGTTTTATTATGACTTTTTTCACTTTGACCCACCAATCCCATAATTTGTTGAACTGTCAGAAGCTGAACCTGAAGCTTTCACTACATGTTATGAAAAAGAAGACAATTCATAATTGTCTAACCTGCAAGCAGTATAAAACTATTTTCTCCAAGCTTTAGAAGCCTTTCAGGTAAGTGAAGATGCTCCTTTTCCTGAAACATATGAAATAATATAACCAATTTGTTGAATGAGCTGGACTCAGGAGGATGCCAGTAGAAACCCACCTTATTTTTCTTACTCTTCAAACCACGCAGCAGCCTGGGTTTCCCCCATTGTTAGGACAATAAGTCCCCCAAGTCCCATAGCTTTTGCAATCACTCCCATATGATACACAGATACTTTGTTTTTGTATTAAAAAAATCCAATCCACTCAAAGTCTAATAATCACAAAATACTTTCATTAATGAATTTAACAAATATTTACTGAACACCTATTTACCTGGTAGTATTCTAGGTTCTGTGGTTGCAGCAATAAATAAATTAGACATAAAACCTTACTCTCATGCAGCTCACCTTCTGGTAGGGAGATAGACAATACACATGATAAACAAGCAAAATATATAGTATGCTAGTGATAAGTGCTAAGGGAGCTGAATTTTAGATAGGTTGATGAGAAGGGGACTTTTCAAAGTTTTCAGTACCTCATTCCCAGCTCATGACCTTGATTTCCACTTGCCTGAGAAAATTGAAGTGATAAGAAGAGAACTTCCAAAAGCTCCCACCACTGCATCTACCCGTCTACCAACATCTGCACCCATATACTCTGCCTTCTCTCCTACTAATTTGGAAGAACTGTCCATGCTCTTACACAAATCCAACCCCTCCACTTGTACACCAGATCCAATCCTCTCTTGCTTACTCAAGAACATTGCTTCAGTCACTCTCCACTCTCTTTCCTGTGTCATCAGTTTTATCTTGCTCAGTGGCATGTAAACATCTCTCATCTTAAAAATCCTCTTAGAGTCCACTTCTGCTTCCAGAAACCATACCATTTTCTTTTAGAGCAAAGCTCTTCTCCTTGTTTATATTCTCTACCCTCAATGACTCTCCTCTTGTTCTCTCTAGAGTTCGTTCAAATGTGCTTTTGCCCCCACCACTTCACTGAAATGGAAAGATCACCAACAATCTTCATGTTGTTAAATACAATGGTTAGTTCTCAACACTCATCTTCCACTTCACCACCATTTCACAAAGGCCATCAGTTCACGTCCTTAAAACACATTCTTCCCTTGGTTTCTAGGACTCCACATTAGTCCGCTTTTCTTTCCAAATCTCTGGAAGTGCGAATCTCTGGAAGTGCGAATCTTTGGAAGTGCCTTCTCAGTATCCTTTGTTGTTTTCTCCTCATCAACCCATCATCTAAACATTGGAAACCCTCAAGTCTCAGTCTTTGAACCTTCCATTTTTTCTATTTATACTCACTCTCTTGTGATCTCATCTAGCCTCACGGCTTTTGATACCACTAATATCCTGAAGACTCCCAGAACTATATCTCCAGCCTTAAATTTTACTTTTTTTAATTTTGAGGGGGATAAAATTATTTTTTCATTTTTTCTTATGTTTTCCCAAGATTTATTGAAATATAATTAACAAATAATATTGTATAAATTTAAGGTGTACAATGTGATGATTTGATATACGTATGTATTGTGAAATGAATACCACAATAAAGTTATTTAACACACCCATCACCTCACATAGTTATCTTTTTCTTGTGTGGTGAGATCACTTAAGATTTACTCTCTCAGTAAATTTACAGTATAATAATAATATAGTATTATTAACTGTAGTCACCACATTGTACATTAGATCCCCAGAACTTACTCATCTTATAACTGAAAGTTTGTACTCTTTAACCAACATCTCCCCATCAACCCCCAGGCCTGGAACCACCATCTATTCTCTGTTTCTAGGAGTTTGACTTGTTTAGAATTCACATGTAAGTGAGATCATACAGTATTTGTTGTTCTCTGTCTGGCCTGTTTCACTTAGCATAATGTCTTCAAGTTTCATCCATGTTGTTGCAAATAGCAGGATTTCCTTCTTTTTTATGGTTGAATGGTATTCCACCATATTTATTGTATATATATTTTATATACATATACATTTCTTATAAATATAGATATAGAATATATATTTTTTATCCATTCATCTGCTGATAGACACTTAGGTTGTCTCCATATCTTGGCTATTGTGAATAATGCTGCAATATCATGGGGTGCATATATCTCTTTGAGATAATGATTTTATTTTCTTTGGATCTACACACAGAAGTGGTATTGCTAGATCATATGGTAGTTCTATTTTTAGTTTTTTGAGGAAGCTCCATACTGTTTTCTACAGTGGCTGCACCAATTTACATTCCCATCAACAGTACACAAAGGTTCCCTTTTCTCCAAATCCTTGCCAACACTTACTATCTCTTGTGTTTTTGATAACAGCCATTCTAACAGGTATAAAGAAATATCTCATTGTGGTTTTGATTTGTATTTTCCTGATGACTAGCGATGTTGGTCATGTGTATGTCTTCTTGGGAAAAATGTCTATTTACATCCTTTGCCCATTTTTTAATAGGATAATTTGGTCTTTTGCTATTGAGCTGTATGAGTTCTTTATATGTGTTGGATATTATTCCCTTACCAGATATATGGTTTGCAAATATTTTCTCCTGTTAGGTAGATTGCCTTTTCATTTTGTTGATTATTTCCTTTGCTGTGCAGAAGGTCTTTAGTTTGATGTAGTCCTACTTGTTTATTTTTGCTTCTGTTACCTTTGCTTTTGGTGTCATATCCAAAAAATCATTGCCAAGACCAATGTCAAAAAGCTTTTAATCTATCTTTTCCTCTAGTTTTATGGTTTCAGTCTTATGTTTAAGTCTTTAATGTATTTTGAGTTAACTTTTGTGTATGGTGTAAGATAATAGTCCAATTTCATTCTTTTGCATATGGATATCCAGTTTTTCCAACACCATTTATTGAAGACACAGTCTTTTACCCATTGTACATTCTTGGCACCCCTGTCAAAGATTATCTGACTGTATATACATAGGTGTCTGACCTCTCTATTTCATTCCATTGGTCTATGTATCTGTTTTTATGCCAATACCATACTGTTTTGATTACTATGCTTTGTAATATAGTTTGAAATCAGGAAGTGTGATACCTCTAAGCTTTATTCTTCTTTCTCAAGATTGCTTTGGCTAGTAGGGATCTTTTGTGGTTCTATACAAATTTAGGGTTGTTTTTTCTATTTCTGTGAAAAATTCCATTGGAATTTTAATAAGCATTACACTGAATCTGTAGATGGCTTTGGGTGGTATGGATATTTTAATAGTGCTAATTCTTCTGATCCATGAACATGGGATATCTTTCCATTTATTTCTGTCTTCCATTTCTTTCACCAATGTCTTATAGTTTTCAGTGTAGAGATCTTTCACTTCCTTGGTTAAATTTATTTCTAAGTAGTTTATTGCTTTTGATGCTACCGTAAATGGGATTGTTTTCTTTATTTCTCTTTCAGATAGTTTGTTGTTAGTGTATAAAAACACAACTAATTTTTGCAGGTTGATTTTGTATCCTGTAGCTTTACTGAATTTGTTTATTAGTTACAGCAGTGTTTTTGGTGCAGTCTTTAGAGTTTTCTATATACAAGATCATGTTATCTACAAACAGAGACAATTTAACTTCTTTGATTCTGATTTGGATGCCATTTATTTTTTTTATTGCCTAAATGCTCTGTCTAGGATTTCCAGTACTATGTTGAATAGAAGTGATGAGAGTGGGCACCCTTCAGCCTTAAATTTTAGATTCATAAATTCAACTGCCTATTCAACATCTCCACCCAAATGCCCAAAAGACATCTCAAAATTCACGTCTATGTCAGAGTTCCCTTCTCCACCCCAAAATGTTCCAATTGAAGATTTCCTCTCACTCTAGTGCAGGCCTGTTTGGAGGTAGGTGAGGATATGGTTGGCTTCTCTTCTTTCCTCATTCTCCCTCCTCCCCACCTCCTAACTCCACTCTAGGACTGAACAAGACAGACAGGAAAAGGAAAGTGGCAGGAAAGATCTTCTTTGACCATCATGTGTCTCTTGTTCTGTATTCAGAAAATTTAGTATAACACTTTGATAATTTATCAAAAAGAAAATGACCAACGGGATAGAAGATGAGAAACCAAGGAACCAGCCAAGAAATTACTTCCACAATTCATGTGAGAAACAACAGTGGCCTAAACTCAGGAATAGTAATAGGAAGAGAAAAAAGTGGACAAAATGGTGAAGTTTTCAGGTAGTAAGTTAGCCAGGAGTTGATGATTGGTTGGAAGTAAAGAGTGAAGGAGTGACAAAGGTCAGAATGATTTCAGGTTCTGACTTCAGAGTCTGGGTGGATACTGGTGACATTAAGACAGAGAATACAGGAAAAGCATACAATTTTGGAGAAAGAGGAATGAATGATTCAACTTCAGTTATATTGCAAGCTCATGTCTAATAGATATTAAGAAAAAACTGGAGAAAGTGTTCATATAATTTAATTACAGATGATAATTTTTTTAAATGTGAAAGAGAGTATGTAGCTATAAGAAAATTAGTCTGCACAATCATATGGCTGGAGGGCTGGAATTTTGCATTGAACCAAACTAAGGACCATGAAATATAGAGTGGCTCCATTTCCCACTCCTGATGAAGGAAACACACTTGAAACAAAAACACACACCATTCTCACAATGTTGTCTTTATATACCTGGGAGAAAAGGAAATGGACTGGTTGGTATAATATTTTGTTATAGAAATAAAGATGTGGGGTGGCCTGCCCACACCTACAACCTTTTAATATCTACATGAGGTTTCATGCCCTTCTGTAATCCAAAGCCTTGCATAAACCCAACATATTCTCCTTATAAATCTCACCCACCCACTCTAACCTATCTCCCCCAGCTGACTTCCAAGGAAAATGGTATGTATTTAGGGCACTCAGTGAATAACAACAAAAGTAATACCAGTGTGTCTTCCTGACAACAGCAGTTTTGGGGGCTTTAGGGCCAGTGAAGCCACGGGGAAGCTGAGCTGGAGACAGTTTTGAATCATGAATCATTATCAAAATTGTGAGCTAAATTCTAATTGCAAAATCTTTATTACTGTGATGTTACAAAAATCCGAAAAGAACACAGCTGGATTCTCAGATGACAGGTGGAGTTTACAATTTCTGGCTGAAGACAACTCAATTTTGCAGTTATAAATTGTGCAAATTTGATGTGGACATCACTGTAAGAGGATACATGTGGAACCCCACGAGGTTATTATTACAGTGACTTTCTTCTGGCAGTAAGACTCAGTTCATGATTAGAATTTAGCAGCATATGGAGACACCCTATAGGGAAACTTCTCCACACAGAAACTTTCTGGAATTTGATTAGCTTAATTTACTGAAATTTCAGCTTTTACTTATGGTAAACAATGGCAGCATTAAAATCCTATGATTTGGCCCCAGCCTACATTTCCAGTCTTAACTCTTTACTTCCCTTCCTCAAATTCACACTTCAGCCAAAGTGTTCTGCTTACTGCCTTCTGACTCTAGATTGCATTTTCTTTACCCTGTTTTATCTTCTTTCCTATGCTGAGCCCTTTTGAGAGTCAGCTCTAATCCTGACTCTTCTTCCATAAAACCTTGCTAGACCTCTGTAATGTGAAGTGAATCTTACTCCTTTTGAATTCCTATAATAAATAAAATTAGGGGAAATTTTAGTAAACAGTAACACACTTAACAAATGTTTGATATATTATTACACCACTTAGCATCTCATAATTCTACTGGAGAATGTTTTCTGTTTATGAATTTATATTCACTTTGTGTATCAGGGGACCCCAAGACTATCCTCAGGTTTAATGATTTACCAGAAGGACTCACAGAACTGAGAAAAGCTGTTATATTCATGGTACAATTTATTGCAATGAAAGGATAAAGATTGAAATCAGCAAAAGCAAAAGATGCATAGGACAGAGTCCAGGAGAAACCAGTTGCAAGCTTCCGGTTGTCTTCTCCCATTAGAGTGTTACAGACAGCACCTAATTCTCCCAGGAACAATGTGTGACAACATGCATGATGTATTGTCAACCAGAGACACTCACTAGAACTTTGGTGTCCTAAGTTTTTGTTAAGGGTCAGTCACATAGGTACTTATGTGCTTATGTGACTGACCTAACTATTCAGTCTCCGACCTTCTTCCCACCTGCTAAAGGTCAAACGGATACAGCATGGCCAAGGGTCCCAGGAGAACAAAAACAGGCATTCACCATAAACTTCATTGTTAGCATAAACTATCTGGTATGGTCCAAGGTCTCAGATATACAAAGATACTCTTTTCCGGCAGGATATTCCAAGGGCTTAGAGGTTGTCTCCCAGGAGCTAGTCACAAGCTAGTCCATTCTCTGTAATGTGTAGAATTTGAACACGCCAAGCCCACTAAGTTAACCTTCTACTACATACCTTGTCTGGTGATATTCAGTGGCTCAACCATATTTCATGATTCTTGGGTGTCAGTGTGGAGCAGGAGCTATATCTTTTCCTTTATATTTAGCTATTAATCAATAAATATTTGAATTTTAAAAATCATTACGTATCTTCTATTCAATACACTTCATACATCAAATGTATTATTCGGCTTTTGTTACAGCTTTTCTCTGCAGAGTAACATAAAGAATGTTGACTCTTGGCCAAATTCTCCTCTTTATCACGACATCTTTCTGTAGATATTTCATCTAAAATCATGCAGCTAGAACTACAGAGGAACATTTTTCAATAAAAAGTGGGGATATGAAATGTGTATAGTACCCATTTGCATTGTAAAACTAGAAGAAATAAATCTGAAACCTGAGCTGTTTCTATGAGGCCTGATGAGTCCCCCATCTACTTAGAATAAGGGGTTTATGTTGAATATTGCAATGTATTTTGATATTTATGTCAAATGGCAACAAAAGGTTAAAAAAAACCCAATTTACCCCATTATAAGCAGCCACAGTTAATATTTTTAAAGTAAGAGAAGAAAAAGACCAGAATTACTAGCTATATGGAAACAAATATGCTTTAGCTAAGAATACTATTATCAAAGAATATCAAACCAGCTTCAAACCTGGAGAGTGTCTGGGTGAAAGACAGACTAACATCATGATAAAAGTATGTGATTGGGTATGAAGACTCCTATTATGACAGGGACAATGTTGTGTGTTCACCATACCTATAGGAAGACCATATTTCCCAGCTGTCCTGGCAGTTACGTTGTGGCCATTTGACTAATTATCTTGAGTGGAATCTAACTCGTCACTTTCAGTCCCAGGCAGTTAAAAGTGATTGGAGGTTATGTGTTCCATAGAGGGGGACTGCTTGATCTCTACTGGACCTTATAAAAGAAGAAACAAATGTTTGTTGCAGTAAAGCCACCGAGTTCAGGCCCTTTGTTACTGCAGCCAAGCTTAGCTTGGCCTGGCTATTGTACCTGGATCATAGTAACAACTCTGCAAATAGCAGTATAACCAAAGGCAAGATGCTTCAGCTCTTCAGCCTTTAGTTTAGCGAAGTATAAAACACATAGTTTAGACTAGCTTTCCGTAGGATTCCTCCTAACTTAAATGCTCATGCAATTGGTTAAGGGCAGGAGTCCTATAAGGTTCAATTCCTGGCTGTGTCACTTGCTATCTGTGATGTTAATCTCTATTGTCCTTATCCATTAAAATGTGAATATTAATGCTTAATGCAGATCATTCTTTTTTAAATTGCAGACATAAAGCACTTAGCCTGGCATATAGAAAGAGTTCTAAAAGTTAACAGTTAATAATTATAGCCATAGCAATAATAAGCACATTGTTAAAAGAAGTTTACAAATCAACCATAAATTTTGTTTTCTAAATATCCTTGACTCGACAATGAAATTGTTAATTTTAGTTAGGTACCTTTCATATCATTCTTAAACTTTTTCCTAACAAAGTTGGCCCCTCCCTTACTGTCCTGCAGTCACGTTTGTGACACCAAAAAGAGAGAAAACTTAGCTCACCATGGTTCATGGAACTCTTAGAGCACAAGGCAAAAGCAAAGAAAGTTGTGCTCGGGTGTTGCATAGTGTCAGCACCAGCTTGGATGATAAAGAGAAATAACAAAATTTTTCCCCAGAGTGCCACTCCCAACTATGAGACTTAGAGTCAATTTGAATTTCCTTTAATATATCTAAAAATATATCTGCTATCCTAATATACCACTTATGTATTACAACTGTTTTTTAAAAAACGTAAATGCTGGATGGATTTTGGACGAGATGATTTGTGGTCTACTGGGCATCACTGCCCACCCCTTTCTACATCTCCTCTGCATCACAGATAAGATGTCAAAACTACATTTCCTAGAATCCCTAACAATCTAACCAGTCAGATTCTGATGATGAGAAGCACTTAGGCTAGATTTGGAGAGTGGAAGAGAAGCCAGTAGCCTCTGCTGGCAGTGTGAGCAGATGCAGGAGGCTAGCAGAGGCCTTTGGACAAACCCCAAAGAATCATCAACTTCAAGACTCCAGTTGGAATACTTAAAATAACATCTGTTTTTCTGATTGAAACCTGACCGATATAGATAGTATTTGTAATATCAGAGAAGAGCGTTAGATTTTCTTAGAACCACTTACAACAACAGATTAGGAATAAAAATTAAAGCCTATTAGAAGATTAGAAAATTTTCAACCCTTTCTCTTAAAATACATTTCCAACTACACTCAGGAAATTTTATTTGATTGCAGTTTAATTCCCTTTTAATGGCATATAATATTCTTTCTTTATCTTTCTTCCTTTTTAAGCCTAGTGTTATTTTTGAACTATTATATAGGCTCGTAAAATGAAGCTGGAAATAATGAATACTCACCAATAGAAAATTTAAATTATCTATTATAAACTGTATTTGGCCTGTCTTTACAGATTCTTAAAGGTGCCTTAGCAGAGATAGAGTACCAAAGAGACTAGTTTTTAACATATTTTCCCAAGGTCCCTTAGATCTTCAAATTAAATCAAGAAACACATATTGAGCACCTGTACTGGTTTTGCTCTCTAGAAACTTAGAATTCAGTCAGCAAGAAAAACACAAGCATAGCAATGTAGAAAACAATAAAACATATTTAAACAATACTTCAAGACAACAGTAAATAAAATGGTGCAAGGTAATGGGTGACTCATTGCTCACATTATTTACCAGAAGACTCAGAGAAGCTGTAGGGTCCTTCCATGCACACTTTGTCTACCTTGATATTATCAGCTCTAAATACCCTGTGGCCTTTCTTTAAAAATTATGCCCAGTGTCTTGATACAGGGTACTAGTAGAGCTCATCATGGCAGAAGATGCAAAGCCAGCCAGGCTCATAGCAGTAATTGTTAGTTAATGATATGACAACTTTGTCTTGCCTAACTTTCCTCTTTCTGTACCTTTTTATGAAGGTACATTGCAGGATCTCTAGTTCTTGTTCAGCTGCTAATTATAGGCAATGACTGAACAGGCAAGAAACCTCAATTATAAACACAGAAAAAAATTAATCTGTTTGCATTAGTGTGGGTGTTAACACTGCACAAGAAACTATGATTGAAGAACCATGATCACCCTGTAAAATGTTTCCAACGGGCGTGAGATGTTACTAGGAGAGGTCTTCAGGCTTGACAGCAGGCCATACGTCAATGATAAATTAAGTCAAACATGCTCAAGACACAGAAACTACCTAGCTATTAATATCCTCTCTCATATTTAATTCCTCTTTTACCTTTAATACTTCTATTTTGGACTTTGCATTGAGTGAGCCTTGACCCTGTGGACAGAACTTCACCCATTAGTGGACTGTAGACATCACCCTTACTATATCATAGGCTGAGACAAAGGGTTAAATTAAAAGAGAAGGAAAACAAAGGTCACAAAGCCTGCCCTAGTTATTCCAACTCAGCCAATCTCCCTTTACCAGTATACTCAAGGCACTTTTTATCTATTTTATGTCCATTTATCCTTTTTAATCCTTAATGATATGGACTATATTTAATCACTGAGTACGGGGACAAGCACAAAAGTTCCTTGAGTTTTTCCCCAGTTCTGTATTCCTCCCACCTGCTAGTTCCATCCTTAAGTCAAACTCCAAAAGTAATCCAGATTTCAGGAAGGAGGGAATTTGGCTTGATTCCAATTTTCTGGGTCTCACCATCTGGGAAGTAAATAATTAAATAGAAGATTTGCAATTCATTCTCTACCATTGACAGAGGACACCTCCAGGAAAGAAAAAAAGATGACCTGATCAAATATTCTTGTAAACATGCTAAGGCTAATGACTCCCAGGAAACAAACTAACGGCATTTGCTAGCAGGACATTCCTCATCTATAGCAGGATATACCTGCTATAGGATTGTTTATGATAAACATACCTAGAATCAACGGATTTCTAGACATGGCTTCCTAGAAAATGCCATATAAACTGTGTAACTATCTGAGTATAAAATGGAGATGTTTCATAGCCCAAATAGCTCTTCCTCCACAACTGACTTAACTGCGCACCTCATTGGAGACCTCATGTATTAATCTGGGCCCAGGGAGCATCCTGATGCAGGGAAAAAAAGGACCCAGTAAGATGCGCTGACTATTTCAGACCTCTCCCTATTTCTCTGGTGTCTCATGAGTACTTGTGTCCCTGAGATCATTAGTAAAACTTGTTCCTGGCCAAAATCTCTGATTCATTTATCTGATTTGATAATCCAATTCTTTGTTTTATCTCACCATCCAATCATACTTTTTGCTTCTCTGACTCTAGCCTTCAGCCCAGCCTTGAAAAAAGTATTCTGCATAATTCTTGGTACTCCATCCCTGCTCTATATCTCAGCTCTGCTAACTAGCTTTTCCCTGGTTTCCGTCTCCTGAAACTCTCTCTTGATAAACTTGTTGAGGACCTCAGACTTTGCAGGACCAAGGTCCTGCATTTTTCATGCCAGTCCCTACAAGAGATTGAATTTTGTCCCACAGCCGAGCATGATGACTATTGATTTTGTATCTGTGGAAAGACATGACTAGTTTGGATTACATGTTTGGTTCTAAGAATAGCACTCACTCCTGGAGTTTGTGGGCTCCTCCTATCTTTTGTATCCCATGTTGTGCCCACATTGGATTCCTTATATGCTGAATCCTCCAGAGGACTTTGCCAAACTGTAGGTAATATGTTCTGCTGTCTCCTCAATAGCTGTTGAAGAGGGCTGACCTTCTTCCCACCTAGATGGTAAGAGTAATTCCAGGTTCAGCCCTCCTTATTCTGCCTGTCATGCCCTTTTTCTGTGACAAGGAATGTATCTTACAATTAATTTATATCCCACCTAGTCCACAGAACACATGATACTCAATAATTGCATATCGATAGAGAGAAGATAAGGAACCCACATAATGATAACAAATTACTTATACTTCCCATGAAAAAGACACAGTGTGAGGAACATTACCATATGTAATTTTAAATCCTCAAAAAATATTCTGAAAATGGACCATCATTTTAGTGATGAAGAAAATAAGACTTAGAAACATCAGCTTTGTCCAAAGCTTTCCAGCCAATGGAGCTGAGATGCAGAGACAGGCCTTTCTGTGCTCAAGGCCCATACTTGCTCATGACACCATAGTGCCTCCTTTTGCATTATTTTTTATTTGACAATCCTCCAATTTTCTCCAGGAGTTAATGTGAAGTAAAGGAATTTTATCAATTGATTGTTGAGAATTCATCAGAAACATGCAATGATCTGATTTAGGGTATGAAGAAAGATGGCACAGGACTCCTGGGATCTGGCAGCAACAGAGGAAGGAAAAGCATGTGACAGAAATCAATTCATATTAATTTCTTTCCTATTTCATTTAAATTCCTTGCAAAGAGGTTCTCACCATTGTTCAAAATGCTTTATTTCCTCTTTAGTGTTTTCTAACACATAATGAAAAAATTTAATCTAACCATGGGCCACATGGTTTTCATTTGCAGCGTCCAAATTAGAAGTCACATTGCTCTGGACCCACCTTAGAAAAATTATTTACAATTATTTACACTGCAATCCTGACAGTAATGAATTTTCACACTCATCCACAGAACCTAATTCAGAGGCTCCTTGAGTGAGAAGTTCTATTTTTACATTTAACCACTGAAGAGAAAGCATACTTGGCAGAAATATCTTCAAAAATGAACATGAAAATGTACTGATCATTTAAAGAAGCCCCCACTGGCCACGTTTGGTGCAATTTAAGCTTCAAACTAAAGACAGTAAACTACTAAATAAAATAAGAATTCGTGACTCCATATTAATGATTAGACAGATAGACAGATAGATAGATAGACAAACAGACAGATGAGAGAGATGGACAAATTGTTCCTTATAATAGATTACCAGCTAATAAATACAGAGGCAACAATAGAGTTAGAAAATTATCATTTTTACATTCATAATATATGTAAAAATTTATTCAGGCAAAATTAATAACTGGCTGCTAAATATAAAGCCTTCAATGGCTACTGAAAAGAGTAAGAACCAGCACAGGGTCTTGCACCTTGTAGAATTTATATATATATAAATATATATATAACTTTATTTATATATTTACATTTTACTTATATGTTTATAATTATTAGTATATTGTAAATATACAAGTACATATTTGTAGAATTTAAACTCATCTGTCAAAAGAAAAGCCTCTGAAAGAATGCCCTTGTTTTCCATCCCTGAGCTGACACAGGAGAAGGGACTATGCCTCTCTTCACATGCCACACTTCAGTGCAAACCCAATTGCCAAGTACCAAGCAGGACCATTTGTTCTGTTACACAATATAGGCACAGAGCCCAGGGCCTCTGAGCTTTTCAAGGGCTTACACAAACACTGGAGACATGAAATATACATATATGCATCAGCTTTAAAATATGGAAAGGAGCAGTCTAAATCCATAAATATTTAAATAAATTATAACATCAACTTCATTCTTAGAACTCACAAACATTGTCTTTATATTTAAAAGCAATATTTAGCTTAGACTTTCTCACTTCATTAAGAATTCCCTAGTATATATGATTATTATGAAGAAATCAAAACTGGTCATATTCAAATGAATTACCTAAAACTCTTATTGTCTTCTATCATCTCCTGTAGCGTTTGTTTCCTTGTAATGATGGTATCAGTTAAGACAGGTAAGGTACCAGGAATGGATAAACGCTTCATTTATGCACAGCTAAGTCAGTGGAGAATATAACATCATTAGTAGCCAAGAAGTTTCCAAGCATGCAGGGCCCAATTTAACCCCTACATAATATTCCAAATTCTTACCCTTATTCTTTGCTGCATAAACCCATTCCAAAAGCCCAATAATTTCTCTCCATATTGCAGGGGGGGGGGGTGTTCATGTGTACTTCCATATCTGATTATTAATTTTGTTATTTTCTTGGGAGCATTTCTCGTTATAACAACATTATCATGATACGGGGTTTAGTTGTCAACATAGCCAGAAGGGGTGATTGTGTAGCCTATTCTTTGTTAGATTCTCTCTTCCATTTGGTCAAAATCCAACTGTGTTCTTGGTTTAATCTTCTTGTGATGACAAGAACACTACAGTTTTCATTTTCCTTCTCCTAAATTTGTGTTGTCAGATACTTCCAACCTATACACTTTTTCTTGAATTTACTAATAATGCACTTTATTTTACCTATTAGGCCTTGATACCCTTCTCTTCTTCAATGTAATACATTCTCTTTTTGATTAATTTTGCCATTTGACAGTAGTCAAATAATTTCAAAATCAGAATTTGCAATGTTCTTCAAATTTTAGTGGTAAAATTATATTTAACATGGAATGTGAGTGCTGCTGATATTTTGATATAATGCAGGTTTGGGCTTCTAAAATAAGAGTGCCTAGTGCCTAGAAAGGTCTTCAAATGGCCCTGAAGCTATGGAGTGAGCTAGAAGACATCATATAGTTATTCAACAATTAGTTGAGAACCTATTAAATTCCAGAATCTTTATTGGTGTTATGGGGTATACAAATAACTATAAACTACTACTTATGTCTCTTAGGAGCTGACAATAATTAGGGAGTAAGGAAGTGACTGACTAACCATTCACCAATCTCTGTCCTCATTCTTTATACACCACTAAGCTACTATCAGAGCTTCCCTACAGTGAGATGGACCATGGGACTGAGTTTGTCTAGTGGAATGTGGGCAGAAGTGATGCATACCACCTCCACATGTGGCCACTAAAACCTTATTTGAATATCTTCACTCTTGTTTTCTTAAACTGTTGACTGAATGTGGAGGATCCACTGGAAGCTTCTGAAGCCCTAGGGGATAGTGGTTACACTAAATGGAATAAGCCTGGGTCTCTGAATGACTGCATGGAGAAGAGTCTTTCTCCCCCATGCCTATATACTGTAAAATGAGCAAGAATTAAACTTTGGCTGTTTATACTACTGAAATTAGAGGCAGTTTGTTACAATCATTAGCATATCTATAGGGAGATTAAACTTAATCTCACACAACTTCAGTTTTTAAAAACTGTTGCTTAAATGACACAGAAGTTCAAAGTGCTAGGAATAATTTCAGTTTGGAAAGGGGAAATGAGGGATGGTCATTCTAACAGGGAATAGCACCTGAGCCAACTGCTGAAGGACTGTCACAGTCCCCACCACATACAAATCTTCCTCATCTTATTTCTCCTCTCTTATCCTTTTCTTGAATGTGTACCTTCCCATTTCATTTTTCTTTCTTTTTAGCCTTAGTTTTCCAAGCATCTGAAAATCATCTCCTTATACTACACATTTTATCTACCTCTTTAGGTTTAGATTTTTGAATTTGTAATCATCTTTCTATACATAGAATATTAATTCTGTTAATTACATATCACTCCCATTTACATTTATTCTCAACTGTTAAAGTAAGTCCTCTAGGACCTACAAAGCTTTGTTCACATGTATTGTTTGAGTTATTTTATGTATTTAAAGACAGACATTTATCGAATAACTCTTTACCATGTACCAATCTAAGGGAGGGCTAGATTGTAGGAATTAGTTTAACAGTTAAAGACATGAGTTTCTAGGCTACAGTTATTTTGAGTTTAAATCCTTGTTCTACAGCTTACTATGTGATCTTGGGTAAATTATTTAAGCCTTAATTTTCTTATCTCTAAAGTCACAATAATGATATCTGCCTGCTTCACAGAATTGGTATATGGCTTAAATGAAATAATATACATGAAACACCAGTTTACAGTAGGGACTTAATGAATAGTAGTTACCAATATTATTATTATTACCATGGTTACAATTAGTATTAATATAGCTGGATTTTTAAAAACTCTGCCCACAAGGAGGTCAGCATCTAGTAATGGCCCTATAATTGGTCATAATCGATAAAACATCATTACTGCTATTTCTTGACTAAATACTATACCTAAACTTTTAGAAGTTCTCTCTAACCTTGTAATCTCAGAGCAAATCAATCAAGTTGAAATCATTTGTTTTCATAAACAGATCAATTTCTTTTACGTCAATAATTCTGCAATATTTTTGTAGCTCTGGTCTATTGTATTTTCTTTCTGATGACACGATAAGTGAAGAATTGCAGTGGAATGACATTTTTTATCATTGTTTTTGTTTTTTCGGAGATAATGAATACGGTAGGCATAGATAGATTAATATTAAGAGTGTGCTTACGAGTGCTTAACTAAAAATATATCGATCACTTACTGTATTCTGGCCAGGAATTTGGAAAATATCTCTATTGACTCTGAATGCTAATTAAAGACAAATTATGATGACAGTTCTTAAATTGTCTCCCTGCCTTCTTTCAATCCAACCTTCACGCCGCCTTCTTATTGATCTTTAAAAAGGGCAGTCTGATCATGCTACTCCTCTGGCGAACCTTTTCCTCCTCAGTCATAAAGCCCCTGTGACTTCATGTGGAACATAAAGTCTTCCATCAGGCAATCTCATTCCCCTTTTCAGTTTCATTTTCCTCCATATTCACTCCATGCCTCAACCAGCTGGAACCATTTGCAGTTTCTGGAATACATAATGCTTTTGCTCAAAATGTTTCCACTGCATAGAAGGCCTTTCCCCTTGTGTGTCAAATATCTGCATGGATTGCAAGACTCAAATTAAGTCACATCTTCTTTCTGAATTCACTCTGTATACTTCTATTCCTTTCATCAAGTGGAATTGCACTCTGACTCATTTGTGCCCAATTGTTCCCTGTAATAATTTATGACACTCACTTGTGTTTATATTTAACTTGCCTACTAGACTGTTGACATTATAAAGGTAAGGTAGGGATTCCTCCAAGAAATGAGCCCTAGTGGGTCCTGCCTAGATGACCATTGCATGGCTCTAGACCTCACCTCTAGTTTGTCATGCTCAATATAAAATAGCAAAGGGAAGAGACTTGGTGCTTAAGGGCATGGCCTTGGAATTAGAGCTGGGTTCCAGATCTGCCACTTATTAACTGAGTGGCCTTTACCAAATTACTGAAGCTTCTATATTTCACTTTCTTATCTGTAAAATGAAGACAATAATAATAATACATTCTCACAGGATTTCAGGCAGGATTAAATGAGGCAATGCCTAGCATTCAATAAATATGATTTTGTTATTATTATTATTATCCTTCCTCTGGCTATATAGTTTGTTTTGGAAAAACAGGAAAATGCATATCTTGTTTAAAGAGTGACATACAAATCTTGGAGGTGTAGATTTTTTTGTGTTTTAAATGTAGCAGAGGAAAACCTAGTAATTTTATGACAATCTTTTCTAACATACAGGATTTGATTTTTCTATTTGAGCTTAAAGTAAGGCATACACCCTCCATTAGTCTGATGCAAATTTAGATTATGAGATACATTCTTTCACCTGATGCTGGATTTCCAGTCTACTAAATTGGTCATTTCAAGCCACACCCCTTTTCTTTTGTCTTCTGGCTATCTCTGCAACTTCGTTCAATGTTCCTGTCAAGTGGAACTGCTGCACTTCCCTAAACGTGGCCTATTAATCACCCACTCAAGCCTCCACGAAACTTTTTCCTCTGCCTAGAATTACCTTTCTCCCCATAGTTAACACTCCATATCCAAATTCAGCTCAGTGTTTATTTCAGCTAGGATGTTTTCCCACCTTCTCCATCATTCTGATTTTTTTTCTCCCTTCGGTGTCTATAAAGCACCATTTGTATACTCCTGTCATAGCATTTATGGTTGCATTGGAAATGTCTGTTTACTTTTCTGTCTCCTTAACTAGACCACTTATTCCTTGGGGCAGGGGCCATAATCTTCATATTCCCAGATGAGCAGCATCAACATAATGCTCACAAGACTTGTTAGAAAGACAAATTCTTGGCCCACCCCAGACCGACTGAAAGAGGAACTCTGAGGGTGGAGCCCAAGGATCTCTGTGGTAACAAGCCTACCAAGGATCCGTAGAACAAGAAACAATTTGGCAGAGACTAATAAATACTCAATAATGGCAAATTTTGTTTTACTTGAAACAATAGAATATAAAGCAATTTATCCAAAAATCCACGAACTATACATAGTCCTCTTGATTTTCTGCTATTATACAACCTAATACATTATTATACAGGGTTTAATAGACATAGTCTTGTCATTCTTGTGCCAGACAGCTAGGACAAAAAGAAACTTCAAGAATCAGAATCCTATGTGTGAAAGTTACCAAGAAATACAACCTTGTTTCCAGTAGAAAATGTGTCAGTAATCAGCAATTTCCAGAGAATAGGTTTTATGAGGGAGAAGATGGGAGACCTCATGAGCATAGGCATCACTTGAGGGTAAAAGGAGATGCCAAAAGGAGAGAGAAGGACATGAATCAGCTTCTTCTACTTTACTTTTTTGCACAAGATCTCTCTGCATTTAAGCATACCAATATGCCCCAGGCTCAAAGGATAACTTACTTTCAAAACCATAAATATAGATAGCTGTTTGCATCTGAGAGAAGCCTGTCACAGCAATCTGAGGTGTGACATATATGCCTGACACTGGTGTTCCCTCAGGGGAATAAAAATATGTTGTAGTTGTGAGAATTAAAAAGACATCAGTCTCTTCTTGAACAGGCAGCTCTAGGTTGGTATCTTTTGGGGCAAGGTAGGGGGAACTTTTACATTCGATCTTTAAGATTCCTGAAACGTAAAGTATGTTAATGATAGGAAGTGTATATTCTTTTGGATTGTCCTTAAGTCTGTTAATTACGTAACAGAGCTCTTTCAGATAAGACATGACTGGACAAGGAATATCTGTAATTTTTCATCCTAACATAATAAAAATATGTCCATTAAGTCCTGCAGTTTAGAAACATTGCTTATTTCATCCCATGAGATACACTGCCCATCAAAATAGCTCAATGACATCATTGTCATCATAATTATCTACCTACCAAGTGGTGCATATTGCAAACAGAATTGTTCCCTAAAGAAGATGCCAGTCCACATGAACAAGATACACACACACACAATCTCAAGTATTTTAAACAAACATTGAACAACCAAATTAATTTGTGCCAAGAGTTGCAAAAATGCAATGTCATGATTCCTGCCCTTCTCAATCTCTGGAGGTAGGATACTAGAATTTTAACAAATGGATGTAATTCTGTAAAAAAGAACTCTCCAGTAAAATAAAAGGCTACATGTCTCGATTTTGATGGTAGAGAATATTTCTTTCCTTTAGTAAAAAATTAAAACTCTTTGAAATCTAATTCTTTCAGTGTTTTTGCAATGCCAGGTGTATAATGATTATTTCAATATATCTCCAAGGTTCTCTGTGCATCTAAGTGAAAAACTCATAACTATTTGGCCTTAGTTAATGTTCAATTTATTAAAATCATGTATCTGATAAAGAAAACTTTGGAAACCAATTTTTCTTGAGCATTTAAACATTGATTACAATTTGATCGTTTCTATACAAAATTGCAAATTACAATTCAGCATGACTGATTCTTTTGAGTATTTCAAGTCCCTGCACACCAGACAAAACACACACAGAGGCAATGATTACAAAATGTGTTACTAAGTATACAAATAAACTTATTCTAAAATATCAACACTGGATTTAATTCATTACTTTACTTTATGTGTTATTATACCTTCCTGCTGCACTTGTTGTAATAACTTCCCAGAGTTTGGGCCTATTTTGACACCTTCCTAGGTTTGTTATAATTTCACCGGAACAGTCAAGTGCACAGGTTTTTGATGAGTTGTTTATGGTTTAAGTTAAGGGACTTGATTTCTTCTCTCAAGGTGTTTCAACTCTAAACTTTTAAAATCCATCCCTCTCACAAAGGTTTTGTGCAACTTGATCTCTTTTCCTAAAATGTGCCTAAATTATTTTTATTGTTAAAATTTCAGAGACAAAAAATGTAGCAAGTACCACAACCCCTCATACACACATCCCTTACCTTCAATACCCATCAATATTTTGCCATAATTATTTCATCTGTTCCCTCCCACCCTTTTTTCTTGAATATTTTAAAGCAAATTCAAGACATCATGTGATTTTATCCCTAACTACTTCAGTATGCATCTAAAAAGGAGGGTGATCTATAACTTCACTGCTATTATCACAGACAAATTCTTCTTTGTTATGATCAATACCCAGCCCATAGTCAAATTATCCATTATTTTATTTAGTTTGTTCAATAAGTATCAAAACAAATCCACTCACTGTATTTTTTTAGATCTTTTAAGTCGTTTTGTAGTCTCTTTGAATCTAGAATTGTATCTTTTTAATTTTCATTCCTCTGACTTGTTAAAGAAACCAGCGAGTTGTCCTCTAGAATATGTGCAACATGAATATGATTTATTGTTTCTTTTTGGTGTATCACAGAACCTACTGGTTCCTTCTCTTCAAGTATTTCCCGTCAATTAGATATTGATGCTAAAGGTTTGATTTGATTCAGATTCAATATTTGGGAGAAAAGGCTTAAGAATACTACATAGGAGGTTCTGTCTCCTTAACATTGTACCACATCAGAAGGCACATTGGTTACCTCACTTTTATTGGTGCCAAGATTAATCAGTGGGTTAAAGGATTACCAGCTTGATTCCCTTCATTTTAAAGTTCTCCACCAATATTTTACCTAATAGTCCTAGCATCTATTAACGATGTTTGCCTAAATAATTTATTTCATTAGTGCTTGTAAAGTGGTCACTCTATAATTCTCTTATCTTTCTGTATTAATTAGTTAGAACCTTCTGAATTCCTTTATTCACGGGCCTATGTAGTTACTCTGAAATAAAATTTATTTTAAAAGGCAGGATAAATGCTTAATTCTTTCTTTTTAATTACCAATATTTGAAATAATGGATTGATGTCCAATATTTCCAATAAGCTTGGTATGTTTCTCTTCTTCATTCCTCTTTCCAACATTAGAAACACAACTTTTTTACGTTGAATATGATATAATCAATTGCAGTCTTAACTTTGGCGAAAAGGAGTCTCTTCATTTTGGCTCCTGTTTTCTTTTGACATCACTCCACTAGTCTTTGATAGCTTCTTTGCTTTCTGGTATGATGAGATATCACAGGCTCAATCTTTAATTTTTCTTGCCCCCAATATGGAATCAGCCATTTTCCCCAAGGAGCTCTCATTCCTTTTAGCAGAGGAATTTCAATCCTAGACTTTAGGCATTCTGCATGATCATTGCTCCTGGGTTTTCATACTTCCATGCCTTTTTAGTGGGCACAGTTGGGAAATATTTATTTTTTATAAGAGGAGAAAAATAGTCAGGAGTTCCGCCTAATATTTCCAATAGAAATTTATAGCCACAGAATTTTTACTTAACATCATTGATTCTCTATCAATATCTCTCTCTCTCTGAAAATCTTGATTCCTAACATTAACATAATTATTTATTTGCTTTTTCCTATAATATACACATATATGTATATGCATATATTCAAAGTAACATCATTGATATTATCACTAACAATAAACATTTTCACTATAGGTTAAGATTTCTTTGCACTTCAGAGTGTATAGTCAAAATGCTACATTTAAGGTCAGTGCAATAATTATTTCCTCTGGATGGTTATGTTGCAAGATATATTTTTAAATTCTCACTTGGCAATATTTACTATAATCCATTGTCCTGTCTTAAGATATTGACTTGTATTGTTAACATTATTAAATTTTTATATATTAATCATTACTATTTTTATTAGTAGGGCCATCCAGAGGTTGTTTTTCCCCAGAGACGGAGATTGTGTGAGCCTTAGCCATTAGTTCTCTTCTTTAGTTCACGGAGCTAATTTATCATCTTGAACATACTGTTAAGCCCCGTTCCTCCTTGGTTATTGTGTGCGATCACTGATGCTGAATCATAGCTCAGTTCCCTTCCTGACTGGTTATACCGTGTGACCACTAGCACTGACCAGTCCTTGGTGTAATTGCTACTTTTACCAGGATCGTACTCATAGTTCTCTGTGTTTGGACAGAAATAAGTACTTACGTATGCTTCATAAACAGATGTACATTAAGTAGAAGTAACAACACAACCAAATATACTAGCATTCCCCAATTTTCAAAAATAAACAAAAAATTAAACATGCCCTATTCCATTCCTTCTTCTTTTTTTGTTACAAGTAGGTTGTGTATATTTTATATTATTATGAATCATGCCCTTACACAGACTCAACTTACTCCAACTAACCACAATTATCATCATTGCTATTTTGATGGTTATATTATCACAACTTTGTCATTTTAGCACTGCCACAATATCATTTAAAATGTCCTTGTTTTCTGGCAACAATATTTTTTTCCAGAACTATATGTAAATTGTTCTTCCCCTAAGACGAGGAATAAGCTATCCTATAGTCTTGGCTCCTTTTAGACGAGAATAATATTTCTATCAGATATAATCTCTGCCCCATCCTTTCCCCTTAGCTTTCCCATTCCAGTTATCACTGGCATCATTTCCAAAATGCTCCTATTCTGTTTCTCTGTGCCTGAGGGCGTTTTCTGGTGGCTAGTTTCCACTTTCTGATTGGTAGGCTGGAAGTGTCAGGGAACTGACACTACCTGGGAGCAGGGCTCAACCAATGACTCATGGAAGTTGGATATAAATACTCCAACTCCCTCATCCACAGGTAGGATAATTTTGAAGTTTGAATTTCACACTGACTCCTAGAGTTCCAAGTTACCAGAGGTAATAACTTGCAAGATACGTACCCTCTATCAGCTTCCTTCCCTTTCCTATCTCATTTTATTATTCCTTTCTTTGTACTGGGATTTTTGTCTCAGTGTCTGCTTCTGGGCCAACATAGATTACATATTAGAGATCAAAATCTGGGCACCTGAGTACTCAGGCTGGACAAAAACGTCCTGCTGCTGGGGTTGCAGTGACAAAGCTGGAAAATACACATCCTTTTTCACTGACTAACCTTGGTTTTATTTTCCAGTTTAAACTTTTATGTAGTAAGACTCTACCTTTCTTACAGTATGTGGTTTCACTTACTGGTAAGACTTTCTTGTACTTTAACAAAAGATTGTTAATAAATGTCTGATGATGCCAATGTGACGATAATGATAGATATAATGTCTATGATCTAAAGAACCGAACTTTTCAAAGAACTCATTTAAATTCAACTAGCATTTATGAGAGACTTATGTGTCAAGTACAGGGCTAAGAGCTAGGAACACAAAAGTAAAAAAGCTGACATCAGTAAATAAATTAGATATTTGCCTGTCAGAAAGTTAGAGCATTAAAAAGGCCATGTTTTGACATTTATAATCCTTTAAAGGTCACATTTTCACACAAAAATGGTTCTTTTGTATTTTAAAAAAAAGAAGATGACTTTTTGGGAGAAAGACAATAGTGTTATTTTTTTCCATACTTAGGGATAACTTGTGGTAAGGGACTTTCTTACCTGCCTCAAATCTTTTCAAAATCCTCATTACCTTAGATTTTTTTTTCTGATGAAGATTTGCCCTGAGCTAACATCCATTGTCAAATTTCCCCTTTTTGTAAGTGAGCTGCTGCCACAGCGTGGCCACTGATGGACGAGTGGTGTAGGTCCGCACTCAGGAAAAGAAACCTGAAAAAAATATTTTTCTCACAAGACGCTAAATTGAATTCATAATCAATAACAACACATGACTTCTATTAGCATTTCAAAAAAATTCAATCTTGTCAAAAGTGTCTTCTCTACTTGAGGGGTATGTATTTTAAATACTGCCAAGAAGCAAGTTTCAGGTGTAGACTAGACTGAATTGCATTAGGTAGGCAGGGCAACTGTAAATTCAACACTGGGGTATTTAAAAAATTTATTTGTGCTGATAATTTAATTACAAAGAGGAAAGCATACATTTCTTCCAGCTTACTTCCGGTCAACATAGAAATACAGAACCATACATAATTCACTAAAGAACACATTCAGAACAAAATGTCTATATAGGAGAGGGTCCTCGTTTCCCTATACTGGTCTCAAACTTCTTTTAAACTTAAACTTACAATTAATTCTTCAAATTATTGGAATCTTCTATGGTTTTTATTTTTCACAGTAACATCACTTATTTCTGAAACACTTTGATTCCTGCATATTTCCTGTCCCAAGAGATATTCTTATCTGAACCCCTTATCATTTCAGTACTTAGGGAAGTAGTATGTGCTTGCAACAATTTAGAAACATCTTTTATCTCCCCCCCCAGCACACACACAAAATGATAATTAAACACGTCAGTTTAAATAAATTGACATTTGACTGATGCATTTGGCAGTAGCAACAAATTCACATGCCAATGCATGGACTGATTCCACCAGAAAGTATAGTGTATACTTGTGTTTTCATGCTGCTAGTAGGCATTAAAAAGTGGTAAGATCTTGTTTTTCCTTGTTCTTATTTTTCACAGTGACGTTCATGGCCCTATACCTATTGTCCTGGTAAATATATATGAGTTTGATATTATATATTCTATACAAAAATGCAGAAATAGGGAAGGAGTAGGAGAGGCATTTTACTATTTATCAAGATATGAGTACCTGTGCCTCATTTTTTAATATTTACCTTTGTTCTCCTTTTATTACTTCTTTTTTTCTTAAATATAATTTATTTTTTAAGTAGTCTTAGGTTCACAGCAAAACTAAGTGGAAATTGCAGACATTTCCCATATGCAGACATTTCCCATATATTCCCTGCCTCTACACATGCATAGCTTCTGCCATTAACTACATTCCCCCACCAGAATGGTACATTTCTTACCCTGATGAACCTACATGGACACATCATTATCACACAGAGTCCATAGTTTACGTTAAGGTTCACTCCTGGGGCTGTACATTCCATGAGTTTAAACAAATTGATAATGCCTTTTCCAGAATGTCATATAGTTGGAATCATACTGTATATAGCTTTTTCAGACTGGCTTCTTTCATGTAGTAATATGCGTTTAATGTTCCTCCATTTCTTTTTATGGCTTGATAGCTCATTTCTTTTTAGTGGAATAATATTCCATTGTCCGGATGGACCACAGTTTATTTATCCATTTACCTACAGAAGGACATCTTACTTGCTTCCAAGTTTTGGCAATTATGTGGAAAACTGCTCTAAACATCTGAGGACAGGTTTTTGCATGGATATAAACTTTCAATTCCTTTGGGTAAATACCAAGGAGCATGATTACTGGATCAAATGGTAAGAATATGTCAGTTTTGTTAGAAACCGCCAAAGTGGCTGTACCATTTTGCATTTTCACCAGCAATGAATGAAATTTCCTGTTGCTCCACATCCCTGCCAGCATTTGGTGTCATCAGTGTTCTGGATTTTGGCCATTCCGATAGGTGTGTAGTAGATCTCATTGTTGTTTTCATTTGCATTTCCCTGATGAAATATGATATGGAGCATCTTTTCATATTCTCACTTGCCATCTGTGTTTCTTCTTTGGTGAGGTGTCTGTTAAAGTCTTTGGTCATTTTTTAATCAGGTTGTTTGTTTGCTTATTATTGAATTTTAAGAGCTCTTTCTACACTCTATATAATAGTCATTTATCAGATATGTCTTTTGCAAATATTTTCTCTCAGTCTGTGGCTTGTCTTTTCATTCACTTGACAGTATCTGTTGCAGAGCAGAAATTTTTTAGTTTAATGAAATCCATCTTATCAATTCTTTCTCTCATGGATTATGCCTTTAGTATTGTATCTAAAGTCATCACCAAACCCAAGGTCATCTAGATTTTCTCCTGTTATCTTCTAGGAACTTTATAGTCTTGTGTTTTTAGGTCTATGATCCACTTTGAATTAATTTTTGTGAAAAGTGTTAGGTCAGTGTCTACTTTCATTTTTTTGAATGCGAATATCCAGTTGTCCCAGTACCATTTATTAAAAAAGACTATCTTTGCTCCATTTTATTGTCTTTGCTCCTTTGTCAAAGATCAGCTGACTATATTTTTGTGGTCTATTTATGAGCTCTCTAGTCTGTTCCAGTGATCTATTTGTCTGTTTTTTCACCAATACCACACTGCCTTGATTACTGTAGCTTTGTAGTAAGTTTGAAGTTAGGTAGCATCAGTCCTCCAACTTTGTTCTTCTCTTTCAATATTGCATTGGCTATACTGGGTCTTTTGCCTCTCCATATAAATGTCAGAATCAGTTTGTCAATATCCAGAAAATAACTTGCTGGGATTTTGACTGGGATTTTGTCGAATCTATAGATCAAGTTGGGAAAAACCATCATTTGAAAATATTGAGTCTTCCTGTCCATGAACATGGAATATCTCTCTATTTATTTAGTTCTTCTTTGATTTCCTTCTTCAGTTTGGAGTTTTCTTCATATAGATCTTGAACACATTTTGCCAGACTTATACCTAAGTATTTCACTTTTGTGGGTGCTAATGTAAATAGTATTGTGTTTTTAATTTCAAGTTGTATTTGTTCATTGTTGGTATATAGGAAAGCAACTGATTTTTGTATATTAACCTTGTATCTCACAACCTTGCTGTAATTGCTTATTAGTTCCAGAGGGGTTGTTTTTTGGTTAGTTCTTTTGGGCTTTCTACATAGATGATCATATCATCTGTGAGCAAAGAGTTTCATTTCTTCCTTCCCAAACTGGAAACCTTTTATTTTTTTTTTTCTTATCTTATTGCATTAGCTAGGAATTGCTCATTACTTCTTCTATCCCTTTTTCTTTCTAAAGATCAATTTGGTGAGGAAATAATTATTTAGGTTCTTGATATAAGAGAAACAAAATCTAAAATTTCATTTCAGACCTGAAAAGCTTCTTGAAGTTCTTATTGTCCAAAAATATTCCTACAATCACATTAAATAGAAACTTAGACTGACACCTAGTTATAATACAAATTAGGGTAAATAGATAGATGCCAGACATAAGTCTTCTGAATAAAATCATGAATCTAGAACTTTAGAGATAATAAATATATAGAATGGAGGTTGTCATTTCTCCATCCTGAACTCCTGGCAGACATTGTTAAGCCAACTCATCACTCTTACCTGCTAAATTTGGACAAGGTTTCTGAACAATGTCCCCAGTAGCACTATCCTTAGGTCAAGATTGGTTGGTGGAATGAAATTGTTTACCATCCTTGAAGTACAGTGTAAACAGTTTACAAAATAAATTTTGATTCCTCTTAATTCTCGGGGTATACCTCAGCCAGAATGAGATGAAATATGGAAGAGTTATAAAAAGCAGTGCACCTTTTTCCCCTGGGTTCTAAAATTGTGGAGATTGCTGTAGCTTTTATGTAAAAATCTTCTGAGTTTCTTCCTTGTCTTAACAATAATAAGTGAAAGTGACCCCAACCCCAAATTGGTAAGAGGAATAAATCAACTATTTAGGAAGTGTACATATAATGGATAAGTTGCTTTTCCTAATAACCCATGTAATGACCATGGATAATGTTATCTCAAGCCAAGTTTAAATCTCTGGGAACTGTAGATCATTCTGAGCAGAGCTAAAACAATTTCTCATTTATTTTTCTTCTCAGGTTTCTATGGAAACACATTTTGAGGTGGCCTTTGCTGGAAGAGAATATTTTGTTTTATTTTTAAATAAAATAAAAAATGCTATTTATCTATGAAAAGCAAAAGTTCTTTACAGATTTCTGAATTCAGGCTAAAATGTGATTTCACCATGTATTTGTCTCCCAATAAAGCCAGAGTGATAGAGCCAAAACAATTTAGGGTTTGTGTGTATGCATTTGAGAATAAAATTATTTCTCATTCTTCAGTTCAGGAAATATATTATTTATTTTGTTACACTTATGATGCTACACTATAATTTCACACAAAATCCCAGACAATACACATTTTAAGGCATGGCAAATTTCACAAACTCTGATAAATTTTCAATTAAGTTTGACTTTTAATGGTTCCTATTTATTCTTAACATGGAATCTGTCTTTAATAAAAACAAAACAAACACAAAACACACATATGCAAACAGTTGTCTATCTCACCTATAAAAATAAGGTCCTGGGGCCAGCCTGGTGGTGCAGTGGTTAAGTGCACACGTTCTGCTTTGGGGGCCCAGGGTTCGCCAGTTCGGATCCTGGGTGCTAACATGGCACCGCTTGGCAAGCCATACTGTGGCAGGAGTCCCACATATAAAGTGGAGGAAGATGAGCAGGGAGGTTAGCTCAGGGCCAGTCTTCCTCAGCAAAAAGAGGAGGTTTGCCAGCAGATGTTAGTTCAGGGCTAATCTTCCTCCAAAAAAAAAAATAAAAAATAAAAAAAATAAGGTCCTCTTCTGGGGTATAAACTAAGCACCTACGTAGGGGCTGGCCCTGTGGCCGAGTGGTTAGGTTCACACGCTCTGCTGCAGGCGGCCCAGTGTTTCGTTGGTTCGAGTCCTGGGCACGGACATGGCACTGCTCATTGGGCCACGCTGAGGCGGCGTCCCGCATGCCACAACTAGAAGGATCCACAACGAAGAATATACAACTATGTGCCGGGGGGCTTTGGGGAGAGAACGGGAAAAATAAAATCTTTAAAAAAACAAAAAACTGAGCACCTATGTAAAGTAGGCTAATTCTTTAAAAAAAAATGGCACTTTCAGAATAATGTGTTTATGTTTATTCAAAAGTTTACTTCCTAGAATTTCAAAATCAAATGAAGAAGTCTGTGTCTACCTTATTCCTAGCATTCAGGTATTTTTATTTAGATATTAATCTGTCCAGTACCAGCCTTGGTCTATCCTCCCCACAGAGATCTTGCTGATCAGTCTACAAAAGCAGCATATTCCTACCCTTCTGATCATTTTAGTTGTCCTTTTCTTGAGGTCCAATTACTAGACTTGTATACAATATCTCAGATGCAAACAGACAATTGCTTTATTCAAGAATTAAGACAACTTCTGTTAGAAAAACAGAAGAAAAGTAGAGTGTGTGGTAAGAAACACAGAAGTCTGCATTTACATTAGTATGTCTAACATTGATAACGTTTAAAATTAATTAATCAAGAATAGCAGAATAATTATGTTATGTATATGTATTAAAGTCACACTAGAGGGATACAGGCATATGCATAGAAGACGGCTGCCTCTCAAGCAGGATCAGAGAGAAGGGCAAGACTGAGTCAGGAACTGCAATTATTACAAGCTTCTTAGTACTTACATATTTTTAGACTATGTACACATATTGTTTTGCTATCAACTTTAAAAAATGAACTGGCATAGTAAAAGTAGGGGAGGAAACTCATGGGATATTTTTTTTGCCCATCCAAACAGATATGTCAGGATATGTATCAGTTGACGAGGATATTCAATTCATTAGTGATACAGGGTCAAATGCAAAACGGATATTTAGATTGCCCCTTCTTTTCAGTTACTTTTTATCTCTTAATTTAAAAATGTTGAATAAGACAAGTTTTCTCAAGAAGAAACCATACTATATAGTTTTTCTATGCAGAAAAATATTTACCTATCCCTTCTTTCGATTTTTGTCCCAAGCCATCTCTCTATCTATAGCAAACATTTGTCACTCACTTCCCAATCTTATGGTAACTCATTTTCCATAAATCCATTTGCCTCCTCAGAGAACTCCAAAGAATTAAGCATAATTTCTCCTTATTGCTACATTTATTTAAATTTATTAAATATATACATATTTAATATTTCTCTCAATTGGCTATAATTATTTAAATGCTTTTAAACTAATCCTCCCTGTAAATCTTACCATCTTGCTCCATGGGGTACAGCTGTTTCCTTCATGATTTTTTATCAGTAAGGATGCTTTTTCTCATATGCCTGTATGATGTCATGCCTCATTGGTTTGCTCCCTTTGCAGCCAGGCCTTGTCTGGCCCACTTCTGTGCATCCTCTCAAAGACTCTGCCCTCAAAGCACTGACCTACAGCTCCTGTGACAGTTTCTTCAGTCCTCTGCTGAGGGCTGTGCCTCTGGATAATGTAAACTGTCACCCGTCCATTGTAACCTCACAGTAGGTAGGACTAAAGAATCAAAATAAATTAACCTCAGCCACTATGTGCTGCAGAACATTGTCCTGAAGTTGTTCCTAATTCCTTCTTTTCATAAAATTTAAAGACAGCATGACACCAGCAGAGCAACCCATTTCACCTTTATCCCCACAGTTAAAAATACATGTCCCAAATGTAGGTTCAAAATTGAGAAAACGAACTTCTCTTTCAACTGAGACGGCTGAAATTTTAAAGACATAGTAACTAGTTCTGAATGTTATAGGCTTCAAACATGAGATGAGAAGTCAAAATCTTTCATAAAGTAACAATTTTTATTACATAAACATCAGCTTCATCTCTTAAAATGCAATATATAAAAAGCCAATTTACAAAATAAATTAAGTATTGTTTTACAATACAAAAGACTTTCATTATTTGAAAATCTTTACTTCAAAATTGTTTTAGAAAATGAGTGCCCCGGACAGTTAAGATTTTCCTTTCCCTACATCACTGACCACTCTAACTACTTTGACCAAGAGGATAAAAGACAAAGAATTTTAAATCTATCCTATTGCGAAGAGTTGCTTATTGAAGGCATTAAAAAAAATTCCAGTTGCCAAAATTAAATTTACACGTTTTTAAAGACACAAGTTATTGTAGAAAGCAGAGTGACAGATTTTTCCAAAAGTAGATAACTCATCTTATTTTCTTCCCCTTCGTCTTTCCTTCTTTCTTCCTTCCCTGTTTTTTGGGTTTTTTTTTTTTTCACTTTTTTGAGACAACGTTTAAAATTTCAGAGATATCACATAAAAATCTGGACTCCTGGCTGCTCCTCAGAGAAATCTGAAGATCTGGCAACTCACATTTCCACCGGCAACTAGTTGAATAGCTGAGTTCTCTTTTCTGTACAGCATGGATACTCCAGTTCCTAGAGGCCCCTTCCTACACTACTGCGTACCAGATCCAGCCAAATTCACTCATTTAAATTATGTGCTTAATGTCTACAGGCATTTATTTGATTTTGTGAACACCAGTTTCCTAAATAAATTAGTTATGGTACTCATAGATCATGATCTTAATAGTTGCAGGAAGTCTTAATAGTTATGAGAAATCCTATTTAATGGCTAATCAAACAATCAATAAATCACCCATAAATATCAATTTTATATTTAAATTAATAGTAGCAGAAATAGAGCTCTTATGTAGCGTAAAAATAAGATAAATAAATAAGTCGAACTTTCTTGTAACTCAGTTGAAAATTGAAACTAGCCAAATAGTATATTTTCTTGTTTTACTGCTAATTTGATATACTGTACTGTATTTTAGTCTCCTAGGACTGCCATAAAAAATTACCATCGGGGCCGGCCCAGTGGCACAGTGGTGAAGTGCACACGTTCTGCTTCGGTGGCCCAGGGTTCGCCGGTTCAGATACTGGGTGCTGACATGGCACCACTTGGCAAGCCATGCTGTGGTAGGTGTCCCACATATAAAGTAGAGGAAGATGGGCACAGATGTTAGTTCAGGGCCAGTCTTCCTCAGCAAAAAAAAAAAAAAAAAAAAGAGGTGGATTGGCAGCAGATGTTAGCTCAGGGCTAATCTTCCTCAAAAAAAAAAAAAAAATTACCATAAACTTGGTGTGTTAAAAGAACAGAAGTTATTCTCTCACAGTTCTGGAGACTAGAAGTCTGAAATCGGGAGCCGTCAGGATGATGCTCCCTGGAAGGTTCTATGGGAGAATCCTTCCTTGCCTCTTCCAGCTTCCATGGTTCCTGGTGTTCTCAGTTTGTGCAGCAGAATTCCAATCTCTGCCTTCATCTTCACATGCCCTTCCCCTCACCATGTCTGTGTTTCTGTGTCATTTTTCTTATAAGGATACCAGTTATTGGATTTAGGACCAACTCTAAATCCATATCATGTCACCTTGAGATCCTTAACTTGATTACATCTACAGAGATGTATTTTTATGTGCTTTATATACTGGAAATCTATTTCCAAATAAGGTCATATTTATTTGGAAATAGGAGAGAGGTTATATTTATTTAAATAAGGGGAGAATGGGGAAGGGGTTAGGACTTGGACATATCTTTTCTGAGGGATACAATTCAACTCACTACATACTGATTTTTCACATATTTAAATAAATTTTTGGCCCATTTTGACTTAAGCTCTAGTCACTTTCCAATTTAAATTCACATATTCAAAAAAATCAAGCTATAAATAAGAAGTTTTCCTTTGCTTTCAAAACTAGGATCTCTGCTGAATTATAATTAGTTGCATCTAATAAGCCAGTTCTAAGCCACAGGACTAAACTAAAGGAAGTCTTAGAATTTAAGCCATAGCTTTTAATTCAGAGTAGTTACCACTTTTCTCTCTCTGACTAGGGTTTCTTAAGATGAGTGCTTGGCCCCTGCAATGGATGCTTGAACAGCTAATGCAACTTTGAATTTGTGAGAACCAACTGACAGATATTCAGGAATTTTGAAAGCTAGTAGTAGCTTGAAATGGGCAATAGTGGGAGTATTTACCCCATAAAATTGGCAAACATTACAAATTAGCGGTCCTGTTCCCCTGAAAACTTGCTGTTAAACAATTACCAGCATACCACTGCCTGCACATTATCAAGGGGTCCACAGATGGTTTGGCAGTTTCAGAAGAAAAAGTAATTATTTAGTTTTGCTCACCTACATTTTATACATGTGAAATGCAAGGTTAATAACTACTGTCTCCAAAATATTGTTGCTTCTTGATCATTATTATTTCCTTAAATGATATTCAAGAGCAACAAGGATACCTGCAGTCAAAGTTAACAAGGTGAATTAATCTCAACCAATGAACTTTCACATCATTTGCATAAAGCTAGAATTTTAAATCGTTATAGTGTTGCATTGTATGTACAAAAATAGATCAGTGACTCAAAGTAATTCAGAAAAGTATAAAATAATGACAAAAAGGGCAACTGAAAAGTTTCAGTTCAGAATATCATCAGATATATGAACAGTATTCTAGCGCAAATGTGGAAATTGAATGTGTATGTGTTCTGGCAAAGATTCTAGAAGTATAATGATTATTTGCAAATACCAAACACAACTGCAAACTGAAAATAACTAAAGAGTTGACTTTGTTAGCCAAGAGATCTAGTCACCTCTATCACTCAGTGAAACAATAACAAAATAAAGAAACTCTGATTTTCAAAGACAGCACAGTGACCTTCCTCATAAACCAATTACATTTTACCAGAATGAATGCATAACACTGTTTCCAGCATGAAATTCATTAAGTTTGTTATCAACTTTTGTTAACTTTGTTCAGCAATTTAAGGAGATGTAACCAAAACTATAAAGGCATCATTCATAGTTGAATTCCTCATAGGAAAAGGCATAGATGTTCTGTTACTGGGATGCTTGTTAAACTAGCTACAAAGATAACAAGTATCACACTCACAGGGAAAGCAGAATGAGCTGTAGGTAAAATTCCTTTATCAAATAGCGCTTTAGATGTCATTTAATATCAATTACATATAACGTGGGGGAGCAAATGCTGTGACATGCTCCTTGTAAGTAAATGTGTACTTGTATCAGAACTAATAGTGCAAGTCGTGTATGTGTGTGTGTGTGTGTACAGGAAGGAGGAATATTACTGACAAGTAAAGAAATTGCACCCAAATGCCAGGCATCATACTGCCTTATTCATAGAGAAGTGTTGGCAGTCACCAACCTACCTTCTCGTCCTGACTCACTATTGAAAGAAATGATTCAAATTGCAAATATGGTATAATTAATTCAACAAACTTTTATTGTGTGTGATAAGTACTGATGGGGGGGAGGGCTGGGAATACATCAGTGATGAAAGCAGACAAAATATCCTGTCTCATTTTGGGCTGTGTGTGGGTGTTTGTAGAGAAACAGACAATAAACCAAATAAATAAGTGAACTAGAGAGTTGATATATGACAGTTTTTGCTCTATGAAAATGACAATTTCATATAGTTCAACTTAATATTTTAGAAGATGACAAATACCATAGACATAAATAAAGCAGGGCAGAGGGAGACAGAGTTTTGGGATGGGGCGTGGGTGAAGGAAAAGGCAGTGGGAGGTGAGGGAAGGCTTCACTGATGTGACCTCCTCAGTGAGCTGTACAAAGAAACTGACACAGGGAACAGGACTACCTTCCCCACTAAAGAATGCTAGCTGTTGAAAGAACTAAAAGCATTTCTTCATAAATTCATACTAGAAAAGATGGTTTACTTCAGGTGGCTTGCTCAAGCTATGTGTTTCAAAGATATGTCCTGTATCTTGAACAGCCTGAACTTATCACCTTGTAGCCAAAATGACACAATTTTGATATTGAAATTGGGGATATTAGGATTTCTTAAGAAGATAAGTTGTGGGACAAGCAATTTGACTGCCAAGAGACCAATGCTTGCCAGAGAAAGAAATTGGGCTTATTTTTAAATCAAATCCAAATCCTACAATAGAGTGTGGGTTATACTTTCAAAGTCAAGTACTACATAAAGAGTAGTTTGGAAAACCATTGGCTACATCTCACAAGTTGAAGCTTTCAGGGTTGGTGTATGTTAACCTTGCCTCCTTGGCATCTTTCAGAATGCTCAAAGTAGACTTCAGTGGAAAATTTCTTCATGTTTCTGGATGTATATGCAGTCAGAAAATCTGGAACTACATGACAGTGCCAACAGACACTTGCTGCCATTTCTAATTTGGTAGAAATAAAGACAAAGAAAAGGAATCAATGGCATATAGAACATGACCAATGGCTGCAGCTTCCATATTAAATAAATACATTCAACTAAAATGTTGCAAACAGCATCATTCTTCTCACAGATACGATAAATGGAGCAGTACAGAGCCTGGTTAAGGATTCAGGCACCAAAGTCTGGGTTTAAGTCTCATTTATTTAGCTACATGGCCTTGAACAAGTTATTTAACCTTTCTATGCCTCAATTTCCATCTAGGAACGATCATAATAATGCCAACCTCACAGGTTTAATGTGACTACCACATGGGTTAATATGTGTAAAAAACTTAGAGCCTCGCATGTAATAAAGTGCCTTATTATACAATAAGAACTATATAAGTAATAAGACCTCCCAGGTTGTTGTGATGACTTGATGGATCTGGAAATATAGCAACCAATGAGAAGCACTACATATATGCAAAAACCTATTGTAGCTGGAAGACTATACACATCATTCAGTTTGGTAAGTCAGCATCTCTCTAAAAGCTAATGTAATCAGATAAGCCTAAAGAAAATAAAGGGTCAAAGGAAATTTTGTCATACAAAAATAAAACTCAGAGCTTGAAAACAGCTTGTTCTGTTCCTTATGCATTCCATTCTACCCTCACGGATGCTTCTCATTTGCTTAACAAGCAAGTTCCTTTGTCGTGTCCGTGAATGTTTACAAACTCCGAACTTGTGAAGTTAAGCCTGTTTTATTAAGTGCTCATCTAGATCTTTATAGCTGTATGGGAATTCAGATACGTTTTCCTTACGAGGTCATGCCAATCCACTAAAACCTGGTGTTGCTTTCATTTAGTCATACATTTCCAGGAGATTTACAGTAGAATCAAGCAATCTAAGCTTGAATTCTGGGTATTGAACTTTAGATCTGACATAAGGAAGTCACTGAAGCCTTTGGAGTTTCCTTTTCCATACCAAGAAAAACAGGGATAATAATTTTGAAAAATAAATGTGAAAATACTTTGTAAACTGAAAATATTATGCAGACATTCAGGTTTTGTGAGGTTTATATATTGAGGGCCCTCTGTAAGAAATAAATACAGTACTATGAATACAAAATTACATACAGGAGTAAAAATTTGGAATGAGAAAAAAAGTCACAACCAATTATAAATGTTAAGATACTGACAAACACCACAAACATGAAATCCAGCAATATAGCCTAATGTTTTTATTAATTAACTTCCCGACATGCTGTTAAAGTAGGCTTTCCTACATTTTTGGCTCTACACTCTTTAAACTCTTTTTGATATGATAATGGTTTCATAATTTTTCCATAGTAAGTAAAAACAAAAATTCAGACCTTCCTCTAAGACGATTGATTGGAATTTTTTTTTTAAAGTTAATTTAGGACAGTTTCTTTTAGCTTCACAATTTGTCTTTGGCAGTGTCACGTATGTTTTTTGAATTACTGTCATACTTGAAAAAATCTCTATCAAATGTCTTTCCTGTGTGCACACTACATTCTCAGAGCATTTCATGTTTTCCTGTCTAGAGACTAACCTAACATATTCATTGGCTTAGTGATACCCACTGATCAGTTTCTCCCAGAAATATGTTATCTTCATTGATTTCAGTACTTATATCAAATTAAAATATTAAAATATTTTCCCAGTGTGTTCATATGATATATTACTCTTCATTAATTCGGTTATTAAACAATCCAAAAGTGTAATTCATTGCTTCTACTCAAAATTGATCCTGGAAATTTATCCTAAAGTGGGATGGCTAGCAATAACTTAATTACATCAGAAAGTGACTGCGAGCCACATAAATATGTTCCACAAAACTGAAACTAAATGTGTTCTCAACTCCACTTCCCTTTAGTTGGAGCCCAAAAATAATCCTGACCACTCCAATGCTAACTGATACTAGAAATGTGGCAGAGGGGAAGTCGAAATGAAAAGAGATAGCAGTCTTCACCAATTGCTGTTAAAATATCTCATTTTTGAAAAATTTACCAAAATTTTTGACTATGTGAACATGGGCTTGGGCCCCTTCTAGGATTTTTAGAAAGCCCCCCTGCAGATAAAACTTAGTTTCATTAGCTTCATAGCAAATCCATCGTTGAAGATTTAACTCCTCTACCCACTAGAAAAATCTCTCTCTCACCTTACTACTCCCAACACCCTTGGCAGCAACTGATACAAATAGGATCTGGATAAATGTTTGGTGAATGAATAAAATAGGTTGCACTATGATTAATACAATTAATGAGAATTCAATTAGCCATGTGGTAATAAAAATATAGAAAGAAATTTTCGATATACTAGACAAAGCAATATGATGTAAAGGTAGAGCATGAGCCAAGGAGCCAGGATTCCTACCTCCATCATATAAAAGGTGTGTGTCTCAACCTTTTCTGTAACTCAGTTTCCCCTTCTGTAAATGGAGATCATACTAATAGCCTACCATGTAGGGTTGTAAGAATTAAATGTATTAATGCATATAAAATGCTTAAAGAGTTTTTTACACATTGTAAGCATTTTGTAAGTGTAGCTATTTTTCTTTTTCAAATGAAAAGCTTCCCTCTTTCTTTCCAAAAATGTTTTAACATAGCATAAACAAAATACAACTCAAAAACTTAAAATACAATTAATACTTGGAATAGTCACAATGATGTGTAAACTAAGGATAAGAAAAATAATAAAAGTCAGGGATGAAATCAGTACTAGAAATGAAAAATGTCATATGAAAAGAATGTTCCTTATACTTGATTGAAGCAGGGAGCAAACCCGGCTCTATGAATCCCGTAAATCAGCCCAGTCTGCTGAGGTGCACCTTTGGAATACTGCAGCAGCAGACTAGCCTCAATCTGTCCTGCTATTTGGCAAAAGATGCTGGCGAAAATTATTAGTACTTAAGTCAAACATTTCTCCATCTTTGTCATCCTCTTCAGATTTTACATCATGGAGAAGCATTTGAATTAGTTGAGTGTTCCCAACAGAGCTCTGCTCCTCAGTGATTGGCTAAGATTATCGAGCAGGTGCTAACAGTGATTGGGCAGGCTGGATGGAAATGAAAGGAATACTTCATTTCCAGGGCTTCTTGTGATCTTGTAGGACCAACTGAATATAAAGTCACAGGACCAGAAGAAATGCAGAAAAATGGGCATCCAAACCTAACATCTCTCAACACTTTCCTTTGCAAAATAAGGATGAGAAACCTTTAAAGATATTGTGTGTGATCAACTAGTAAGGATAAGGAGTTTTAAAATTTTATGAAGTCTGCAGATTTTCATTGTACTAACCCAAAGAATCTTCAAAAGCTGTAATACATTTGCTCCCATAATTATAATTCTCTGGTCTGAAAAAGAAATTGAGGCAATTCCTAAGTTATCTTTTTATTATTGTTGCTGTTTCAAATTCTCTTTAAAACAAGCCTGTAAATGTCTGTGCCTTCTCTAAGATAAAAATCCCCAAGTACCACTTCAAACTTGATGTTTCCTATAGAGCTTGTAAAGAACATCTACCTTCCACTTGAATTACTACTTCACTTAAGCCTGCTAACGTGAGTTATGGTACTCTTTGGAGCCATATAGATTTGCTGAGTACTATTTAGCTGCAGAAAGAATATGATCTATCCTTGTAGGAACCGATCAGTGACAATAATTCCATCCTGTACAGTTTTGAATTAGTTATTCATGTTATATGCCTGTAATGGAAATCAGTGTACCAATTCTGGATTTTTTGGTTGTATTCATGGGCATAGTGAGAAAACGACTTTTTTTTTTTTTAAAGATTTTATTTTTTCCTTTTTTCTCCCCAAAGCCCCCCCGGTACATAGTTGTATATTCTTCATTGTGGGTCCTTCTAGTTGTGGTATGTGGGACGCCGCCTCAGCGTGGTTTGATGAGCACTGTCATGCCCGCGCCCAGGATTCGAACCAACGAAACACTGGGCCGCCTGCAGCGGAGCGCGCGAACTTAACCACTCGGCCACGGGGCCAGCCCCATGAGAAAATGACTTTTTAAAAAATTTCTCAGATAGTTTTCATGTGCCAACACTAAGAAAAAGTTGAATATAGGAACAAAACTTTCACGTTTCTTTGGAATTATTAGCAACCATAAACACTGATTTTTACCAGCACACCATAAATGAAACACATCCTTAATATAACTTTGCCTTTTTCTGAAATTGTTTTGAATTGTTAAATTGTGGTAAAATATATAGAATATAAATTTAGTCATTTAAGTCCATTTTTAAGTGGACAATTCAGTGGCATTAATTACGTTCACAATGTTGAGCAACAATCACCACTATTTCCAAAACTTTTTCGTCGCTCAAAACAGAAACTCTGTAACCACTAAGCAATAACTCCCTATTCCTTCTTTCCTCCCAACCCCTGAGAACCTATAATCCACTTTCTGCCTCTATGAATATGCCAATTCTATAAATTTCATATAAGAGCAATCATATAATGTTTGGCCTATTTTACATAGCATAATATTTTCAAGATTCATCCAAGTCATAGCATGTGTAAGAACTTCATCCCTTTTATGGCTGAGTAATATTCCATTCTCTATGTACACCACATTGTGTTTATTCATTCATCTATTGATGAACATTTGGGGTGTTTCCACCATTTGGCTATTGTGACTTAGGTTTCAATAAACATTGGCATACAAGTATTGTTTGAGTCCCTGCTTTCAATTCTTTGGGGTATATACCTAGAGGTGGGATAGCTGGGTCATATGGTAATTCTATATTTAACTTTTTGAAAAAACACCAAACCATTTTCCACAGTGGCTGTAAAATTTTACATTTTCATCAGTGTTGTACAAGGATTCAAATTTCTCCACATCCTCACCAATAATTGTTGTTTTCTGTATTTTTAAAGTTATTGTTCTAACCATTCTAATGGATATGAAGAGGTACCTCATTGTGTTTTTGATTTGCATTTCCCTAATGACTAATGATCTTTAGCATCTTTTCCTGTGTTTATGGGCCATTTATATGTCTTCTTTGGAGAAATGTCTATTCAGGCCTTTTGTCCATTTTTTAATTGAGTTGTTTGACTTTCTGTTGTTGAGCTTTAGTAGTTATTTATATATTTGGGGGTATTAACCTTTATCATACATATGATTTGTAAATATTTTCTTCTATTCTGTAGATTGTCTTTTCACTTTTTTGATAATGTAACTTTTCCTTTTTAAGAATAGCATTTAAATTTTTCTCTTTGAGATAAGAGAGGATATGAAAGTATTTAAAATACTAATTATAGTAGTTATTGAAAATGCTGTAAAGGAAATGGATTGCCCTTTCAACTGATTCATTATTCTTAATGTGGAATACATTAATTAACCTTGTTTCTTGTATGTATAAATGAAATCTGGTTTTAATTAGAGCTATTTCTACAATAAAGAGTTTTTCAGAGTAAAAAGGATGACATTAGAGGAAAAACTGAACATTTGTTTCTTTTACAGAAGAATTTTTCACCCATGCCTGAGGAATCATTTACTTTATTGGAGTGAGGTAGTATTGACTAGAAGAGGATCTATTATATCGGAGAAAGGAACTGTATAAAGTTTATTGGAAAGAGAATTTGTTAAGTCAGTGAATTCAAGGGAATATGAACAGGTTCATAATATATTGTGGAAAACAGAAAGGATCAAGAAATTGAAGAGTAGCCTCATTGTTGGGACCACAAAAGCTAGAGGAGCTAAGAACACAGTTTGGGATTTACCCAAATGCACAGAGCATATAACTAAGATCAGAATGTGCAGGCTCTACTCCAGGTTTTTGTTATGAAACTTCCTCCTCATATTAATGATATTGTAAACGAGAAAAGCCACACTTGCTGTTTATAGGAATCAGGGCCAAAGCTAGCTCTGTATCAGAAGAAGGACTGGGGAGAAGTTTAAAGAGAGACAAAGGAAGGACCAAAGAAGAGGCTCTCGATTGTAGATAAACGAGATTATATTGAGCTTGTGTGCTAAAGAGTTTCATCTTTATTAGAAAATCTCCAGTAAAATCTTTCTGCAAGCATGGAGAAAAGAATTAACCATGAAGTATTGTAAATTACATTAGGAAACAAGCCCAGAAAACAGAGAGCTGATGAAGAGTTATGAAAACCTTCATAATATTATTCCAGAATCAAAGTCTCTCCTCAATGAGTTTTGAGAAGGTAAAAATGCAACCAGACTTGATAGGGTCACTGATACGTAGAGCTTTCAATCATTCCCAAATGCAATGTACCCCTGAAAAGTGCACAGTCTGATAGTATCCTAATAGCATTGTCATTTGAAAAATGAATGCAGCAGAACCTGACACTTTGCCACAGCATTTAAAATTGGAGAAGTGTTTTCTAGGGAATCAACCTTTAAAATGTTCCTTTCTATATCACATAAAAGACCAATCCCTCTTAAATAATTCTCTAAAATATATATAAGGCATCTGTCAAATCATGTTCCAGCTAAAGGTAGGATAAGAAATCATAAATATCTAACATTTTATTCTTTGGGGGTCCTGAGGGCAAAAGATAATGCACACTCAAGCAAACATACTCATGGTAAAAATCTTTCCATGGTTAAAAAATATAGCTAACCCAAGGAAAGTGGAAGGAGGACGTTATTGATACCAGCAGGGTCTGAACCCAGCTAAGCTGTCAAATGTCTTGTTACTAGTATGTGTGTATGTAGCAAGTATGCATGTCATGTTAAAGAGCAAACCCCAATACAGTCCAGAATACATGAATTTTTGAGTCTTAGTCTGTGAGAGGAAGAAGAATTTTTTCACACTATCATGTAGTCACCAATAAGACAAACGATAAAACCCAACAACTAAATTAAAATGTCATGCCTGTAGGTGTATGTGTGTGCCTGTGTGTAAGTGATTAAATACTGCCATTCTCCCCACCACTGCATCACTGCAGCACGTATGTCGCCCCGGTGCTCATTTTGTGTTTACTAGATATCGTTGCTTACTTAACGTTGTTGCTCTAAGATGATGGGGAAAGACTACACCCTGTGAGCAGTTGGTGAGTCTCTCCTACTCCCTGAAAAGTAGTAAGACTAGTTCTGAGACAAGAAGCTGATTTTTGGAAGACATATCTCTAGGTCCCACACTTCTTGTTTTGACTTGATGGAATCAAGTCAAGATTAAGGACACTCCTAGATGCTGAAGAAGAAACATCTAAGCACACTTTGAGACAGACTAGTCAAGAACACTCTGGAGTAGGTCACAGACTGAAGAGAAATAAGAAGCCAGACTTATGAGCCAGATTATCAAATTACACATTACCAGTTTTATCTCTTTCGCTTATGTTTTCCCACGCGTTTGGTAAACCTATTTTTAAATGTTACTTTCTGATCTACCAAGAACGCAAGCTCCATGCAGGCAGGCATGTTTGTCTGCTTTATTAACTGCTGCATTCCCCTATGCTTAGAACAGTGCCAGGGCACACTGAGCAATTAATAAAGATTTGATGAAGAATGATTGGGTTCATCATGCTGCTGGGAAATTAGGGAAAGTTTCCACAGTCATACTTTGACCCATATTTTAGGGAAACAACATTCCTAAGACCAGAGGATAGGGGTAGCACTACTGGTGAGAAATCTTCAAGGAGGCATTCAGTCTGAGAGGAAGGAATCACTGCTGTAAGATTGAGCCATTCCTCCCTCTAGGGATTGCTCTTCCATTGCCAGTCTAGAAGAATCTGGCTTTGATTTGTTAAGGCAGCTTTGTGTTTGGAGGCAGGGTGAGGGCAGCAAGTGGGGGAGCCCCTAGAGCTGCATTATATAAGCATAATCAACAGTACACGTCAGCAAAAACCTGGGGAGAAGAGTAGAGAAGCCGTTAACTTTAGCCTGTGTGGGGCTCAGGAGGCCCCAGAAGTGTTTCCAGTTCTAATCTACAAGCTGGGGGAAAGTAAAGAGACACTGTGTTAGGTGCTTCATTTATGCCTTCTCATTTAAATCCCACAGTAACTTTGTGAAAATAAATGAGATGGTACCTTACCTGAAAGAAAATGATGCTGAGAGAGATTAAACAGCTTGCATTATGTGGTAGAGCTAGAGAATGACTGAGCCTGGATTCAAATTCAGATTTGTTTAATTTCAGGGTCCACTTTTGTTACTCCAGGATTCAACATCTTCCGTCTGCCTAACTCCCAAATCTTACACTCAATGTTTTGACCCTTTATTGCACTGATAATGGCAAAATAATTGTTTCAGCATAGGAATGTGCTGTCTCTGAATTATTATTTTGTGTTTGTGTGAGGGATATGGGTATGAACCTCTGCACCAAGGAAAATTACTGCTCATGATCAAACATTAGAAAACAAAACCAAAAATAGACTGTCTAGAGAGGTGAAGAGGTTGCTTTCAGTGTCAAGTTTAATTAGAAGTGATAACTTCATTAATAAATTTATGTGTTTTCCAAAATATTTTTGTGTAAATTTAGCCTTAGAATAAATCTGGAGAGATTTCCATGTATCTTTAAATGCCTTTGCTAGCCTGTGGAAAATATTTTCCGTGTTCATCAAAGATTTGTTCTAGGGAGAGCAATATGTCTTGGGGCTATGTGCTTCTTTACACGACTATATTCTTGGGATGCTGCTGATTAATACAAGGAAATTCTACCCTTGAATCGTTAGAACAGGCAGGACTTTGTGTAATCTCCCTGTGGGTCCCCTTTCCATGGTTTATTTGTTTTCACCCCATCTCTTTCTTCCCTATGCATGTCTCTTATCTTCTATTTTCTTTCTTTGTCTATCCTCTATTTTCAGGTGTTTTAATAACAGAAAAAGTATCTGGGGCGCTGAATTTTAAGGCTATCCACAGATAAAACAACTGGGTATGTAATAATAGTGGGATATCATGACTAATTGTTGGCTCTAGAATAAAAATGAGTTCCAAGAAAACAGAGTTGAAAAACCCTCTCATAATTAACATGAAGAATTTAATTTGGCTACAGATTTGACTCTGTCTTTAGTTGTCCAATACCGATGGAGATAAATTTGCGGGTTGCCAGACATATTTGTTGTGGACCTACATTGTACCAGATGTTAGGCTGGGAAGTACTTTACATATGCCAGCTCATTACTCCTGACAACAGCTCTGCAAAGTAGCTACTTTCATCCTTATTTTATAGTTGAGAAAATTGAGCCTTGGGGAGATTAAATAATCTGCCTCAAATCATGGTACTATAATTTATCAGAGGCAGGATATGAACTCTGGTGAGTCAGGCTCTAAACTTTTGCTTTTTATTTCCACAGGGAAGGATACTGTTTTAATTAATTGCATCTTTGAATACTATCATTAATAACTATTTGTTGAGCAAGGTACTTTCTAAAAGTAGCATATTAGTCTTCCCATATACAACAGAAATGTGCAAATAGAAGTCATTTTCTTTTTTTATTTCTTATTTATTTTTTAAATTTTTATTCAATGAATAATTTATTTATTTATTTATTTTAAAGTTTTTATTGAAAGATCCACTTTTTCTCAGGTGTACATCATAACATATTTCGAATTCTGTGTAGATTACATCATGTTCACCACCCAAAGACTAATTAAAATCCATCACCACACGTGTGCCTAGTCACCCCTTTCACCCTCCTCCCTCCCGCCTTCTCCTCTGGTATCCACAAATTCAATCTCTATTGCTATGTGTTTGTTTGTCATTGTTTTTATCTTCTACTTATGAGTGAGATCATACGGTATTTGACTTTCTCCCTCTCATTTGTCCTTTCTCATTTGTCAATGACTGAGAGATTTCCGATAAATTCTCTCACTACAACAGTGCTAACAAAGTTTTTGTTTATTATCCATATATTTCATTTTTAATCGGTAAAAGATTAATGAAGGACCAAGGGTGATATTTCAATTTTTTAATGTTTCATATACACACCACCTGGAATGAACATATAATATTTATCATATTTGCTGAAGTTTAAAAAATAATTAAAACAATGTTTTAATTTATTTAAATAAAATAAAATAAATATATAAAGTTGAAATCCTCAATTCCTCAGTTCCTTGGTTGATCCTCAACCAAGCCTATTCTTCCTTCTCTCTCCTCAAAGACAACAAGAATGAATTTGTTGTGCATTCCTTCAGTCCATGCATCTATTCATTTACTACATAAATATGCAAAAATGCATACATAGTTAAATATATATATTTTTTGCATTTCTTAAATGCATCTAAATTATATTCTACTTGTGTTTCTTTCTACAACTTTTCTTAGTTCAACATTATGTTTTAGAGACAGTTCATTCATACATTTTGATTATTTTCAATGTTTTTTTCTAGAATTGTTTTGTCAATTCTTGGGTCTTTCTACTGCTATGTAAATTTCTGAATCAAATTTTTTTTGTGGGAATTACATGAAATTTGTAGACAAATGTGAAGAAAATTAATGTTTGCAGGATTTAAAAATCCCACCTAGAACACAATTTGTTTCATTACTGACTTAAGTTATAATTTGTTTGCCACATTAAATACCTAGATTTTGTTCTGTTTTTCTCGAATCTATGAGTCTGTCTTTTAATTGATGAGTTTATTACATGTGCATTTATTTTGATTACACACACATTTGTGCTTGTTTTGACTACACTATTTTGTTTTCAATTTACCATATTTTTTCTTTCCTATATTTACTGAATAAACTGTTTTATTATTCGTTTTATTTCCAAATAGTTGGATGCCTTAAAATTATATCTGTAAATAGTTCCTTCAATAAATGTCTATGAGTGGCCAACTTTCTTAGTTTTTGAAAAAAACCCATCTTTCCTCACTCCTGAATATTTTATCTGACAGGCATTTGCTGCACTTTGAAAGTATTATCCCATCATCTTCAGACATCTACTGTTGTTCCCACAAAGTCAGCTGTTGATCTACTTGTTGCTCCTCAGAAGAGAATTTGTCTTTTCTCTGGTTACTTTTAAGATTTTCTCCACACTTTTGATATTCTGCAATTTCACCACAATGAGCCTAGGTGAAGATTTGGCTTTTTTTGGTTTTCTGATTTTTCAATAATTTTTTTAAACTGAGATATAATTTTTTTTTAACATTAGCACCTGAGCTAACAACTGTTGCCAATCTTCTTTTTTTTTTTCCCTGCGTTTTTTCTCCCCAAATCCCCCCAGTACCTAGTTGTATATTTTAGTTATGGGTCTTTCTAGTTGTGGCATGTGGGATGCCACCTCAACATGGCCTAATAAGCGGTGCCATGTCCGTGCCCATGATCCAAACCCTGGGCTGCCAAAGCAGAGCACACAAACTTAACCACTCGGCCATGGGGCCTGCCCCAAAACTGAGATATAATTGACATAAAATATTGTATTAGTTTTAGGTGTACAACATAATGATTTGATATATGTATATATTGTGAAATGATAATGACAAGTTTAGTTAATATCCATCATCACACATAGTTACAAAATTTTCTTCTTATGATGAGAACATTTAAAATCTACTCTCTTCATATCTTTCAAATTTACAAAACAATATTGTTAACTATAGCCACCATGCTGTACAGTACATCCCCAAGACTTATTTATCTTACAACTGGAAGTTTGTACCTTGACTACTTTCACCCATGTTTTTATTATTCCTGCCCAATACTGACTATGTCGCTTCAATGTCAGGACTCATCCCTTTCTTTGCCATTATCTCTGTGAATATTGCCTCTCCTCCATCTTATCCTTCTACAGCTCTTATATGTAAAACCATTTGGTCTTATCTGCCATAACTTGTAAATATATTTTGGTATTATCTGTTTCTAATTCTCTCTTCCCAATAAGTCACTCTGTCTAATTTTGTGCATGATCTCCACAAACAAATCTTTAATTATGATGTAACCAGTTAATCACTTTTAATGAATAGCTTTAAAAAATGGCTTGTTCTTTTGAATTTTATTTAAGAACTACTTCCCTGCCTCTATGTTGAAATAATATTCTTTTTTCCCCACAATTTTATATTTATTTATTTTAAAACGTTTTTATTTTTATTTATTTTTTTATTTTTTTAATTGCAGTAACATTGGATTATAACAATATATAGTTTTCAGATGTACATCATAATATATTTCAAATTATGGGTAGATTACATCATGTTCACCACCCAAAAACTAATTATAGTCCATCACCTCACATGTGAGCCCAATCACCCCTTTTTGCCCTCCCCCTCCCTTCCCCTATGCTAACCACTAATCCAATCTCCATTGCTATGTGTTTGTTTGTTGTTGTTTTTATCTTCTACTTACGAGCAAGATCATATGGTATTTGACTTTCTCCCTCTGACTTATTTCACTCAGCATAATACCCTCAAGGACCATCCATCTTGTCACAAATGGCGGGATTTCATCATTTCTTATGGCTGAGTAGTATTCCATTGTGTATATATACCACATCTTCTTTATCCATTCGTCCATTGATGGGTACCTAGGTTGCTTCCAAGTCTTGGCTATTGTGTATAATGCTGCAATGAACCTAGGGGTGCATGTATCTTTATGCCTTTGCGTTTTCAAGTTCTTTGGATAAATACCCAGCAGTGGCATAGCTGGATCATATGGTAGATCTATTCTTAATTTTCTGAGGAAACTCCATACTCCTTTACATAGTGGCTACACCAGTTTGCACTCCCAAAGCAGTGTACGAGGGTTCCCTTCTCTCCACATCCTCTCCAACACTTGTTGTTTCCTGTGTTGTTAATTATAGCCATTCTGACCAGAGTGAGGTGATACCTCATTGTAGTTTTGATTTGCATTTTCCTGATAGCTAATGATGTTGAACATCTTTTCATGTGCCTGTTGTCCATCTGTATATCTTCTTTGGAGAAATCTCTGTTCAGATCCTTTGCCCATTTTTTAATTGGGTTGTTGGTTTTCTTGTTGTTGAGATGTATGAGTTCTTTGTACATTTTGGATATTAACTCCTTATCTGATATATGGTTTGCAAATATCTTCTCCCAATTGTTAGGTTGTCTTTTCATTTTGTTGATGGTTTCTTTTGCTGTGCAGAAGATTTTTAGTTTGATGTAGTCCCAGTTGTTCATTTTTTCTTTTGTTTCCCTTGCACAGTCAGACATGGTACTTGAAAATATGCTGCTAAGACTGATGTAAAAGAGTGTACTGCCTTTGTTTTCTTCTAGAAGTTTCATGGTTTCGGGTCTTACATTCAGGTCTTTAATCCATTTTGAGTTGATTTTTGTGCATGGTGTAAAGGAATGGTCTACTTTAATTCTTTTGCATGTGGCTGTCCAGTTTTCCCAACACCATTTCTTGAAGAGACTTTCCTTTCTCCATTGTATGCTCTTGGCTCCCTTGTTGAATATTAGCTGTCCATAAATGTGTGGGTTTATTTCTGGGCTCTTGATTCTGTTCTATTGATCTGTGTGCCTGTTTTTATGCCAGTACCATGCTGTTTTGGTTACTGTGGCTATATTTTGAAATCAGGGAGTGTGATACCTCCAGCTTTGTTCTTTTTTCTCAGGAATCCTTTGGCTATTCAGGATCTTTTGTTGTTGCATATAAATTTTAGGATTCTTTGTTCTATTTCTGTGAAAAATGTTGTTGGAACTTTGATAGGGGTTTTGTTGAATCTATAGATTGCTTTAGGAAGTATGGACATTTTAACGATGTTAATTCTTCCAATTCAAGAGCACAGAATATCTTTCCATTTCTTTGTGACTTCTTTGATTTCTTTCAACAATGTTTTACAGTTTTCAGTGTACAGATCTTTCACCTCCTTGGTTAAGTTTATTCCTAGGTATTTTATTCTTTTTGGGATTGTACTCTTAATTTCTCTTTCTGCTACTTCGTCGTTAGTGTATAGAAATGCAACTGACTTTTGTATGTTGATTTTGTATCCTGTGACTTGACTGTACTCATTTATTATTTCTAAAAATTTTTTTGTGGATTCTTCAGGGTTTTCTGTATATAAAATCATGTCATCTGCAAATAGTGACAGTTTCACTTCTTCTTTTCCAATTTGGATCCTTTTTATTTCTTTTTGTTGCCTGACTGCTCTGACTAGGACTTCCAATACCATGTTAAGAGTGGTGAAAGTGGGCATCCTTGTCTGGTTCCTGTTCTTAGAGGGATAACTTTCAGTTTTTCTCCATGGAGAATGGTATTAGCTATGGGTTTGTCCATATATAGCCTTTATAATGTTGCGGTATTTTCCTTCTATACCCATTTTATTTAGAGTTTTTTTAATCATAATTAATGCTGTATCTTGTCAAATGCTTTCTCTGCATCTATTGAGATGATCGTGTGATTTTTATTCTTCATTTTGTTAATGTGGTGTATCACATTGATTGATTTGTGGATGTTGAACCATCCCTGAATCCCTGGAATAAAACACACTTGATCACGATGTATGATCTTTTTAATGTATTGTTGTATTCAATTTGCTAGTATTTTGTCGAGGATTTCTGCATCTATGTTCATCAGTGATACTGGCCTGTAATTTTCTTTTTTTTATTGTCCTTATCTGGTTTTGGTATCAGGATATTGTTGGCTTCATAGAATGAGTTAGGAAGCCTCCCTTCTTCATCAGTTTTTTGGAATAGTTTGAGAAGGATGTGTATTAATTCTTCTTTGAATGTTTGGTAGAACTCACCAGGGAAGCCATCTGGTCCTAGACTTTTATTTTTTGGGAAGTTTTTATTACTGTTTTGATCTCCTTATTGGTGATTGGTCTATTCAAATTCTCTACTTCTTGATCCAGTTTTGGAAGGTTGTATGATTCTAAGAATTTATCCATTTCTTCTAGATTATCCAATTTGTTGGCATATAGCTTTTCATAGTATTCCCTCATAATCTTTTGTATTTCTGAGGTGTCCCTTGTAATTTCTCCTCTTTCATTTCTGATTTTACTTATTGAGCCTTCTCTCTTTTTTTCTTGGTGAGTCTAGCTAAAGGCTTGTCAATTTTGTTTATCTTTTCCAACAACCAGCTCTTGATTTCATTAATTTTTTCTATTTTTTTAGTCTCTATTTTATTTGTACTCTGATTTTTATTATTCCCTTCCTTCTGCTGATTTTGGGCTTTGTTCATTCTTCTTTTTCCAGTTCCTTTAGGTACACTCTTAGATTGTTTATTTGGGATTTTTCTTGTTTGTTGAGGTAGGCCTGAATTGCTATAAACTCCCTCTTAGAACCGCTTTTGCTGTATCCCATTGATTTTGGCATGTCATATTTTCATTTTCATTTGTCTCCAAGTCTGTTTTGATTTCTCCTTTGATTTTTGCATTGACCCAAGTGTTGTTTAGTAGCATTTTGTTTAGTCTCCACGTTTTTGTGGCTTTGCTGGTTTTCTTCCTGTAGTTGATTTCAAGTTTCATACCTTTGTGGTCAGAAAAGATGGTTGGTATTACTTTGATCTTCTTAAATTTATTGAGACTTGTTTGGTGGCCTAATATGTGATCAGTCCTGGAGAATGTTCCATGTGCATTTGAAAAGAATGTGCATTCTGCAGTTTTGGATGGAATGTTCTATATATATATATCAACTGAGTCCATCTGGTCTAATGTGTCATTTAAAGCCATTGTTTCCATATTGATCTTCTGTTGGGACTATCTATCCATTGGTGTAAGTGGAGTGTTAAAGTCCCCTACTATTATTGTGTTACTGTCTATTTCTCCTTTTATCTTTGTTAATAATTGCTTTATGTATTTAGGTGCTCCTATGTTGGGTGCATAGATATTTACAAGTGTGATATTCTCTTGTTGGATTGTTCCCTTTATCATTATGTACTGCCCTTCTTTGTCTCTTGTTACAGTTTTTGTTTTAAAGTCTATTTTGTCTGATATAAGTATTGCTGCCCCTTTTCTTTTCTTTGCCATTTGCATGGAGTACCTTTTTCCATCCTTTCACTTTCTGTTCGTGAGTGTCTTTAGGTCTGAAGTGTGTCTCTTGTATGCAGCATATATATGGGTCTTGTTTTTTTTATCCAATCGGTCACCCTATACCTTTTAATTGGAGCATTTAGTCCATAGACATTTAAAGTAGCTATTGGTAAATATGTATTTATTGCCATTTTGTTACTTTTTTCTTCTGGGTGTTTTAGTAGTTCTTCTCTGTTCCTTTCTTCTTCTCTTGCTCTCTTGCCTTGTGGATTGATGGCTTTCTTTAGTAACATGTTTGATTTCTTTCCTCTTACTTATCTGTTCATTTATTATGGGTTTCTGGTTTGTGGTTACCATGAGGTTCCTGTATAATATTTTACGTATATAGCAATCTATGTTGAGTTGATAGTCTCTTTAGCTTGATCTCTTTCTAAAAGCTCGACTCTTTTACTCCACTCCTCCCACAATTTATGTTTTTGAAATCATATCGAATCTCTTGTCTTGTGTGTGTCTATCCATTACCCTCTTATTGTTGAAATAGGTAATTTTAGTACTTTTGTCTTTTAATCTTTATATTATCTTCATAGGTAAGGTTGATCTGCTACCTTCACTATATTTTTGCCTTTACCAGTGATTTTATTACCTGTTTTGGGTTGTTTTTTTTTTTTGATAATTTTCTTATCCCTATTTGTGGTCTTAGCTTTCCTACTTAAGTCCCCTCAGCATTTCTTGTAGAACTGGTTTCTTGGTGATAAACTCCTTTAATTTTTGCTTGTCTTGGAAGCTCTTTATCTCTCCTTTCATTCTGAATGATAACCTTGCTGGTTAGAGTATTCTTGGCTGTAGGTTTTTTTCCTTTCAGCACTTTAAGTATGTCATGCCACTATCTTCTAGCTTGTAGAGTTTTGACTGAGAAGGCCACCGATAGCCTTGTGGGCTTTCCTTTGTATGTCACTTGTTGCCTTTCTCATATCGCTTTTAGGATTCACTCCTTATCTTTAATTTTGGACATTTTAATTATAATGTGTCTCAGTGTGGGCCTCTTTGGGTTTTTCTTGTTTGCTGCTCTCTATGCCTCCTGTACTTGTATGTCTGTTTCCTTCCTTAGGTTAGGAAAGTTTCCAGCTATTATTTGTTCAAAAAGATTCTCTCCCCCTTTGTCTCTCTCTTCTCCTTCTGGGACACCTATAATATGAATGTTAGTGCACTTGATATTGTCCCAGAGTTCCCTTAGGCTATTCTCATTCTTTTTAATTCTTTTTTCTTTCATCTGTTCAGTTTGGGTGATTTCCTCTAGTCTTTCATCCAGCTTGCTGATCCATTCTTCTGTATCATCTACTCTGTTATTGAGTCCATCTAGTGAATTTTTCATTTCCAGTATTGTATTCTTCATTTCTGATTGGTTCTCTTGCATATTTTCCAATTCTTTGTTGATATTCTCACTGTGTTCATCCAGTCTTCTCCCAATATCAGTGAGCATTTTATGAGTTTTTGTTTGAACTCTTTGTCAGGTAGATTGCTTATTTCTGTTTCATTTCATTCTTTTTCTGGGGTTTTGTCCTGTTCCCTTGCTTGGAATGTATTCCTTTGCCTCCTCATTATGCCTCTTTCTCTATGCTTCTGAAGCGGGCTCAATGAGCTGAGGCATGGAAAGAAAGATTTCTTGGATTCTCAAGGTCTGGCAGTAGTGCTCTTTTATTCAGAGAATAGCAAGGAGACAGGACCCATGGGCAGTGAACAGCTGCAAGCATGGGTTGAGGGTAAGGCTAAATTTATGAGGTGTGGGTATGTGAGTTACTTCTTTGTAAGACAAAGGAAAGATTATATTAAAAAAGTCATTAAAATGGTATCAGTGCAGGTGGGGTCTGGTCATTGGGTGGTCCTATAACTGTGGATACGAATCAGATTGGGGGGCTGGCCCAGTGGCACAGCAGTTAAGTGCTCACGTTCTGCTTCAGTGGCCCGTGATTCACCGGTTTGAATCCCAGGTGCAGACATGGTACCACTTGGCAAGCCATGCTGTGGTAGGCATCCCACATATAAAGTAGAGGAAGATGGGCATGGATGTTAACTCAGGGCCAGTCTTCCTCAGCAAAAAGAGGAGGATTGAAAGCAGATGTTATCTCACGGCTAATCTTCCTCAAAAAAAAAAAAAGAGAGAAACAGATTGGATCAGATCAGGACATCCTATGCTTCCCAGAGGATGATATAGATTGGTATGTAGGGCAGGATGCCTTGGGTTTTTCTCCCTGGGGCAGCCTTGATCCTCATCACTTCTATCTATGTATTAGGTGAGTCAGCTATGTCTCCTGATCTTGGAGAAGTGGTCTTATTTAAGAGATGTCTTTTGAGGCCCAGCCATGTGCTTCCTTCTCATCACCAGTCCAAATGATCCAGGAGTGACACCTGTATGGGCTACTTGTGTCCTTCTGTTGTGGCAGGGTTGCTCTTACTGCAGATATGTAGGGAGTCTAGTCTTTCCCTCCCTGGCTGGCTGGCTATAAATTGGGTTGAGGAGCCCCAGCACCATTGGCTACAAGGTCTAATGGCACATTCCTATTGCAGTTTTCTGTTAATTGAGTAGGTACCGAGTGTAGCTGGTTGCTAGGCTCAGGGGCTTAGAGTTGCTCTAGTCCTCAGGCATGCAAGGCTGTTGTCAGCTCTTTTAGGATTGCAGCTGAGTGGGGTTGGGCCTAGGCATGGGAGTACCCAATTGTTTCAGGCTTTAGAAGGTGGAGCTTATTTTCTTCATGGCTATTTGTGAAGTACAGGTCTTCTGCCACTGATAAGCCCCACTGTCCACAGAACCACAAACACAGTCAACACAGCCCTGGTCTGTGCACACTTCCCAACCCCCTGGAGTATACCCAATCGCCCCACTGCAGAGGCCCCCACCTCTCTACCAGTGCCCCACACAGTTATCCTGGTCCTCACACAGGCCCTGACCCACAGAGGCGAACACACTCACCTGCCTGTAGAGGATGAGGCACCCAGTCTATGCAGGCTGACAAGCAGCCTGAGGGCTTGCTGTTGGGGAGGCGGCAGTCCCTAGAGGAGGCTGCCTTCCATGGATGAACTGGACTAAATCTGCCCTCTAGTGGGTGGTGTGGGCCCTGGGCTAACAGGTCAGGGGAAGAACTTCAATGGTGTCTGCCAGTGTCTGTGTCAGCATGCCCGTACTAGGTCACAACAATGGCCACCACCAATGTCTCAGTCTCTGGAGAGGTCTCACCCCTCACCAGATGCATCCAGAGCCTACCAGGTGAGTCTCTTTTCACCAAAGGACTGTGCAGCTTTCTTTTTGGTGATTTTAGCTTGCTCTCTGAGACAGTAAATTTTTGCATGGGCCCTTTAAGAGTCAGGTTTTTCCAGCTTTGCTCTGATAGCTTGTCTAGGGGTATTCCCCCGTTGCAGTTAATAGCCAGCGAAGTCAGATAGTAGGACACTCATCTCAGTTGTGCTGAGTTTGAAGGATGCTTATAGTGGTAATGTGCCCCTGCTAAGGTCCCCACTTCTCCAGGGAGGGCTGCGTACCTTAGGGGGGCACCCATCTGGCTGGCTATGGAGCTCTGGTGCTCACAAAGGTGGTTTTCTTTCTCTCCAGAAGGAACTTCTGCTTCTTCTCCCTCTGTCAGGACTGTCCCTTGTTGGCGGGTTCTTTTTATCCAGTTTTCAGTTTTCTCTCCAGGTTAATTTTTCCAAGAATAGTTGTAACCTGCTTGTCTTCATTGGAGGAGGTGAGTTCAGAGTCTGCCTAAGCTGCCATCTTGACAAGATCCCAGAAGTCACTTTCTAATATCTCAAAATTCTCTCCCTTCCTTTCTTTTGTCCTTTTTTTCAGTTGTACTAAGTTGTTTTTCATTTTTAAAAATTGTCAAATGTATCCAGAAATGTGTATAAAAAGAATATGTATAAATATGTATAAAAGAATAGTTTAAAAGACAATAACACAATGAATAATCAAATATCTAGATTAAGAAAAAGAACTTCATCAGTACCTCAAGAGTCCTTTCTGGGCTCCTCTTTAATCACAATATTCTCTTTCACCTACAGAGGTTACCACTCTCTTCTATGTTAATCATTCTTTTGTTTTTCTTTATGATTTGGCACCCATGCATGTAGGCTTAAACATATTTTATTCCACATTGAACAAATTAATCACAAGAATAAATCTGCTTCTGTAGGAAAAGTCAATATTGCCACAATTAGGGCAAGGTTGCTAGGAGAAGACAAACTGAAAAGAGTTTCTGGAGAATAGTCTGACTTCAGCTTCCCCAAAAGTTGGCAGGGATCTCTGGGGAAATTAGGAAATAAGGTAATAGATGAATGTAGAAAATAGAGAGTTCATCAAAATTGGACATCTGGCAAACTTGATGTATATCCAGGGATAGGACAAATGGAAAAAGTTAGCTCTGTATTTTCTACTTCAAGCTCACCATGGTCTACCTCCAGCTCTCATGAGAATATCTAAGAAAAACACTTCTGTGGAGCAACTCAGATGATCACACCAGACCCAGGTAGCAGTTTGGAAGGGAAAGTAAAAAGTTCATCAGCATACGGTTTGGACAAGATAAGTACAGAACGCTTACATGGGCATTCTGTCCTAGGTTTAACATGTATAGTATCAGAGCAAATATTTCAGTTTCTGCCCACCACAGGAGAGACAGAGTTTGGAATTTGAGTACCACTAAGTTATAAAGGCTTGGTAAACACCTTGGATTTTCCATTGATATCCAAGAATGGCCATACTTTAGGAATAGAAAGTAAGCTCCAGAGCTAAAATATTTGCCCTGAGACTAAGGGCAAAACCTAAATAAACCCTCATGAAGAAAGCATAAATCTAAACCTCTATGCACTCAAGTTAACTGCTGCTAGAATGAACCCCAACATTCTTCAGAGGAAGATATCAAAACTAAGTGTCTTTATAACATATTATCTGTAATGTAAAATATACAATAAAAAATATCTAGATATGCAAATAAACAAAAAAAATGTGGCAGATAGACCAAAGAAAAATCAGTCAATAAAACGAGATCCACAGAAAACCTGGAAGTTTGTAATTAGCAGACAAGGACTTTAAAATAACTATGAGTATGTTTTCACATATAAATGAAAAAATTACTAGTGGGAGAAGAACTGGGAAATTTAAGGAGAGATTGGGAAACTGCTTAAAAGAATGAAAGGAAAATTCTAGAACTAAAAAATATAATATATAAATTCAAAAATGTATTGAAAAGATTAATAGTAGATTGGACACAACAGAAGAAAAGATAGGTGAACTTGAGCATAAGTCAGTAGAAATCATTCAAACAGAAGCACAAGGAGAAGGAGAAACAAACAAAAAATCCTCAATGACATGTGAGGCATTATCATGCCATCCAAAATATATGAAACTAGAGTCCTGGGAAGCAAGGAGAGTGAAAATGGGGCAGAAAAATATTTGAAAAATTATTGACTAAAAATGTTCCAGTATTTTATCAAAAAGAGCAAACCAACAACCCAAGAAGTTTAGCAAATCTCAAAAAAGTTACCCATCCACTTGAAGAAGATTTCTATGTCCTTTGTGAAATTTTTTATAAAAGATGTGGACCACTGTCTTATTCAACAAATTTAGCATACAGAGATATGACAGAAATAGTTCTAAAAACTTACTGTCAAGAAAAAATGAATGTATATTTCTATTTGTCAGATTAGGATTATTTCCAACCCAAACACTTTAATATTTTTTGCTTTGTCAGGAAACTCAGAGCTGGATATAATGCATACTTGTAGCGACTAAGTTATTGTTATCCATATCATCTTTCTAAAGGCTTTTCTTCTATTTTTTAGTTTTTTCCCCCTATATTTCATGTATGTTTTATGTTAGTGAGACTCCATAGCAAGTAATTTTTGCATTTAACCAGACCTGGATAGGAATTTAATCCTTAGCCATCTTCACTGTGTGACTTGACCCCTCTGTGCCTTAATTTCCTAATCTGTAAAATGAGGGTAATAAGAATACTCCTATTGCTTATCTTACAGCATTGTTGTAGAGTTAAATTATAAAATGCATGTAAAACCCGTAAATCCTGGCAACACAGTAGGATCTCAGTTAATGTGGGCTATGGCTATTTAGTCATCTCAAATAATGCTTGGGAGTAGCTGTCATATAGAACATGAATTAACAACAATAAAGTTCATTCTAGTATGAAGTAAATTTTATCCAAAGATACAGTAACACGGGAAATTATGAAATTAATGAGAGATTCTCAATCTTTGTCTCTTGAATAAATACTGGACCAACATACATCATGGCCTGAAATGATCCATTAAATTTCTGGGCAATAGGAACAGTGTATACAGCGGACACAGCACTTGTTCATAAAACAATTGATAGAATGTTAAACAGTACCTTAGACATCTTTGGGTAAACCCCTTCATTTTACTGCTAGGAAAATATGCCGAATTTGTGTATTTTTGATGCACTGGATCTTTAAACTTCATAATTTTTGTTATTTTCTAGAGTTCCACAGTGCTTCTTGTGGACCCTAGTTCCAGTCGCCAATACACCGGTTTTGAAAAATGGCTGAATCTGAAGGAAATCGAGTATCTGTAAAATAAGAATAACAGTATCTCTCCTGCCTATCTCACACGTTGTTATGAGAAATAAACTGTGAAATATTTTAGGAAAAGTATATGCAAATGGAAAACTAATTCTCATTATTTTTCTCTAGCATTTCTTTTCATGAGCAAATAAAATCCTGGAAATTGATCTTCCTAAACATTGAGAGAGTTCCTATTTCACAAAATAGAAACTATTTACTTGGTTTTATTTTTAAATGGATAAAACCCAGGAAAAAAGACTATTATGGAGTATCTTTTATCTATGCTTTCTTTCTAATATAAAATGAATTTGAAACAACAGTTATTTAAAGTCTGGGTGTGGGAAACAGTGCATATAATGGACACAACATTTGACCTTTTACTAGAGTAGAGGTATGTTTTCTGGTGCCCAGAAAAACTGGTAAATAATAATAGCTCTATTTTGATAAAAAGAAACCAAGAAGATAACAATGATCTCATTGTCTTAGAGCTTTTAGTTCTCTTTCCACATATAAATGGATTGCTTCTTTGTCCATACTCTTTTCTTCTATCTTTCCAATAGCCTCTTACACCTGCATTGAACAACAGTGTGTGACATTAGAAAAGAAGAGATAGATTAGCTTACTTTTAGATGGAAGTATTATCTGGACAAGTGTTTGCCCACACAAACATAAACCATCGTTTTCTAAGTATGAATTGCTATAATTTATTTATTAGATTTTAGAGATGCCCTTTATGATTCATATCACTTCAGAGCAAAAGACATTTTTTAAAAAGAACAAGAAATTATGTTGAGAGTTTCTACGTATGTGCCTATGGACTCCAAAATTGATAGCTCTAGACCAGATCACACTTCTGAATGCCAGACCCCTACGGCTTTTCAAATTCAACATATACGATATTAAATTCATCACCTTTTCCTCCCACCCAAATCTGCTCTTTTCTCTATATTTCTTATCTTGGAATATTCCCACTATTATTGTTTTATTAATCTCTTAATGGAACTGTTGTGGAGTTTTTTTAGGTTTATTGAGGTATAATTGATGAATAGGAATTGTATATATTTGAAGTGTACAACTTGATGTTTTGATGTATACATTGTGAAATGATCACCACAATCAAGCTAATTAACATATCCATCACCTCACATGCTTACATTTTCTTTTTCTTTCATTCTTTCTTTCTTTCTTTCTTCCTTTCTTCCTTCCTGTCTTTCTTTATATTTTCTTTCTTTTTTTGTGACAAGAACACTTAAATGTACCCAATTAGCAAATTTCAAGTATACAGTACAGTTGTTAACTGCAGTCACATTGCTGTACATTGTATCTCCAAAACTTATTCTTCTTGCATAACTGAAACTTTGTACCCTTTGACCAACACCTCCCCATTTCCCCCCGACCCTGCCCCTGGTAACCACCATTCTACTTGCTGCTTCTATGAGTCTGACTATTTTAGAATGCACATATAAATGAGATCATGCAGTATTTGTTTTCTGTGTCTGGCTTATTTCACTCAGCATACCATCTTCCAGGTTCACCATGTCATCACAAATGGCAAGATTTCCTTTTTTTTTTAAGGCTGACTAATATTCCATTATATATATATAAACTATATTTTCTTTATCCATTTATCTGTCAACAGACATTTAGGTTGTTTCCATATCTTGGCTATTGTGAATAATGCAATCACTTCTTAATGGATCTTCCTTTCTCTTCATCCTAATACATTATACATACTGTTGCAAGGCTGATATTTCCAAAATATTAATCTGATCATATATAACTCCACTGTTTTGAAGCCCTCAATGACTCCACAATGCCCATAACAAGAAATCTAGTCTCTTTAGTATGATTTGTGAGACCCAGAGTCTGGCCTTCTTCTTATCAACTTTCCCAACTTCAACATCCTGCACATACTTTGTGTTTCAATCAGGGTAAACTACTAAACTTCCTCAAACAGCATAATGTTTGTTCCATGCTCTCCTGTCTTTGCACATAGTTTTCCCATTGCCTAGAATGCCTTTCCCTTCTCTCACACCACCTACTCCAACATTCACCTACCAAACTTTTACTCATCCTTCCAGGCCCAACCCAAACTTTTATCTATTGTGAAGCCTTCCCTGATCCGCCAGAAAAGAAAATTTCCTCCTCTAAGTCCCCTTAATACCTTGAAAAGAATATCTTTCTATTATTGCTCTTAACACATTACACTGTAATATTTTTTCACAAAATTGCTTCCTTTTTCTAGTCCTGGAACTCCTTAGGACAAGAAATGTGTGTTATTTGTATTGGTTTCTCAGTGCTTCACTGGTGCATTGCATAAGTAAGTCAACAGTAACTATTTGTTGAATACATGAGTAAATGAGATTTTTTTAAATGCCACTTACATGAGAATAGCACCTTCATATATATTTTAACACTCACAGAGCCCTGGGATGTCAGTAACTCATGGGCACTGTTGTTAGAGAGGGCAGTGGCCCTACTAACACATCAATGTAAAAGAAGTTCTCTCATACCAGGTCCAAATGTCCAGTGGATGGGTACTGTGATCATCGCTGACATGACTCAGTGAGCAATTTAATATGCTAAAGTAACTGCTGTCGCTCCACTTTAGGTTTGATTTTACAAAGAAGTCTGAGTAAGTGCCACAGACAGATATTTTCCTTTTCTCAACTATTAAGAGCTTACTAGCAGCCTGAGATAAGGCTCCCTGGTCTCCCCAGGACATAGATCACACTATATTGACATTGCTTGCTCACTATTCAGTTTCCTTCACTGCTCATGATCTCTTGAGGAAAAGAACTATGTCATTTTCATCTTTGTATCCCCAGTACTAATCACAGTGCCTGGTATTTAGTGGGCTCTAATGAAATGTTTTTAGAAAAAAGGAGGGAGTAGAAGGAAAGAGTGGAGGAAGGGAGAAGGGGAAAGGAAGAGAAAGGAGTCATGCCTCCTTGCTAAAGTAAGAAATGTAAACATTATTCCCATTTTGCCAATGAGGAAACAAAAGAAAAAAAAAGTGTCCAAAACTACCTATGGACTGATTCACTGGTAAAGCTGAGACAAGAACTCAATTATCCTGTCTTAGAGCCCAGGGAGCACATAATCTTGCCTCTGGAAAGGAGCAGGGACCCACAAGTTGATATTTCCCTTCCACTTTCCATTGAGACTCTCTGCCTTCTGATAGAGAGTTGTGTTTAGAAGTTTTCTTTAATTATTTTTTGAATAAAACCAGAGCTTTGCTAAGTATACTCAGAGAGATTTAAAAAGAAATGCCTTATTCACACTATCCTTCTAAAAATTACTTTCTGGTTTTCTTGTTCTTCCTCCATTCCAAAATTCCATCCTTGATGGTAACGCAGAGGACAGAAAAGTTCTAAAATTAATAAACTGAAAATTGTGAGAAGTCAATGGAATATATTTCCACTAAAGCAGTTTATAGGAAATGAAACTGAGATTACTTTTTTCTCTGACTATTATTCTTTTTAACAGTTAAGAAATTTCATATTTAAATTATTGGAGAATATTGAAATTATGTTTCAACAATACTTAGAGACCACATTTTCTCCCTAGACACATTTGCCCACAACATTTGTGTCCCATTTTATACCCTATAAAAAATGCCCCTTCTCTGAGTTCCCATAGCACCTCCTAAGGATACATTTACTACACTGTAATCATCTTTTAATCTACTGATTTTTTCCACTAGTTTTTGAGGTCCTTGATGGGACCTATGACTATATGGGACTATATGACCCAGGGCCAGGAATCAGCCACTAGCCATGGTGATTACTTCAGGGAAGAGCTTGGAATCCCAATTAACACAAACACAGCCAATCATGAGAAGTGTGCTGGGATAATTGTGAAAGAGAAGCCCTCTTCCTGCAGATGTTGCTAAGAGGATGGTATATATTCTGAAAATGGTGGCCATTACTGAAGGAGGGAGGGACTTGCCTTAAAATGGAGCCAATCATGAGTAAGATAGAGAGCAGCAACGACATTACTTGAACCTTTGAATACAGCCATACATAACTTTTCAGTTATGGAAGCCAACAAATTCTCCTTTTTGCTTGAGCTATTTAAGTTTCCATAACTGCAATCTGAAGAGTTATGGCTAACAAAGTCATGGCTTTGTCAGAATTTATAAAATAAATTGAATAGTATTAAATCCCATCAGCCCAAATAACTGGTCAGTTGCTAAATATTATTTCACTCTATTTTTCCTCAATATATTTCATTTACTGAAAGTCTGCAAACTCACTAATGCATGTCCACCATTCATAATCTCAACTTTAAAATCTGTCCTATCCAACCAGAAATAATCCTCCACATCCCTGAACTCTTAAAGAACCTTACCTCTAGAAAAAGATAAGAATACTTTCAATTTTCCATGTATTTATATAGTTGTCTTATTTAGACCAAACTATTGTGACTCAGCCAAGTTTTAATTATCCACTTGAATTGTTCCTTGAATGATAAATGATGGAACATTAGACTGTTTCTTTATTTCAATTACTTTGTATTGGAATTACCAAATCAAAATTTTAAAATCAAAATTTATTTCAACCTCATGATTATATTAGTATTGTAATTACTCATTCTCATACTTATAATTTTAGCTTTACTTGTAACTTAAATGGATTTTCATTGTTTATATATGAGTTGCTTTGATCTTGTTTATGTGTTCATGAATAGTTTGTGATTTCCCAAATACCCATTGAAAATAACAAACAAACACCTGTATCTTTATCTATCTTTTACACAGTTCCTATTTTGCTGAACCAAAGTGGATATTTTAGTATTTGGGTTGTATCTACACTACAGCTAAATTACCTGAAAGGTAAATCATATAATGAAAATCCCTTAGAACTTATATCATCTACATAATTTGCTTCATTATATCAATCCAGGCTCATATTCAGCAACTCCCTACCTCAAACTTTACACTCAAAAAACACTAAACCACTTGTATTTCCTGGAACATACCATGTGTTTTTATGCCTTCTTGCCTTTGGACATACTCTTCTTTCTATTTGTAATGACTTTCTACCTTTTGTCCACCAAAGGAATGCTTATCTATCTTTCAAGCCTAATTTAACTATTATCCTCTCAATGAAACCTCCCAGACACCCCCTTATTGTCCAAAGCAAAACTGACCATCCCTACCTCTCTGTTAGCACTGAACCTGTGTGTGTCTCTATTATTATACTCATCTCTATTGAATTATTTTTTTGACTGTTTCCTCAATCAAAATATGAGCTCTCTGAGGGAAATGGACCAGCTCATAGATTGTTGTATACCCAGAGGCTAGAATGCATCTGGTAATATAGTAAATAATTTATGTTTGATGAATGAATGAATGCTTGAATTCATGTAGACAGCAGAAGTAATTTATGTATGTTTGATTCCTTCAACAATCATCTAATTTTAGTAAAATGTCTTTTATATTAATCAATGTCCTAATCTTATTTCATAGAAAAGTTTTAAACATAAAAATGAGATCTATGAGCAACTTCAATGTAGAGTTTGGATTTCAATGGCAGACGCTGAACTAAAATCCATTAGTTAAGGTTCTAGTTGAGAATGGTATGTTTTGGCTGGAAAATTTACATGGTATGTGTTTAAGAAGTAGTATGGGTGGTATGGCAGATAATGTAAAAAGATCAGGCATAGTTTCCAAAAACAATTAACATGTAAGACATATTGGCTAAAGAAATTCTTTCAGCTTATAGAAAGATACAAATAACATCTCACACTGAAAAGATAAAATAGTACAGAATCCATATCTTAAAACACTGCTGCTAGAAAAATGACACACTTACAGGTTTCATTTAAAGGCCACAAAAATAGAAGACTCTCAGAGTCAACAGACACTAAAAAAGAAAATGTAAAAATTTCTGTTTCATCAATTATATAGATGAGTGAATCAAGAGATAAATATTTTTACCTATCCACCACCCAAAAGACAGCCCCTTTAAAAATGTAGAACCCATGTTTCCAGCTTCCTATTCCATGGAAAGAATTGAAATGTTAGATTTACCATGTTTTCTACATGATTCAGAAACATTATGTTGTCCTTGTCATTGACTAAAAACAACTAGAAAGAATGGATAATTTTGTTATTTTAAAATAGTCCTTTTCATATAATATTTCATAAAGAAACCAATTTCTGGGAGTTAAGGCAATGTTTAAACTTGACAACAATAGTAAACCACGCCAATAACATGTGGTTGACTTAGCATACCATGAAATAAAGGAGGAGGGTACCATTGTCCCATGCTATTGCTTTCTGATTATTAGAATAATCTATGGCACATTTTTCTGTCTTGTCTCTTGTCGGCCATAGCATGTCTCTAGAATTCAGCCTTTTCCAATTAGTCATTCATGTTGTTAAACTAACCAGGTTAAAATAGAAACAATTTAAGATTCAAGAGAAGGAGAAAATAGAATAGGAAAAAAGTGTCTTTCAGTTTAAAATTTTTCCAAGTTTACATGCAGCTTTGTCTAATGGCAGAAGCAATCTCAGTCAGAAACATTATTTTTTCCTTCATTATTAATTTAGGTGATTTACATTTAGCATAGCCAAGAGCTGGACATTGTCCTATGTTTGTAAAGGAAAAGGAAATGATAAAGAACAAGCCTTTACAATACAAAGAACAGATGGTCTATGCAAACCATAATAATGAAAACTACCACATATCACCAATAGCTATCATATATCACCAGTCTACTACATGCTAAATGATTTTTATACAGTCATGCACTGCTTAACAATGGGAATATGTTCTGAGAAATGCACTATTAGGAGATTTCATGGCTATGCAAACATCATAGAGTGTACTTACACACCTAGGCTATATGGTTTAGCCTATTGCTCTTAGGCTACAAACCTGTATACCATGTTACTGAATTGAATAATATAAGCAATTGTAACACAGTGGTAAGTATTTGTGTATCTAAACATATCTAAACATAGAAAAAGTACAGTAAAAGTATGGTATAAAAGTTAAAAAGTGGTACACCTGTTTAGGGCACTCACCATGAATGGAGCTGGTAGGACTGGAAGTTGCTCTGAGTGAGTCAGTGAGTGAATCAGGCCTAGGATATTACTGTACACTTAGGCTACACTAAATTTGTAAATTTAGTGGCTATACAAAAATATTTCCTTTCTTTATATCCTTATTCTATAAGCTTTTTTATATTTAAAAAAAATTCTTTTTTCTTTTACTTTTTAAACTTTTTTGTTAAAAACTAAGACACAAACACACACATTAGCCTAGGCCTACACAGGATCAGGATCATCAATATCATTGTTTTACACCTCTACATCTTATCCCACTGGAAGGTCTTCAGGGCAAATAACATGCATCCAGTTGGCATTTCCCATGATAACAATGCCTTCTTCTGGAACACCTCCTGAAGGACCTGCCTGAGGCTCTTCTTGAGGAGGTGTCACTCTTTTCAGAAATATATCCATGGTGGTTTTCTTGGTTTACTTCTTTTTGTCATCATAAATTTGTTTGTAAACAGATAATGCAACATAAACATTCCTCTCTATTAACAAAAATCTTTCGGGGCTGGCGTCCATGTTCTCAAACTGTTTAAGGAGCCTGTTGAAGTTTGCAAAAGCTTCTGCTAAACCCTTCACTGAATTTTCTCGAGACTTCTTCAAGAAGCTATGCATTCCTGTTCCAGTTCCAACAACTCCTCCTTACTCATTTCTTCGGGAACCACGTCTAGGAGCTCCTCAATGTCAGCCTGATCCACACCCAGGTTAAAGTCATTTGATCTCAACTACAGCCTTGTTGATTTTTGCAACCTCCTCATCCTTGGCAAATCCTTTGAAATCATAGATGAACCTCTTGAGTATCTTCTTCCAGATGCCACTCATACACTCCTTGGTGACATCAGCCCAAGTTCAAGCAAGGTTCTTGATGCAGTCATAGATGTTGTAATCCTTTCAGAATTCTATCAGTGTCTTCCTCAGTTGCAGCAATACCCTAGACAAAGGTCCTCAGGTAGTAGACCTTAAAAGCTGTTATAACTCCTTGATCCATTGATTGGACCAAAGAGGTGATGTTTGGAGGGAGAAATATTGTTTTAACATTGGGATGAAGATCCCCAATAAAAGGAGGATGTCCAGGAGCATTAACAAGCAAAATCTTGAGAGGTATGTTATTCTCCAAAAGGTACTTCTCCATTTTGCTGGGACAGCAATTTAGGAGGGCATCTTGGAAGAGGAGCTAGGTCATCTATGACTTCTTATTGCTTCTGTAGTGCACTGCCAGTGTTTGCTTATTCATGTGCTTGAAGGCCCTGGTGTTCTCACTGTGCCAGATCACAAAGGACATCAATTTGTAGCCTGCAACACTACCCCCAAGCAAGACTGTTATCCTGTTCTTAAAAGCCTTGAAACCTGGCATTGACTTGGCCTGTTATGGATGAAAACCCTTTCAGGCATCCATTTCCAGAATAGGGAGGTTTCATCCACATTGAATATTTGCTCTAGCAAGTAATTTTTCTCCATAATCAGTTTATCTAGAGTTTCCAAAACTTATTCAGCAGTCTTCTCAACAGCATTCGCAGACTCATCACTCACTTTCACATCATGTAATGAATAACGATTCTTGAATCGTTTAAACCCCGCAGAGCAGGCAGTAAATTCAATATCATAGCTGAGTCCACACTTTTCTTTCAACACCACAAACTTTTTGCTTTGACTGTGATCATCATGGTGCTGAGAGGGATATGCTTTGTGTCTGGTCTTCAATCCAGGTCATTAGAAGTTTCTCCATGTCTGATATAGGCCCTTCTCGAATTTTTATTAGCTCCTGTTGCCTTCAATGAAGTAGATCCTTTAACAGCTTCCAACACTTTGTTCTTTTCCTCCAAGGTTGTAGCTGTGGTTGAACAGGACATGCCTGACCAGCGAGCAACAACCATCACTGATTTTCTACCTTTGTAGTCCTTAATCACTTTTAACTTTGTTTCCAGGTTAATCACTCAATGTGGCCTCTTAATGGCAACATTAGCAGTGGATTTTGTATGCTTAAGGGTTATGATGAACAAAAGAACATGAGATTAAGCCAAGCCCAAGAGAAAAGATGCAATCAAAAGACTCAGTAAACACGAGATGCATAAGCCTGCTGCTGGTGTAATATGGCCTACTGTTTTACAGTAAACTTTTTTTATAAGTAGAAAGAGTACACTATAAAATGATAAAAAGTAAAGTATAGTAAGTACATAAACCAGTAACATAGTCATTTATTATCATTATCAAGTATTTTGTAGTGTACATAATTGTATGTGCTATACTTTTATGCGACTGGCAGTGCAGTAGGTTTGTTTACACCAGCATCACTTGAGTAGTGAATTGTGCTATGACATTATGATGACTATGACATCACTAAGTAATAGTAATTTTTCAGCTCCATTATAATCTGATGGGACCACTGCCATAAATGCGGTCTGTCATTGACCAAAACATCATTACACAGTGCATGACTGCACATTATCTTACTTAATCTACATGGAAATCCTATAATTTATGAATTTTTATGACGCATCAACATAACTTTTTAATTTAAAACATCAATAGATTTTTTTTTAAAGACGATAACTGATCAGGTAGAATACGTATCTCACAAGAGAAGCAAAAACATAAACAGATGAAAATCATGAAGGAAAAGTAAAAGACTTGGAAGACACATCTAGGAGACTTAAGAGTAAGAAAAATCAGAGCTCCAAAGGAGATAAAAAGAAAATATGAAGTGATGATTAAAGAAATAATAGAAGAAATTTTCCTGACCTAAAGAAAGACTTAAGTCTATAAGATGCAAAGTAAAATGAACATTTTCAGCAACAAAATATAACAATAGAACAATGCTGAAATGATCTCTCAGTGTGAGGCTTTTGAAAAGAAGGCACATTCTAACTCACCATTAAAAATCCCCTTAGTCTAAAGGGACAGATTAAATATGCTAATTTTTAATTTTTCTTTTCAATCTTCTAGTAGCCTTCTTGTGGTAGTCACTTTTCATTTTAGAAAATGTTAACAAGTTTACAGCATTTCTCTTTTTGTAAAAAACCCATGGAAATATTTTTTTAACAACTTAAAAAATGTTGCCATATCTGTAAACCTCCTGTGGTACAAAATATTTTGGCATTTTCTGTTTCATAACAAAGTATTAAAATGCTACAATTTAAGGAAAAGTAGAAAATATGAAGATGCAAATAAATATTAAAGGAAGTATAATGGTAGCCAACTTCCCTCCCACTCATCCCCTATCCCCCCCTCCCTACTATGTAGCTACTGTGTTTGCCATTCCTATTTTCTCAATGATGGACAGCGAGGGAACTCCCTTCCTTCTCCAAATTCTTTTCCCCAAATACATATGACAACTTAATATATGACACATCACATTTCAATTTGGTAGGAAAAGAATAGTTTACATAATAAATTCTATTGACTTAATCGGCTATTCATCTGGAAGAAGGCAAAACTAAGTTCATTTTAATATTTAAATATAAAAAATAAAATTTAAATATTAGAAGAAAATTAGAAGATTGTCTATAAATTGAGGGGTTGGGGAGAAATTAGGAATAAAAATAAGAAACATAAAAATACATAAAGGACCAAATAGACATAATTAAACACATAAAAGTATTCAATGTTTTTAGGGTGAAGATATTATAAACCAAAGAAAGAAGATAAACAAGAAATAGGGACAAATATTAGTTACATAGCTAAGAGTCAAAAGCTTAATACTGAAGAGCTCTTAAAAATTGTTATTTATAGGGGTTGGCCCCGTGGCCGAGTGGTTGGGTTCGCGCACTCCGCTGCAGGCAGCCCAGTGTTTCGTTGGTTCGAGTCCTGGGCGCGGACATGGCACTGCTCATCAGACCACGCTGAGGCAGCGTCCCACATGCCACAACTAGAAGAACCCACAACGAAGAATACACAACTATGTACCGGGGGGCTTTGGGGAGAAAAAGGAAAAAATAAAATCTTAAAAAAAAAAAATTGTTATTTATAAAAGAGCAAATCAATGGGAAAATGGGCAAAGGATATGAGCATATACTCCACAAACGAGAAAATCCAAGTGGTCAATAAATTTAAGAAAAAATGTTTAACATTTTGTCATATAATCTGGCTATTAAAACTAAAAACACAATATGCTGTTACCAAGCTATTTAACTCTTGGTAATCTGTTCTATATAAATATAATAAAGAACACATATATAGACTAGGATGTTAAATGAAGCATTATGGATAGTGGGAAAAAAGACTAGGGACAGCATTGCTGTTTAACAACAGGAGAATGCTTAAATGAGAAACAAACGGTAGTATATCCATACTATGACATTTTATCTAGTTCTTAAAGAGAACAAGTTAGATCTCTATTTATTGACTAGAGAAAACTCACAATGTATTATCAAGTGAGAAAAGTACGTTTCAGTTTGTATAATATGATTCCATCAACAACAAACAAACATAGCCATATTTTTTAAACTTATTCTTGTGTATATCTATATGGCCATAGAGAAATACATATCAAGCTATAAATATTGGTTACTACACAGGAAAAAAAAAAGATTTGATGAAGGTAGGAGTCAGGAAGTGTATGTGTATGCAAATTATTGTTTTTACTTTGTACATCTTGGATTGTTTCTCTGTTTAAAATTAGCATGTGTTACTTTTGTAATTAAGAAAAATAATAAAATGAAATCATGAGAACAGGCATTACTCTGGGATCTGTATAGGACATTCCAAATAAACATAGGTTAAAAAGGAACTCATAAATCTTCTAGAGCAATCCTAGAACTTTCAATCCAATGAACAATCTAGAATACAAACAACTTTGTATTAAAAAGTGTCTAGGTTAAAGTTAATTTTTATTTCCAAGGAAAGATAGGGCCATAGTACAGTTGTTCTGTTGTGAATGAATACCACAGGGCTTTAGTTTCATCTACACATAAGTAAAGTCAACTAAAATCTTCTTCCTCTGATGTTCTATGATTCTTCTAGGATTCTATAAAAAATATAATTCAGCAAATATACAGCCTACATGTATTATGTGATCGGCAGTGTACTAGGTAATGATCATGCACATATGGATAAGACTTGACATTTACCCTCAAGAAACTCAGTCACCCAGAGGGAAAAGGAGGCAGCTAATTGTACCCATTGCAATTACAAAGTATACAAAAAGGCACAGGAACATCTATGAGGTTATAATTAATTACCTTGGGAAAATGTGGCCTTCAAGAATTAACAGGAGTATATAAAGTGAACCAATATTTCAGGCTGAAGGACTAGAATGTGCAGAGACAACAGAAGAGGATTTTCTGTGTGTTTGAGGAGTGGTGAGTACTGCAGTGTGACTACAACACATGGAGAGTGTCAAAATGTGAAGCTACCAAGCCAGTGCATTAGGGTTTCTTGTGCTAAGAAATATGAATGGTAGCCTACTGGGGAAGTAATTCTCAAACTTCCACATATAAAATAATATCCTAGGAGTGCTTATTACAACTCAGATTCCTGGAATCTAGCCCCATGGGACACAGGAATCTGGATTATAATACTCAGGTGATGCTGACATTGAGAAATAATGCTGTAAACTGTGAAGTGAAACCATCAAAGATTTTTAATTAGAAAGATGACATGATCAGACCTGTGTTTTAGATGAATAACTCTGGCATTAGTGTAGAGAATGGATTAGAATCGTGGACTGGGGGCTGGGAGATTGGGTTAGGATATTCAGAGGCCATTACCAAAGAATAGTTGAAAGGTGATAAAAGTGTGAATTAGGAGGCCGGCCTCAGGGCCGAGTGGTTGAGTTCGAGGGCTCCACTTCAGTGGCCCAGAGTTTCACCAGCTCAGATCCTGGGCACAGACCTAGTGCCACTCATCAAGCCATACTGAGGCGGGAGCCCACATAGCAGAACTAGAAGGACCTACAACAATGTGCTGGGGGACTTTGGGGAGAAGAAAAGAAAAGATTGGCAACAGATGTTAGCTCAGGACCAATCGTTTTTTTTAAAAAAAAAAAAAAAAGGTGAATCACAGCACTAGTATTGGAGACAGACATTGGGGGCAGTTTTGAAGGACACCAGAAGTTAAATGAGCAAGACAGCTGACCAGTTGAAAGTTGGTGAAAGACAGGGTAGAGAGAAAAAGAACGACAAAAACAAAACCGAAGATCCTACTCCTGAGACAAGATTGGCTGTTCTGAGGCCATGGTAGTGAGTAACTACCCAAATGGGAGTTAAAACCATTAACCAAAAGATGACAACTTCCTTCTGTGAATAAACTTTGGAAAGTCAGCTAATCAGTCTGACCTGAGAAACCATGCTTCTACAGCTGTCTTCAACCCACTCCTACTCCTGAAAGTTTTCCAAACTCTGAAATCCATGCCTCTCCAAAAGTCTATCAATTTCTCCCCATGCCTTGTCCAAATGTCTGCCTTGCTAATGAAGTCTACCTTGCTAGCATCACTCTCCCTTACTCATAGACAGCATGACTGTCTAACAACAGAGGAACAGTTGAATACATGGTAGTACATATATACTATGATATTTTATTTTATTTTATTTATTCTTTTTTAGTGATGAAGATTCGCCCTGAGCCAACATCCATTGCCAATCTTCCTATTTTTTTGCTTGAGGAAGATTGGTCCTAAGCTAACATCTGTGCCAGTCTTCCTCTATTCTGTATGTGGGATGCCTCCACAGCGTGGCTGATGAATGGAGTAGGTCTGTGCCCAGGATCCGAACTTGTGAACCTTGGGCCACTGAAGCAGAGCACATGGAACTGTAACCACTCGGCCCCAGGGCTAGCCCCATATGACATTTTATCTAGTTCTTAAAAAGAACAAGTTAGATCTCTATTTAATAAGTTCACCTGTTTGCTTTAATTATTGTGTGGTAGTCTCTTCCTTCAACATGAAGAAGGTAAGGTAGAAAGGAAAAGAAACTACATTTATTGAGTGATGGCTATAAGTTAGGCATTTTGTAAAGTTCTTTAACTTTTAATCTTCATTTACTTGTTTTTAAACTCTGTGAAGTATTCTCGTTACTATTTTCCATGTCAGAAAATGGAGGCTCTGGTGAAGAAACAAACAAAATCATAAAACTAATCTGCTCTTGGCCCAGGATTTGACCCCAGGTCTTCTGATTCCAAGTCTAATGAGTCTCCTGATTTTGAGTTTGATGAACATTAGCTGAGATAGTAAATGTAGGAAGAAATGCAGATTTAAGGAGATAAATAATAAGCTCTGTCTTGGACATGTTAAAGATGGAGATTGCTAAAGGATATTGAAGAGGAAATAAGTAATAAACAGAAATATAGATGAAACTCAAGACAGAAGTTGGGTCAGGAATTATATATTTGGGAGAAACTGTATTTTATGCTGATGCAAGGTTAAATGTTAGTCATTCAAAGTGCTAGTAGAGGAGAAATAAACAACGAAAGAGAAGGGGAAAAAATCATTCTTTAAGGAGAAAACCAAAGAAAATACAGTCACATATGAAGCCAGAGGAGAAAAGTTTTAATAAAGGAGGATGTGGTTGACAATGCTATATGTTGCAGAAAAGTAAAAGAGGATGATAAATTCAATGAGACTACTGGATTACATAACTACTACATCTTTGATGATTCCTATGAGAGTAATTTCAGTGACAGGAATACCGACCAGATTTCAATGAGTCAAAGAGCAGGGGAGAAGGAGACACAGTAAGTCTGGATGACTTCTTCTACTCCCAGTAGTGAAGGGAAGATTGCTAAGACAGAAAGTGGTTTAAGGAGAAAACAGAACTAAGGGAGTTTTTAGAATGGTTAAAAACTTGAGCATATTTGGAAGCAAAAGTGAGGAAACCAGTGAAGATGCTTTAGAATTAGGTAGGAGCAGAGGTAGAAGGATTAAGCCTCTATGTGTGAACACTTCTCCCACTAAGGCCTGAAGAAAAAAGAGAAAGGGGGCTGAAGTGATGGATAAGTTTGCCAGTGAAGGGGAGGAGATTAAGAGATCATCTTCCTATTTAAAAAGACAATCATCTATGCCTAAAGTTTCTTTAATTTTATTTAATCAGAATAGTTTTTCTCAAGGGAATATATACTTAATTTTAAAATAAGAGGTATTTGTGTCAGCAAATTAGAATAGGAAATCGTTTGAGGAAAACTAGATAGCATGGAGAATGGCAGGAAAAGGATTAGGGGAAAGGGAATTTAAGACCAAGGGGAAAAAATGGGGAGATAAGCTTTGTGTATAGGAGCCAAGAACTTGTGAATACAAAGATAACAATTACTCTGACATTCATTATGATTTTGGACCAATTCCTTAATTTCTCCACCCCTGGAAGTTTACAGTCTAATTATTAGCTTCCCCAACTATAAAACTATGGGGCATGTCAAGTATTATACAGCTAACAGTAGAATGGTAATATTTGCCGATCTGCCTCAAGAGTAAGGCACGAGAAATAATTGTTCAGAATTGGGGGATGCACACAGTGATGAATCTGAAAGGAGCAAAGGAGAAGAAATTTACAGAGAAACACTCTTTATCTGAATGTATTAATAGTTTTTAAAATATACACTGTTTTCACTAAATCTGTTTGCTCTTATTCACTTCTCCACTTCATTTTAGGTACTTTTATTCAGTTGTCTCTGTGCTTTACAATAAAAGGTCTTGTCAAATTTTCTTTGCAATCTACTTTTTCCAATTTCATTGCAGCTCATTAGAAAAAAAATTAACTGAGAAAAGAGGCTTGGTGTTAGAGATTCATCAATTCAAGCTTTCAGACAAAAGCAAAATTTTTCATAAATGGCCTAGAGCCATTAATAAGTAGTAATCCATTAATTTCTAGAAGGAACCAGAAATGGAAAAATGATTTGCAGATAAGTTTATTTAAAGCTAATTAGATTTCCTGAATAGCTCACAAAATTTCAATGAGTGCAAAGAATTTCACTTAAATTAGAATTCTTTGTGGAATTCAGTTTAAGAGAAAACTAGAAATGGGACCATCAGAGGAGAGCAAGTATTATTTGATTTATGTACAATTTACTACAGTTGTGAATACATTTGTTTGTTCTATGATTTGCCTTGGTTTTATAACAGTTTGCATGTTATTTGTAATATAAGTTTAAGCAATATAGAGGGGAAAATCCTAAGAGATTACATATTGGAAAAAACACTGATTCAGGAATTTCAGAGAGAAACAATTATTTGGTGCAATGCTATTGAATTGGCAGTGGTTGTGTTTATCTGATACTTTTAGTTTAAAATATTGTGTGACAGCTGGGCAGGTGTTAAAAAGATTAAAGCCCTGTGACATAAGAAATAATTGACTTACCTGTGTCTTGAAATAATTATTTTTAGCTATAAAAACAAAACCAAGAATTAAGATGTAAACTTATAACACTGGATTTTGAAAAAATAATTTTCTCTCATAAAGCAAAAACGTTCAATACAGAGCCATTTACAATTCCATCATGAGTGTGTATATGTGATGCTCATGTAAGGGATCACTTTCCCTGCTACAAACAGTTCAGTCACTAAATAATTACTCAATGCTCAAAATGTAACAAGCACTGTTAGAGAATAGACACACAGATCCAAGAGATCATTAATATTGTCTGTTCACTCCAATGAATGTCATGGATCTCTTTTTTAACAATACCTGAAGAAGTTGCTTAGGGACTTCTTAAGAATAACAAAAGGAATTAATAGAGAAAAAATAAAAAATGACAGTCTAAACATAATTATAAATTAAAATTTGTAATCATTTAAAAATGAATTTTAGGGTTAGTTAGTTCTTAATTCACTTATCCTTCATTCATTTCCAGGGTATTGATAAAGCCCCAAGTAACCAGCAATTATGGTCATTTCTTTATTCAGGTTCTGATCCTGATCCTGCAACTAGTTCTCCTCCTCTTATTCTTAACGTTAAGCGCAGCTTATTCAAATTCAAAGATATTCAACCAATACTTTCTGAACAGCTGACACTTGCCAGGTACTGCACTGTTCCCCATGGAATATTACGTTGTGATTTCCTGCGTTTCTTGATTTACCATATTGTTCATACCAGACCCATGGATTCTTTCTGCGTCATTGTTGAAGTAACAATTATATACAACTCTGTCTCTCTACAAATACTCTAGTTTTAGATGATAGGTATAAATGTGGGGGGGTTTGTGTGTATTTCTTTATGTCTGTCATATCTGTAAGAGTACAGTAGCAATCGTTAATTTTTTTGTCCTTCCTTTTAATATTGTCCTCTCCTCACTCCACCTGGTCCTAGTACCCCTTGTTTTAGTCCCACCTCTTTTTCCCTTTTCTCTTCACCCCTCACTTCATCTCTCTACATCCACTGCCAGAGACAGATTTCTGCCAGATGGGTCCTATCGCTCTAGGCAGGGCCCTGTCACCCCGCCTCTCACAACATCCTAACTGGGAAAATCAAAGAGCCTTAGGGTTGCAACTTAACCAACCTCTTGTTCAAAAATGAGTGTTATTCTCTTATGACTACTGTCTATGGCTTATACTTAACAGCTTTAAGATACCAAATCTATTCAGTTTTATCTTAGGATGGCAATAAACTCAAATTTTCATCTTAAAACTGAAACTTTTATAATGGTCTAAAGCCCATGGCACTAAATTGAAAACTAAAAAGAGCCAAGGAAGATAAAAATCTGTGAATTTAGCAGATAAAATGGATTACTATGAAGCTGTGCCAAATGTCTATTCAATATGTGTTACAAATTAGAAGGGAGCCTATTCCAACAAACTCATACTTAGTAGTTTGGGAATAATGAAGAAAATAAGGAAAGGAACATTTGACTTGAAATAAATGTTCAACTCAGAGTAGTCTGCTTTTTTTCCCTACTTCTTTTTTAAAACATGTTTAAATCTAGATTAGCAGGCCTTGAAACAACTTTGAAGACAAGAAATAATCACTGCCTCCAATGATGATTCTATTGTCCAAAAAAGAAGCTCATTTGCTCTTTTGTTCAAAAGATATTTATTGAATATTTTATCAATTCTCATGTGGTACTATAGAGATACAATGATGAGGCAAACACAGGCTCTGCTTCTAGGATGAGCTCATCCTTTGGAATCATGTGTGAAGAGGGAAGCACAGAATGCTGGGAGCATCCCTGGAGGCATTCAATCCAGCCTCGGGAATTTACCTACTGTTTCCCAGAGGAGCTAACATCTAAGTTAAACCCTAAAGATGAGATGGAAATAAATTAATGCTACTCTTAGATCTTTGAGATTCCACAACTTTGATAGTATTTCCCAGATATTTTAATATGAAGATGAGAGAAATAAAATAGTTCTTCTTTGCCCAACATCATCACCCTGCTCGGCACTAACCACTTTCTTTTCCCTCTTCCAAAAGCAGCAATAAGAGAGAAACAAGGACAAATCGGAAAGTTGGAAGTTTCTTGAACAGTTTTCTGGAGTAAATTGTACCTAATAATTGAGGGGCTATGTCCCAGAACACACAAATACACACACACACACACACACACACACGACTAACGGCCAAATCCCCAGACACTTCCAAAGCCAATATAAAGAGAAGAATTGAAAATTCAAATTGAATACTGGGCTTTGCGAGAGAATTATGTGAATGAATGATTTATCTCACAACTACAGACCTCATAAAAAAGAAAAGTTTCATTATTCAGAATTAGTCTGAGCCTCTTTCTCTAAAGTTCCTAAATTTTTGATATGTTCCTTCTGCTTCATATTCAGGAAAATTAAAGTCATGTATTCTGATAATTGTAGTTAGTCATAGAACCATTAGTAATAACAAATGTTTTAGGACTAAATTCAGATCTTCAAACTCAGGTAAAAATTTTGGAGAGATCACCTCCACAACACCCCCATGAAAGACTGATAGGTTGAACTTACCTAACAAAAGCTCTACTGATAGATCAGTGACAGGGCAAAAGTACAAATAAAAGGCGACACCTGAAGAAGACGGTGTTTAAAGAAACGGATCATTCTCATAACTAGATAAATGTCTATGATCATCCTAGTTTATTTCAACAAATAGTTCATCATCTTATTCTTTGTCCTATAATAAATTCATTTTGCTCACTTTGAAACTCAATGGTCCTTCAAGCACCTCAGCCTTCTCAATTCCAACTTCCCTACTTACTACTTTGAACCTATTATCACTCAGAGTTTCTGCAAATTAATGATCCCTACATCAAAATTTCTCCCTCTCACCACCTCTCCTTCCACAAATCCCCAGCGATTCATTCTACTGAACACACTTTTTATACAAATTGTACACTGCAACGTCTAGATCCTTAACCCCTCCAAATTCTTCTAGGCTACCTGAAGTAAGGAAAAGGAACAAGATGTGGCCACCATCCTCCCATGCAGATGCCTTATATACAAAGTGAAACTAATCATCTTTCAACACAAATTTGTTATCCCTTTAATTTCCCCATCCTTATAAATTACTAAAAGATTGCTATGTACCAGGCATAGTCTGAGCACTGCAGGTAGAGCAATGCATTAATCAGAGTAAGCTATCTGATATAACAAAAAAATTCAAATTTCAGTGGCTTTAATCAGTGAAGATTTATTTCTCACTCACATCACAATCCAGTGAAGGTCAATGTGATGGAATGGAGGTGGGCTTTACTCTATACGAGCACAGAGACCTGGACTTCTTCCCTCTAGTGTCTCTGACCATTAGTGTCTCTGACTACTAGGAGAATTGCAAGAATGGTTTTATAGGAGAGGTCTGGAAGTGGAATACCTTACTTCTGCCTCTATTCCATTCTCCAGAAGTCTGACACATGGCTTCCCCTAACTGAAAGAGAGGCTGGGAAATGTAGTCCAGAGTGCCCAGGAAGAAGATGAGATGGATGTGGTGCATACCTAGCCAGTCTCTGCAACCAGTAATGAAAAAAACAAGGCTCCTATACGTAGCTTAAACTATAGTGTGAAAATAGAAGAAAAGAAAATATACAACATCATATCAGATAGTGATGAGTTCTGCAAAGAGAAATAATCCAAAGTAAGGGAACACTAGAGAGAATCAGGAAATACTACTGCATTTCATTGATCTTGAGAGCATTTTTTTCCATCACATTTTAACATTTCTGAAATCAGTATATATCTTGTCGTATCATGGATTAATTGCAGGTGTTTTTCTTTCTTAGCGGTACCAAAATAAAGGTGCATCTTATTAAAAATGGCATATGAAATAAGATTTTCTTATATAGGGTCATCAGGGAAGTCCTTTCTACAATGACATATTATCAGAGACCTGAATTAAGAGAGGGATCTAACCACATCAATAGGTAGGCAGAAAATGCTGAGCAGAAGTAATAGCATGGGATGTTCAAGGAAGAGCAAAGATGCCATTGTGGCTGAGTGGAGTAGGTGAGGTAGTGAATTATAGAAGGTGAAGCTAGAGAAGCAGATAAGCAACTGGTGGCCTCCAACAAATTATTTCACTTAACTGAGCCTCAGTTTTCTGAACTGTGAAATAAAGACAATAACATCTACCTAATAGGAACATGCGAAGGTTAAATAACATAACGTAGTGAAGGAAACAGAGGAACACAAATGGCACAGACACTCCTCTCCCCTCCCTTTTCTTCTTTACCCCCAGAAGATGAGGACCAATCCAGAAATCTTTTGATCCCCTTATACTACCTCTAACAGAGTAGTGACAATAATACATTTTGGTTTCTCTAATATAATTTTAGGCTTCAAATTTTAAGTTTTTAATGTAAATTCTCATCTGTTCAAACACATTGCTTCCTATTAACTAACAAAAGCTATACTTAGAATCTTCTGGGCCTTTTTCTCACAATAAATTCTCAAAGGAAGGCTCTCTAAGTGCCAAACTAGATAAAACTTAATTTGTTATTTTCCAGAGATGAAGCATTCCCTTTTTTGTTTTCTTTTCTTTTCTTTTTTCTTTTTTCTTTTTTTTTTGGCTTTTCTCTACTACATATGTAAACTTGACAGGAAAGAACAAGGAGATAGGTAAGGAATGTGAGATCATTAAATCTTGAAAAGGCTCTCCTATTTCTGTATAAAATTGTATTCCTATCTCCCTCAAATTCATTGTGGCACCCCAATTTAGTATTCTCTCTTAGTTGTTGATTTTAATTCACTAGAAAAAATGTTTGGTGCTAAAATCGAACGTTCTAACCAACTATACTATTGATCAAATGAAACTGAAAACTTGGTCCAGTGACCTGTGTAGTTAAATATTTGTTACATTTTTCTCTGAGACATTCAGGCCTGATTCCAAACAGTAGATCACACTTTAATCTTACCTTGGTTATATCATTTCCAGGGCTACAAATTGTTTATACATTCATAAGGTATAGCACCAGCACTAACAACCAAGAACGGCACAGCTTACTACAGTCATAATCACTTAACAATGGGGATATGCTCTGAGAAATGCATCGTTAGACGATGTGCAAACATCAAAGAGTGCACTTACACAGACCTAGATGGTACAGCCTACTACACACCTAGGCTATATGATGCTAATCTTATGGGACCACCATTGTATATGCAGTCCGTCATTGACCAAAATGTCATTATGCTGCACATGAATGTACTTTAAAAAATCACCACTGTATCTAGTTAAGAAAATTACAAGGACTGTCTATGAATACTTGGTCATTCATTCATTCATTTCATTATTCATTAAAAACATGTACTGAGTGCCTAAAGTGGTACAAAGGACACAAATATGAAACAAGGCTACTACTTCCAAGAAAATGATAATCTAGCATCCACACGCCAAAAATGTATTGTGCCACGAATCATGCTAGGGACTTAGGAATATAACAGCTGAATAAAACATGATAGCTGATCTCAAATAGTTCACTGCTAATGGAAAAATATTTAAGTGAATGATTAGAATGAAATTTTATTTATACAGAATGAATGTACAAATGAAGTATGGAGAAAAAGGATAATGCAGAGTGAGCTGGACTTTTGCCCTATAATTAGAAGTGTTTGGAATATTAGGAAAACTTTTTTTGTAGCCATAAGGAAAACTTTCAAGTAAAATTAAAAGGTGAAACAATTTCATAGTTCTTCATTCTGTACTTTTTGTGAATGAGGTGGTTAAACTGCAGACAGATCTGACCTAATCTCTTAAGAAGCAGGAAATGAGAATTCTGCAAGGTCAGAGAGCAAGAGTCAGGAAGCCAGGGAACTCAGCCTGGCTTGGCCAGGTTTAATCACTGTGCGTCCTCGGGCAAGTTGTTTAAAACTTTAATTTCTGTGCCTGTAAAACAAGGGAGCTAGACTAAGTGATGTCTAAGGTGTTTTCCATTTCCAATGTTTCCTGATTCTCAGCTCCTAATAGGTTGTCTTAGTGCTTAGTGTCTTAGAGCTGAGGAGAGGTTAGCTACAGGAAGGCTTATGTGTCCCATTAAACCAACATAATCATTTTTTAAGTTGCGCATAAAAGATGAAGTTATGCACATCTCTATGAACAAACAGCCTATCTTATACGCTTATTCATCTGATAAAAGTGTCCTATAATTTGCCTTGCTAATGTGCTTTGCTCAGGTTCTTTATGAAGAGTTAGAGCTGCTGGGCAATGGAGGAATCCCTGCATGCAGAAAGTCGTTAGTGTAAATTATGTATTAGAAAAAATTTTCAATTTATTCTATGATCACAGGCCAAAATATGAAACATGTTCAACAACATTATTACCTTCTGGCATGACTGATCACAAATAATGAGTAATTTTATGAATCAATTTGGACATCAAATCAAAAGAAACTTTGACTGACTATCCACACAAATCAGTGTTTAAGATTTACATTCCAAGTGATTATATATTCCATTTATATTCTGGTAGAGGCTTAGGTTTACTTCAGACATAAACATTCTACTCTAATAAAGAAACCATCTGATCATCATGTTCTAATAAAAAGACTGAAACCCTTACTTATTTCCTTTCCCAAGCTCTTTTCTTATTTCCCATTTTACTTAAATTATTCCTTTGGGAAACCAGATTTTAAAATATATTACTACTCTTTGATCTTTTCTCAAGAAGCCAAATCATCAAATATCTCTATAAGATATATTTATAGAAATGTTTATAAACAAAATTAATGTAGTAGAAAAAACCAGTTGGCAATAAATTCTATGCTTAATGATAGGACACAAAAAATATGAAACTCTTTAAAAAAAGAGAGAAAAGGACTGGTATTTATCTAGTCTTCTTAATTTGGCTTAGATTGTAGATGAAGAAATGCAATATTATAACTTATCAACTGGACTAAAAGAAGACAACTAAGGTTTTCTCCCAACAATGTCCCAAATCTAGTGATTACAGAGTGAGTTTCACTATACCCTTTTACAGTCTTTTAAAACATAGTCCGGGGCCAGCCCCATGGCTGAGTGGTTAAGTTTGCATTCTCCGCTACAGCAGCCAAGGGTTTCACTTGGTCTGGATCCTGGGTACAGACATGGCACCATTCGTCGGGCCATGCTGAGGCAGTATCCCACATGACACAACTAGAGCGACCCACAGCTGGAATATACAACTATGTACTGGGGGGATTTGTGGAGAAAAAGCAGAAAGAAAAAAAAAAGAAGATTGGCAACAGATGTTAGCTCAGGAGCCAATCTAAAAAAAAAATAAAACACAGTCCATAGAGGAGTATATACATACATTAATTTTAAATGACTGATAGATTTAATTCCAAACTATTCATAATATGCTGAATAGCTCAGTAGATTAGATTCCCATTTCTTACTTTAACGTGGTCAACTTCAGAAGGATGCCCTTGGCAATGAAGAGAAAATTGCTTTAGACAATAGACATTGTAATGTCAAGGGTAAAAGAAAGCGAAATATGGAAAAATAAAGTGAGATGGCCTAACCAGAGAAAATATAACAACTGAAGTGGCTAGGGCTTTAAATTAACTGATATTTCTCCCCTGCATTATTCACATCCCTTGACTCCCCACCACCACCACTAATTCAGCAGCAATAGCTTCACTGCCTGGAGAAGAAGAAAAAGAAAAAAATAATTGCTGACTTTTGAATTTCAAAACCTTGGAATTAGAGAACAGAAGGAAAGGATTATTATGATGAAACAATCCAAAGAATCCTAGTAAAGCTAACAGATTTAAAAAAACAGCTAGAAAATAATAAAGGTTCCTCGGACTGGAGAGATTAGAAAGGGGAGAGCCTAAACACCTCAGTCCAGGTGTGTTTGGATGAGTCTGTGCCCCAATTCCTGGGTAAAGCCTGGGGAAGCAGCAAAACTCCAAGGTTCCCTACATCTCCTGTGGTGCACATGTAGGAGAGACGGCTGTATGAGGTCAGTGGGCAGGCTTCAGATGGTGTCCTAGAGGTCACTGTGACAGTACAAGGCTCAGGAGCACACAAATATTTCCTGTGTTCCCAAGAGCAGTGAACCCGCTGCTTGGGAAAGGAATAAGAAGGACCCAGAAGTTACCACCAAGACCGAAGAGGAATGAGGTCATTCCATCAAATGGTGATGTGGGCACCTGACACTATAAAGGACCAGATGTGGTCTCGCAATGATTAGGCCCTATGCACATCTCCTGCAACTTATATTCAGCCTCACATAAAGGCAGTTAGGGAGAAGGGACGCCACAGTGACTGAAATTATGGTTCTATCTTTCCATTAAATTGAGTCTCAAATTAGAAAATTTAATTCTTATAAAAAATAAAGTTAATATTCTTGTACAACTTTGTTTTTTGGACTGAGATTTGTACCTGCTAAATGAGAGGAACCCTGTCTGATTCTAATTTAGTTCATGCACAGGCCTCAGACAAGAGTCTAAGTGGGGCAGTACAAGATTAGAGCAGAGGAGTGGAGGCGAGGAGCAGTGGCGACTGCTGTAATTCTGCAGCTCTCCCTCTGACTCCATCTCAGAGCCCCTGCTGTGCTTGTACTTTTGTGTGCCTCTGGCGGGGCTGCAGCCAGATTTTGGCTTAAGCATTTTGCAGATATTATCTCTTTCTTCACTGCAACCTTTTCCTCATTGATAGAAATAGATAAGGAAACAGAGACTTAGAAAGTTACATACTCATTCAAGCTCACACAATTACTGATGGAGGATTTGAAGCAGAGTCTCCCTGGCTCTGAAGACCATGCTATTTCTAACCCCCAGGTGGCCTCCAATGGCAGAGTGCAGAGTCAATTTTCAAACAAATATAATTAAGGTGGAAAAAATACTAGAACTAGATTTGAGGAGATGCTGATTTTTTCTACAGGAGTATGTAAAAGGGGTCCCCTGACCTTGTGGCTAGCATAATGCCAGGGAAGGAGTTTTTCCATTTACTCATTCATTCAGCAAATATTTTTCAGCAGCTATAATATGCAAAGTTTTATCCCAAACAGGGATGCAACTATAAGACCCTACTATGGAAGCCACTCTTGTGCCAGACCCCTATTCAGTGTACAGACTAAGAACCATGCACACTTCTCCTCTCCTTATTGCTTTGCTTCTGGAGACCAGAACTGCTTTATAGTGCCTGGAAGGAGCAGGTATGGAGGGAAGGGAGCACACTCACTGCTCTGAAGAATGAGGATAGTTAATAACTTGGCTCCTAACTAGTCTCCTCTCCTCCCATCTCTCCATTTCTCCCATTCATTCTTCTCTCTTTCTCCAGGATTTTGTTTCTAATACATATATTCCAGTTACTCATTTGCTTGCCAGATTCCATATGATGAAGTTCACAGTCTTTAGTACGAGTTCAAGGCTCTTCACTATCTTCCTTGACCTCCTTCCTCCAACCTGCCCTGCACTTGAGCTACACTGTACCACTCTAACTCTTTGTGCAAGCTGTTCCCATTGCCTAAAGTGCCCTTCCCAATCTACTATTTTGTGCATTCCTAGAGTGTCCCCAAATTTTAACTCCTCTAGGAAATTTTTCAGGATAAGCACTTATCACATAGGTTATTTCAAATGGACAGTATTGATCAGAGGGAGAATTCAGAGGGGAAAAAAATCCATGGCATTGGAGGAGGAGGAGAAGGTTTGAGTCAGTGAGAAGAAGTGGAACATGTAAAATCAATGAATTCAGAGGAACGTGTATAGTTCAGCAAGAACTTGTAGAAGAATAGATTAAAAATAAAAAATAAAAACAGAGAGAGAAGCTGAAGAATATTTACAAACATATGACCAGAAAAGTAAAGTGCCCTAAGAACACTGTGGAACCACATGAAGCAGCTGGGGCTGAAATTCTCAAGGTCCACATTCAGTTTTCTTATAACAGACATCTGCACCATGTCACTGGGATTATAACGGGAAAAAACACATACAAATACATTTATAGTTAGAGGTAGAGTTATACACAGTCTAGCTATCTTCACCCTTTGGCGAAGGTCTGGGGAGAGGCTTGGAGGGTTTTGTACCAAAAACAATGAGATCCTGAAAGACAAATTTTGGATTATATATATAATAGAGCTCATTTCAGTCTTCATACTCAAGACAGTTCGTGGGAACAGTACATACCTATTTTTCCCCATGTACATTTATTGATGTGGATAATAAGTCAAGTATTTCTTCCAATCCATGATGTCTCATCTATGCTAGTCATCATCCTCACTGCCTAGAAAGAACTTTAAACTAGATTTTGGCCTAAGTATTTTACACATATTAGTTCTTTCCTCACTGCAACTGGCAAATAGCAGAAGTTCATTTTCCCAGTGACCTAAGTTAGCCTGGAGATTGGAAAGGTTGTGTCAACCCATTACTTAGATTTCTCAAGGTATCAATAAATTGGCACATGGGCAGAGTGTGAACTGCTCTCTGAAGAGACACTAATTGCACAACTTGATCTGCACTGAGGGAAATACAGGGAGACTAGAATAGTGCTTGGCATGAAAAATGCAGGAATAGGCTAATCTAATCCCCATGATGGGTGTCAGAAAGGGATGCAACACTTAAACCAGTAAACATTTGATTTATTACAGCAACAGGGTCAGAAACGGAGAGAAACTTTGATGGTTCTGAAAGAATCTGGGGATAGATACATGAATGAACAGAAGTGAAGTCATCTCCGGAAGTGGGGGAAAGGGTAAAGTTGCCCAACAGCTAGGATCAGAAGGTCATAAAGCAAAGTTTGGTCAAGGTGATGAGTGAATCAAAAGGGACCAGAGAGAGAAGAAAGTTTGCAGAGATCTAGCAGATTGTTACAGCAAATTCTGCCCAGGCCATTCAGGTATTGGAAGTAACAGAGTAGCAGCTAACCCAGAGGAAGTGGTAGCTACCATTCTGTGTCACAAGGAGACTGTCAAGGACAAAACAAGAAGTCTTTCCCTATCTCGTTCTAGTCCCCAAGAGGGAGAGTGGCTGTAAATAGTGTCATACCAACTACGACAACCAGAATATATCTCCCCCTGTCTCTCTGTCAAGGTTGTCTCCATGGATGATGAGTCAAAGATGATGATCAGAAACTCTAGCAGCTGATCTAGGCCTTGCATCTGGATGACTAGACTGCCCTAATCAAGAAAATCAAAGATGTGTGTGTGGCTAAAGAGTAGGAGACACCTTGGAAGATGGCCTGCCTCTTTAACAAGAGACCTGCTTTCACAGGAACCTAAAAGAAATCTCTGAGAAGTGTCAGCAATAAAAAGACTTAAAAAACAAGAGAAACTGGACAAAAGCCAAAGGTTTTAAGAGGTGAGAGTGGGGTAATGCTGTGCTTTTATTGATCCTTTCAGAAGAAACAACCTAAAGAAAGGTTGGTTTCAAATAAAGTGTTTTAAAGTAAAGCTTTGAGACTCTAAGTACAATGCTAGTTACAAGACAAAACCTTAAACTCTAAGTAACTTTTTTTCACTTGTGTTTGGCTTAAATTTCTCCCCTTGCAGATAAACTCTAGCCTTTCAGACTCTGTGAATATACACACAAGAGCCAACTGGGTTCACATTAATCTTCAGGATTTCATTGTTTTGAAATGGAAACATAACATTTCCATTGGTAAAACTATGTATAACCAAAGTATTTTTGAAACTTCTTTCTAAAACAAACCAGGTAGAAAGATTAAAGCTACCTCAATCTAGCCCATACCTGGGCTGTGCTTATAAGAATTTTTAAAGCTATGTATTTTTTCATTTTCAGGATGGACCTTGGTTCCCAAGTATACTAAACTGAAATGATCTTGAGTTTGTTTTTAGAAATTTGTTTTTAGACGGTGACCCTGAATTAATAGGAGTACAAAAATGGGTAAAGGTAGAAAATCTTTTCATATCATATAAATGCAAGGCATTATATGTTTAACAGTGGTTATCTAAGAATTATTCTTCAAGGCTGAATTTGTGGGAGAAAATTATTTGAAGATTATTTTGCAATCTTGGTGTGAGGCTTGGAATCAATGTCTTCTAAATGAGGAGTGCTGGCCAGCTCTCCTATCATTTCTAATAAAATAAGATTTTTAAGAGAGTTACAACTAAAAATTAAAAAGTTCCTTTATTTCGGAAATTTAAACTACTAAACACTTAAAACCTTTAAATTCAAAGCTAAAGAATGTAAGGTGTAGAAATGTATGGTATGATAAAATTAGGTAAGTTAGATTGCATTTTAATTTGAAGATTTCGTTAGCTCATTTTCCAAGTTGAATAGCTAAGTGTCTTTTTTCAAAGAAGGATAGATTAATGTGTATAGGCTTTAATTTTTAAAGGAAGTTATATAACTTATGTAACTAACTTATATAGCTAACAGCACAGACTGATGATGCTGCACTATACTCTGTAACAATTTTGAATACAGAGTTCTCATCAGAAAGTCATATTCTCTGGTCAGGTTGCTTGAGATTAATTAATCCTGATCTCCATAAAAAAATGGTGGGGGCAATATTATAGAAAATTACATTTGAGTATAATGATTGCACATTTTCCAATCTGGCAATCAGATTAATACAAACAACAATTCAACTACCACCATGGTGCAGTGAGAAGATATGACTTCGAATGACTTGGAAGCTCACTCTGCATTGTCCAGACCCCTCAGCCAGGATCTTGGATTCCTGCATTCTCTCAGTGGGAAGGGCTGCACCTCAACTCAGCTCCCCAGACGTGTGACTCTCTTCCTCTAAGTAGAAGGGTGGGAAACTTCCCACAGTCTCTAAGCTCTCTGGGTGCTGGATAACTAGATTTCACAGAAATCTACTGAAAATAGCCAACACCTAAATTCAGACTGTCTGGCACCCAAACTGTTGCTCCCCGACCCCACTCCCAACTGACAAGATTGCTCTTGTTCCTTTCCAATAAGGAGGAAGAATCCCCACCCTGGAATGTAACCCTCCACATTTTGCCCCAGGCCCCAGCTTGCCTCTCTGGATGGGGATCTGTGTGCCCCTTCATACTGGCTCTCAGATCTTAAGTTTCCCAGTAAAGACTTTTCCTTAACCTACACTAAGTGATGTTGAAAATTCAACCTTAGTTACCTTGTATAACAATCTTCTATGGACACTGTACACAAAGTATGATGGCAGTCTGTGGTGAAGGGGTCTATGCAACAACCACATTAGGATGGAAAGAATATAGATTATTTCCCTGCCATCATCTGCACAACCACAGTCGATCATCATTATTCACAGATTCCATATTCGCAAATTTGCCTACTCACTAAAATTTATTTGTAACCTCAAAATCAATGCTCACAACTCTCTCATGGTCATTCATGGACACGCACAGGATGGAGAATAATTCGAATTGACTGACGCGTTCGCAGCTGAGGTCAAACAAGGAAACTTCTGCCTTCTTCTTTTGGCTCTCATACTGTAAACACTGTCCTCTTTGTGGTCTACTTAGTGCCATATTTTTTGCATTTTTGTGCTTTTTCTTGGTGACTTTGCTGCTTAAAATGGCCCCCAAGCATAGTGCTGAAGTGCTATCTAGTGTTCCTAAGGCAAAAAGGCTGTGGTGTGCCTTATGGAGAAAATACATATGTTACATAGGCTTCCTTCAGGCGCGAGTTATAGTGCTCTTGGCTGAGAGTTCAATGTTAATGAATCAATAATACAGCACATCCAGAAAAAAATAGGAAATTTGCTGATCTGTACATGAGGCCACTCTGGAAGTGCTAAAGTAACAGCTATAGTGTGTGATGAAGCCACGGAAAAGTGACTAAATTTGTGGACTCATCAGATGACAGCCAATTAAAAAAGCATAGAGGATGGCACTGTTGTGAGGTGGAAAGTCAAAGAAATTGATGGTCTTGTTACCCAGGGTCAGGAAAACATTAAACTCTTCTTAGTTAGTGCTGGCTGCTCACATGTTTCAAAAGGCAATACTGAGTGAAAAATGTTATACTTGCAGGTAAGGCAGGTTCTGCAGATCAGGAAGCTGAAGAATAATTTTTTAAATGCCTGCTAATTTTATACAGGAAGAGAGTTATGTGGAAGAGCAGGTTTTCAATGACGATGAGACTGCTTTTTTTACAAGACTTTGGCAAATGAACCTATATATGCAAATGGCATCTCAGTTGATGAAAATGCTGTAACCATAGGTTTGCAGACATCTAACCCTGTATTTTCCATAGGAGCAATAGTTCAGTATTTGCTAATTCAGTGTTTACAGCAACTTTATAGAACATTACTACTGCAAATAAGGAGAACAGACTGTACTAGGGTCGATGTGTTTTCCATTTAAATGGAGAGTTGCTGAAATGGTCAATGTTGGAGGATCAACAGAACATGAATGCCGCTGAGTGCAGTCCGTCTTTGTGGAACAAGAGCATTCCATCAACTCCAAGCTTTTTTTGGAAATCCACATATTTTTGGAAGATTGGAAAGTCCAATCACTATCTATCTATCTACCTATCTATCCATCTCTGTTCTACTTTATCAGCCTAACAACCCCAAACAAGGCAGAGTGTAGATGTATGCAAACTTTGTGCACAACCCTCTTTATCTCTAGTAATAAAAGGCAGGGGAAGTCATTACTCATCACTGCCTCTTCTACCGCTTGCAAAACCAATATACCCCCCAAACTCAACATGGGTGTATTTAAAGTTGTAAAATTCACAATCTATGGGGTCAACCTATAGGGCTATGGAATACTGTAGAAATAGTCTTAGGAGTTAGAATGAGGTATATTTAAATGATGACTCCATGATAGGGCTTTTTGCTAAATTATAAAACCTCTTTTAATCTTAGTATTATCATTTCGAAAATCATAAGTACTACATTTCTGCTTCTGGATATGTTAGACTTGAGATGCTCATTAGATATCCAATTGGATATGTCTGGTAGGCAACTGGATATAAGAATCTGAGGTAAAGGTAGAGATCTAGGTGGAATATAAACTTAAGTGTTATCAGAATGTAGATGTTGATTAACACCGTTGATGACATTTCTTAGGCAGTGACTGTGAATAGAGAAGAGGCCTTAGGACAGAGCTGATGCACTCTACTGTTTAAGAGTCAGGAGGATGAACAGAATCCAGCAAAGGAGATTTAGAAAAATCAGTCCATGGGGTAGAAGGAAAATAAAGGGTTAGTGACATTCTGAAAGCCGAGTGAATAATGGATATCACAAAGGAAGAGCAATCAGCTGTGTCAAATGCTGCTGATAGGTCAAACCAAACGAGGACAGAAAATTGATCTTTGCATTTGAGCATGTGGAGATTACTGGTAACGAGCATTGGTGACCTTGATGAGAGCAATTTTGGTGGAAGTTGGGAACAAATGCCAGATTGGAGTGAAAGGAGAAGAAATAAGAAAGATGGCAAGTATAAACAACTCCTTCAAGGAGTTTTCTGTAAAAGGCTTCAGAGAAATAGGACAGAAGTGGAGTGTGGGCTGAAGGAAGGGTTTTTTAAAGATGGGAGACATCACAGTATAGCAATGATCTAAAAGAGATCGATCCTGATGATGTAGGATCCCAGGGGACAACTGCAGAAACAAAGTCCCTGAGTAGATGAGAGGGATTAGAGTAGTGGGCAGTTTGGCCCTGGATAGGAGCAATGGCAGCTGATCCATTGTAATGGGAGAAAGGAAGAATGTTTAGACACAGATACAGATAGATTGTTTGATTTGGTGGTGCACAGAGAGAAATTAAAGTATACTTGTGTTGTTAAGCAGCTTAGAAGAAGAATATACATGCTCATTAACTCTAAATGTTCATAGGAAATATAAATTCAAGTATGTGTGCTTGAAATCAAAAGCTAATATAAAATTTTTAAATCAGCTCTCTCCACAGAAAATATCTATTAACAATGGTAAACCCAGAAGTAATATGCATCCATTAGCGCTCAGATTACATTACAAATGTTTATAGCATTAACAAACCCAAATTTGAAAATTTCTACAATAATGAATTTTTAATATCTACAATTTAGAAATTTAAAAAATAATCCTAAATAATTTTTTTAGTTCAAGAGGAAATCTAAACAAAAATTATGAACTATGTAGAAGGAACAACTATTACCTCACTACATATTGAAACCTGTGGGATGCAGCCAAAGTATTATTCAGAGGGACATTTATAAGCCAAAATATATTTATTATTAAACAAGAAGAACTGAAAGTAAATGATACAAGCTTTCAATTTAATACACATAAAAAAAGAACAAAATAAACCAAACATTAGACTCAAAGATTCACTACCAGATCCCCCTTCAAGGAGTGCCTTTCTCCCCAGGGACAGAAAAGAAGTGTGGTCAGCAAGAAGCCTCTAGCTGTCAGCTTCTTCAAGGTTCACCTCAGCTGCAAAGAGCCCCCCTGTCCAAGGTCACACTTTCCCAGAGTAGCCTGCACCTGGTGACTGAGGGAGATGGGGTACAAAGATCAATTTAACTCAATGAGGACCAACTCTGATGGGCAATTCTCACTTCAGACCTCCTTGCAAGGTTGGCGAAGGCTTTGCTGAGTCTGCACAGCAGTTTTATTTCTTCCTCTGCCCAATTCTACTCTGCCTCCCTTCATTTCACAATCGATACAAATAAGAGAACAAAAAGTTAAGTTTTTACAAAATAAAAATTAAAAACACCAACAGCCATTTATGATCAAAACTCTTAACAAAATGGAGATAGAAGGAAATTACCTCAACATAATAAAGGGCATCTATGACAAACCCACAGGCAACATCATACTCAACAGGGAAAAACTGAATGCCACCCCTCTGAGAAAAGGAACAAGACAGGGATGCCCACTATCACCACTCTTATTCAACACAGTACTGGAGATTTGGGCCAGAGCAATTAGGCAAGAGAAAGGAATAAAAGGAATCCAAAAAGGGAGTGAAGAAGTGAAACTCCCACTGTTTGCAGATGACATGATCTTATATTTAGAAAACCCTAAAGAATCCACCGGAAAACTGCTGAAGTAATTAACAACTACAGTAAAGTTGTGGGATACAAAATCAACTTACAAAAATCAGTTACATCTCTCTACTCTTAATAACAAGCTTACAGAAAAAGAATTCAAGAATACAATTCCATTTACAATTGAAACTAAAAGAATAAAGTACCTACGAATAAATTTAACTAGGGAGGCAAAGGATTTATACAATGAAAACTATAAGACATTATTGAAAGAAATAGATAATGACATAAAGAGATGGAAAGAGATTCCATGCAAATGGATTGGAAGAACAAACATAGTTAAAATGTCCATACTACTCAAAGCAATCTACAGATTCAGTGCAATCCCAATCAGAATCCCAATGACGTTCTTCATGGAAATAGGGCAAAGAACCCTAAAATTCATATGGGGCAACCAAAGACCCTGAATTGCTAAGGCAATCCTGAGAAAAAAGAACAAAGCTGGAGGCATCAAAATCTCTGATTTCAAAATGTACTACAAATCCATAGTGATCAAAATGGCATGGTACTGGTACAAAAACAGGCACACAGATTAATGGAACAGAACCGAAAGCCCAGAAATAAAACCACACATATACGGACAGCTAATCTTCAACAAAGGTGCCAAGAACATACAATGGAGAAAAGACAGTCTCTTCAATATATGGTGTTAGGAAAACTGGACAGCCACATGCAAAAGAATGACAGTAGACCATTATCTCACGCCATACACAAAAATAAACTCAAAATGGATCAAAGACTTGAAGGTAAGTCCTGAAACCATAAAACTCCTGGAAGATAATATAGGTAGTACACTCTTGGACATCGAAATTAAAAGGATCTTTTTGAACACCACGTCTTTTCAGACAAGGGAAACAAATGAAAAAATAAACAAGTGGGAGTTCATCAGACTAAAGAGCTTCTGCAAGGCAAAAGAAACTAGCATCAAAACCAAAAGACAACCCACCAACTGGAAGAAAATTTTTCCAAATCATGTATCCGATAACAGGTTAATCTCCATAATATGCAAGGAACTGACACAACTGAACAACAAAAAAACAAACAGCCTGATCAAAAAATGGGCAGAGGATACGAACAGACATTTTTCCAAAGAAGATATACAGATGGCCAATAAACACATGAAAAGATATTCAACATCACTAATCATCAGGGAAATACAAATCAAAACTACACTAAGATACCACCTTACGCCTGTTAAAATGGCTAAAAACAACAAATGTTGGAGAGGGTGTGGAGAGAAGGGAACCCTCATACTCTGCTGGTGGGAATGCAAACTGGTGCAGCCACTATGGAAAACAGTATGGAGATTCCTCAAAAAACTAAAAATAGAACTACCATATGACCCAGCTATCCCACTACTGGGTATCTACCCAAACAACTTGAAATCAACAATCCAAAGTAACATATGCACCCCTAGGTTCATTGCAGCACTATTCACAATAGCCAAGACATGGAAACTATCCGAGTGCCCACTGACTGATGCTTGAATAAAGAAGATGTAGCTGATCTACTCCCAGGTATCAGGCCCAGACGAGACTGAGTTCTACCAAACCTTATGGAAAAGACAAGCTGTTTTGAAGCATAGAAAAAGATGAGATGCTTCTGAACCCATTTCTAAGACAAGCATAATTCTACTACCAAACCAGATGAAGACAGCACAAGGAAAGACAAATCTTAGGAATGTAGATGCAAACTTTGAAATCAGATATTAACAAATTGAATACAATAGCCAGTAAAAGAATCGTAAAATATAACCAAGTAGGTTTTATCCCATAAGTGCAAGGATAATCTAACATTACAGAATTGATCATGTAATATATTAACAAACTGAAGGAGAAAATTATATAACGATTTAAATACAAATTTAAAAAGTTAGAATTCAATATCTGAAATTTGAATCACATTTTAAAACTCTTAGTAAAGAAGGAATGGAAAGCAAATTTCTGATTTTTATATACTGGGTAACCATCAGAAATTTCAGAAAACATTCATTTTATATTGAAACTTTAAAGGTAGCCAGAAATGAGACCAGGATGACATAGCCATTCTACTCTTTGACATTGTAATACAAGCTCCAGCTAATGCAATAAGATCTGAAGCAGGAATTAATGAATAAATAAATGAAGAGGTAGAAGAGATATAAAGATTGGAAAGGGAGACCAGCCCCCTGGCCAAGTGGTTAAGTTCGTGTGCTCTGCTTCCGGCCCAGGGTTTTACCAGTTCAGATCCTGGGAGTGGACACGGCACCACCTGGGCGCAGACATGGCACCACTCATCTGGTCATGCTGAGGCAGCATCCCACATAGCACAACCAGAGGCACTCACAACTAGAATATACAACCATGTACAGGGGGAGCTTTGGGAAGAAGAAGAAGAAGGAAAAAAAAGATTGGCAACAGAAGTTAGTTCAGGTACGTTTGTCCTTTGATTCTCTTGTATTTTCTAGGTTGACTATTATTTTGTCTTGAAACAGAACTGTGTATGTAAATAAGGGAATATAAGATGTGATAAAGGCAGTACCTTAAATCATGTTAATTCCTAGCCCCATAATATTCCCAAAAATATAAAAATATGAGAGAAAATACAAGTAAATATGTTTATGACTTTGAAGTAGGTGAACCTCTTCACCACAACACAAGAAGTTCTGAAGTTAAAAAATAATTCTGTATTTTTAAAGATAGCATAAACAAAGAAAAAACTAGCAGTAAATATTTACAATATATACAATAGCCTAAGGATTAGTATCCTGAGTATATAAAGAACTTTAAATCAATAAGAAAAATACCAAAGAGACCCCACCCACTCACCCAAATGAGCAGTTCACAGAACAGGAAACATAAATGGCAATGAACATGAAAGAAAAAAATCCCACTCCCAATGGTAATCACAGAAATGCATATTAAAACAACCCATCAAAACGGCAAAAATTTAAATTTTGCAATTAAGTATTGGTGAGGATGCATAAAATGAGTAAAATCATACACTGCTGACCGACAGCATAAATTGGTAGGGCCCCTAAGGAGGACAATTTTCAGCGTCTGTTCAAATACAATATGGCACACACCTTACATCTAAGCAGTTCCATTAACTCATCTGGAGAATTACACATATGCTCTAGAAGGTGTGCTCAAGGTGGCTCATAACAGATTGTGATACAAAAAAATTGAAAACTACTTAAATGTCTATCAATAGGGGAATAGGGACCATAAACCTGGGTCTCCCCACACTATGGAATATTATGTAGCAGTTAAAATGAATAACCTATTACTAAGTATGAATTCAAATATATCTTTTCTAAGATATATTGTGAAATCAAAGCAAGTTGCAGACAAATACCAAAAAAATGAAACTATACATCTGTAGGGATGCATATATATTTTGGTAAATGCAAAGAAAAAGACCTGGAAAGAACATACCAAAGAGATAACAGAGTTTACTTCTCGGGAGAGGGTACTGAATAATGATTTAGAGGCAGTGGTGTGGTAGGCAAAATAATGCCCCCTACACATGTTCATATTTTAATCCTTGGCATCTGTGAAAATGTTAGGTCACATAGCAAAGGGAGAGTAAGATTATAGATTGAATTAGGTTGCTAATCAACTGATATGAAAATATGGAGATTATCCTGGATTACCCAGCAGGCTCAAGTAATTACAAAGCTCCGTAAAAGTGGAAGAGGGAGGCAGGAGAGAGAGAAACAGAGAAAGCATGATAAGGATGTGGCTTGATGTTGCCGGTTTTGAAGAAGGAAGAAGGGGCCACAAGTCAAGGAACGAGAGTGGCCCCTGGAAGCTGGAAAAGGCGAGGGAATGGATTCTCCCCTAAAGCCTCCAAGAGGAGCACAGCGAGCCGATGCCTTGGTTTTACCTCAGTGAGACCCATTTCAGACCTCTGACCTCCAGAACTGTACGATAAATTCGTCATGCTTAAGCCACGAAACTTGTGGTATTTTGTTACAGCAAAAAAGGAAACCAAAACCAAGTAGTAAAAAAAAAAACACAAAACTTTAGCCTTGCTGTAATCCATCACTCTTTAAATATAGAAAACCTACTTATGTATTATTTCAAATTACATATAAATTTATTTATGTGCAATTTTTTTAATTTTAGGTAAAGGAAAACAAAAGGTAGTAGCTAAATATCACTGGGTGTTACTCATCCTGCTATTATTATTATCATTACCATTTTATACTTATGTGTTTTGTTTGTTCACTTAAGGCTAATGCAGTGTGATAAAAATTGACACCGACTGTCATAAAAGAGGAATGTTGGCCAAACCAGTGAAGGAGTTTTAAGGTTCATTCTGAAGACTTGTGCATTCTCCAGCTGGTCTCCAGACACGACAGCTCACCTTTTTTAAACTTCATGCTTCAACATGCACTAAACTAAATTGTGTGAAAAATTAGCTAGTATTGTATCCATTAGTTTCTTTGCCAGCAAAAAAAAAGTCACCAGGAAGAATTTTTCAAAGACTACATTCAGTTTAAGAACATGAAAATATTTTGACTCATTCGCCTTTTCTCAACACTTGGATGTTAAGCAAGGAACAAAGACAAATCCACATCCAAATGTTTAGTGAACAAGTGGTGCTAGTTTTTAGCATCAGCACAATCTATCCCCACTGTGAAGCTATAACTTGAGTAGCTGCTGTGCTTTGTGAGGCTGCAACTTCATTCTTTTGATAAACACAATTACCAAATTTAGGCTTTGCTGACTACAGAGTTCGAAAGAACAGCATGGAGGGAAGACCCACTGAGAACCTCAGAATCTATCCATGAGCTCCTGAAGCAGTTTAAAGTACTAAACAACTTCAACTGAAAAAGCAATACAGTGTCATTTACACTTGTATGCAAAAGTTCTATTTCCCTTATTTTCAAAAAGTTCTTGAGAAAAGTCACAAATATGTAATTAGAAACCAGATGATGTGCTAAAAGGAGAGTGACAGATGTTACTATACCAACTTGAGAGGAGTTAATTAATGAAATTGGGAGCACTGTATTTACTCTGGATCTCCTAACAGCTAAAACAAAAAGGGAAAAACTCTGAAATATATAATGGTAGTATTAGAAATGTTCGTTTCTTTCCAACTTTCTTATCGTTGATAGAAGAAACCATACCAGTCATTTTTTCAAGACAAAATTTCAACTAGCACTAATATTAAGGAAAAATTTGTGGCATATATCTATAAATGAGAAACACTGGTAACTCAATGTATACTTTTGTCAAGCAAGTAGCTGTCTATAAAATTGACAGCATACATGATACTAAATCTTCACTTTATGAAATTATTTCTCCAGAGTGTTGGGATAATACCATTCAGCTATTGCTTTCTGATGGTCTAACTTTAATACAGATGGAGAAGGTAGACACTAGAGGAATAGATAATTAATTTATTCACTATGCAGTTTCTTTCAAACATAACATTCACAAATCAGTTTTGGGAATTCCTAGCTGAATTCTCCTATTAGTGCCTTAAGTGCCAATATTCTGTCTTGTGGACTAAATAGTGCTTCAGATATGTTAGAGAATAACTATGAGGGACAGGTTTCTCACTCAGCTGTGGAAATGTATGAGTATAACTGATGGTAGACAAACTTCAACATGAGTATACACTAACTTCAGAAGTAAATACAGTAAGCATTAACAATTTTTAAAATATATATATATTTTTGACACTTCCTAGGTAGCTATCTTAAGTGTTTGATTAAAACTTTCAAGTTTTGTGCTACATATGGAAGAAACAATTTTGAAATGGGTAGTGTATATCCAATCTTCCTTTCCCAACAGTCCCAGATATCCAATTTAGGGATCCATGTAGTTCCAAGGATGCTTCTTTTGCCACTTCGAATTCATGTGACTCAGGCTGGCCAATCAGCACCACCCATTTCCCTGGCTATTGTAACTGTTCAGGAGTGGGCATGTAACCCAGCCAGTCCAATTAGAGTGAACCTCAGGATTTTGCTTGCGTAATTGGGACTAACATATTCTTTTCAAATCCCTTTTGGAGCCATAGTGTGTGATTATGAGACCTGAAACCATGATGTCTATTTTTATGATCATGAAGGAACCTAGCCTGAGTGTAAAACTGACACAAGGAGAAGGAAAGAGTAAAAAGAATCACAGAGAAATGGATCTCATGACATCATGGGCCTCTGGATCAAACTATTCCATCAAACCAAACAACTAGACTTTTCAGTTTTATGAACCAATAAATTTCCTTAAAGCTATGTAAAGTTATATTTTGCATTACTTTCAAACAGAAGCATTTACTCATTTTATTTTAGTTGTTATCAAAGGACCTCCCTTACCCATTAAAAGAAAATTAAAAACCTTCCTTATGGTCTACTTTTAAATTGAACTACATTCTGATGGGTCCACAAAAATAAGTCAAGAAGAAAAGCATTCTCAAGTACCTTAAGGAAAGGACCTTCTGACTGGGTTCTTTAGGACTGCCCACTTAGATATGAGAAAATGCATGACAAAATAATGATTTTAGTTTTAATAAAGTTAATGCTTCCTTGCTTTGTTCTGACAATAATTAGTCAACAGATTCAGTTTTTTCTTAAGAAGTCAGAATAATAAATCCATATTACTAATGCAGAAAATGTTGTTTACTTTTATTTTGCCATAATTGGTGACATGGTTCCTTTGCACTTCATAAATGAGCCAAAGAATCTCAGTAGTCAAGGATTAATGACAGTGTTGTCAAAGAATCGCCTTCTCCCTAGCCAAATTCCTATTGAAATGAAAAATGGAATATACAATTTGTGCATCAACTTTGTAAAACAAAAGTGAAAGCTATCCACATGTCTGAAAATTAGAATAATTTCTACTATATACATACCAACAGCCTGACTGAGGAAGGCATTGAGGGATGACAGATAAAACTCTTCATTGAGAGGATGTGGCATGTTCAAGATAAAAGCCAAAGGAATCTGAAAGACATCCCCTCACCTCAGATATCCCACAACTCAAGGCTTTAGTCTGAAGAGTCTAACACCACTGAAACACTGGAGTGATACTTTAAAGCTTTGCAATTTCCCGTGCATATTGAAGACCAACCCAAACACAGTAGAGACACTGAATGAATAAATTAATGATTATTTAGAAAGAAAACAGAACAAAAGGAGCAGAAGCAATACTCAAATAATAGTGAAAAACCTTCAAATAATTGAAAAAAGTTATATTTCAGGAAAAATTGTTATTTAAAATCCCCTGATGACTATTAACAAGGGTTCTATTGTTGGATAATGAATAAGCCCATAGAAAGTGTAAGTCTTCTGTTCAAGGAAAGGGATAGAAAAAGACTCGGGGATTAGAAAACATGTTGGAGGATGCAAAGGCTAGAGCCAGTAAAATAGGGAAAACAAGGTAGCTGAGAAGTTTTTGGTGTCACTCATGTAAACAGTACTCTTTACTATACATATTAAAGATTTTGTTCTTATTATCTTTAAAGTAAATCAGAGTATAAGGCGTTGCTCCAGTCTCTGATACATACCCAGTAAGACAAAAGTTTATTAGGAAGTAAGACCAGATGTCTGCCCCACCTGGAGACCAGCCCCTATATAACTGGCCTGTAGTCTTTGTTCTGTAAGATGGCTCTTTTGGATGTTAGTGGCCCCATCTTCCATCTTGCTAGTAAGCTGCAATAAAACTCTTTCTCTCCTACCACCTTGCCTCTCAACTGTTGACTCATCTTGCGGTGAGTAGAAGATCACCTTTTGGCACTAACAAAGTGAAAGAGGGTATAAGATCTAAAATGGGTATTTGGGGAGTAAAATGATGTACCTTCCATAACATAAGCATTTTCTCTCATTTCTCCCCATTAAAAGTTTGTATTGTTCACTAGTGCTTTGGGGATGTATTTGGTGTTAAGGGACAATACATTGCACTCATATTCTGCCTCAAGTTAGTGTGAGGCAAGAATAGAGGCTTCCCCTGGTAGCTAAGTCACATCTAGACCGCACACAAGGAACTTTCTCCCTCTAAAGAAAAACTGTGGTTTAAAAATTCAAAACCCACATCATATTTGTGATAAGCTAACTGAAAAGAATAACATAGGTAGGCCAATTCTTTTGGAATTTTCAAACTTTCAAGAGAAAGAATTCTATAGGCTTTGAAAGAAAAAAATTTCAGGATATCCTCAAGAAATGAAAGTTAGTCTGACCCAAACTACTCCATAACACTAAACAGAAGAGTAATAAAGAAGTAACATCTAAAGATTTCTGAGTGAGGAAAAGAATGCGCCTTAAGAATAAAAGAGCTAATGGGGCTGGCCCCGTGGCCGAGTGGTCAAGTTCGCACGCTCCGCTGCAGGCGGCCCAGTGTTTCGTTGGTTCAAATCCTGGGCGCGGACATGGCACTACTCTTCAAACCACGCTGAGGCAGCGTCCCACATCCCACAACTGGAAGGACCCACAGCGAAGAATGTACAACTATGTACCTGGAGCCTTTGGGGAAAAAAAGGAAAAAATAAAATCTTTAAAAAAAAAAAAAAACAATAAAAGAGCTAACCAAGATTTTCCTGGCTAGAGAAGAACTTATATAACTATAAAATCTCACTTAGGGGTAAACACTATGAGTCACGACGTCTGAAAAGCTTAATGGGACTGTTGGACAGCAAAAATAGACTTTGATTTGAATGAAACAGACATAGGCATTTGTAAGTATTTTGAAGAAGAAGTGATCTTAGAGATGATAATATGTCATGTGAAAGGGTGTGATCAAAAAGCTAAAAAAAGAAATATGAGCCTTGATTGTACATTAGCATAAGAAAATGGAGAGCACTTGAGGTTTAGGAAGAGGAAGCAACACAAAGGCAGTAGTTTTGCAAGATTAAGCTGCAGAGGATGGCCAGATGTAAGTGGAAACATGAGGCCCAAAAGACAATGCAGAGTTAAGGCATGAGAGCCTAAACCAAGATGGTGACATTGGAGGTATTTAAAAAGAGGTACAAGTAGGAATTACTTTGACAGAAGATCTGTTGGGGTTTAGTGTTCATATATAGAACAAAACATGGAATAAGAGATAAGACACCAGTGTTAGAATACAGGGAAGGGATAGAAAAGTTAATAGGTAGTTGCACTACAAGTTCTGACTCAAAAGTTGAACTCAAATTTGTGCACTTTACATAAGATGATTCAAGAACTCCAAGCTCAGTAAACTAACAACAAAATATCCAATACCAAGCCCTTGAACTGTTCAGAGTAGTGATTTCCAACCATTTTGCAGTAAATATATTTAGAAAGGCAGCAACTGGTACGAAAAGTGACAGTATGTTTACAGACAAATGAAAGGGGGTAAATGATAATCTCCAAATGGGCAAATACTTAAGGGAATATGTGCACATGAGAGTTATATAGCCAGGAATTATGTGAAAGATGATGCAAGAACAAAGAATTAGTAGCAATATGGGAGAAGCAGAGTCAGAGCCATGGATTCGTAAGCTATGCATAAAGGAATTTAATTGAATTCCCTTCAGAATTCTTCCTGAGTCTCCTAGATTGAGGTTTCCCACAGAGGTGACCTGAAACCAGCTACTTTGATCAGGCTTTGGCAAGTGGAAATTAAAGATGCTTTCGATGCTGAAATTACTATCTCCATCTTTATGGAGAGGACTGTGGGAGGCCAGGACTATAAAAGGAAGTGATTCAGGCAGTCTACCATTTTAAATTTCAGTTGATAGGAAAGAGAGAAGAAATTAAAGACAATGGTAAGTTTTATAAACATAAAAGACTAGGAGAATAATGATGTCATTAACATAAATAGCAAACTCCAGAAGAAAGTTTGGTTTGGAGAGGAACATGAGTTTAAATTGAAACCTGCTGACTGTGAAATGGCAGAAGTTTATCTAAATGGAAATTTATTGCAGTCTATTGGAAACCTGGGCCTGAAGCCCATAGGACCAGCCAGAACTTTAGGAGTGCAATAGCATCTTGGAAATCAGTTTCAAAGGGGGATATTTAAAGCCATGGGATTCTAAGGGAAACAAAGAGCAAAGACAGAAGAGGGTCAAGGAAAAAACCTTGGGGAAGTTCTACATTAGCCGCAGAAATAGGAAGAGTCTTACAGGAGACCAATGAAACATGTGAGAAGCATTAAGAAAACCAGAACAAAGACACCAATAAAGAAGCTTTTAAACATGAGAATTGGATATGATCAAAAAATACTGCAAGGTTCAAGAGAGTGAAGATTGGGGAAAGTTCACTACGTTAGTTTGAATCTAGATACAGCTGTGACAATAGAGACTCAAATTAATAGCAGTTTAAACAAAATAGACATTTATTTCTCCTGTGTTGGTAGTCTGGACAAGAGTGAACCTGCTTTATAAGGTTGCCAGGAAGCCAATCTCTTTATTGCTCCATTATTCCTAGGGTGTTGCTCTCTTCTGTATTGTTCCTGGTGGCTCCTCACAGTATTCACATTCTAGGAAGCCATATGGAGAAAGAGAAGAAAGGAGGCCATGACCCAGAAGTGGCACACATCACTTCCCTTCACATTATTTTGGCAAGAACTTAGTCATATGGATATAATTAGCTGAAATGTAGGCTATAGCTTGAGTACTCATTTACGTAACTAAAAATTCTATTATAACGGAAGAAGAGGAGGACAAATATTCAATGCCATTGTCAGTGAATTTCTTTGAACTTCAGTCTGATTTAGATGACCATCCTCTATGTTCCCAAAGTACCTGGCCACACTATTTACCACACTGACTGAATTATTTGGTTTAAACATTTCCCTTTTCGGACTATCAGCACCTTGAGGGCATGGGCTAGGACTTATTCATCTTTATATTCCTCCTCCCCGAAACAGTACCTGGTACTAATATATGCTAAATATAGCAATAATATTTGATGAATGAATGAAAGAGACAACTTTAAAAGTAGATTTGGTATTTGTACAACTTTTGTAATTTAAGTGATAAAAGATGAATTGTTTCCTCCAGAGACTGTAGGAGTGTTCCAGTATTTTTTCAGAAACCATAAAAAGTTTCTGTCCTCAAATTTCCTTGAAATAATTAACATCATAGGCACTGCGACTTAGACAAGGAAGAAAACCGTTTTGGAGGAGAAAACATCTAAATGAATTGATCAAAACAATAAGTAAGGAAAGTACAGGTTGCTCAATATCCATTATGTAGATACACACCGTAAAAATCTATGTCTACAAACTGCACTCATCCCTGGACATTCTGATCTAGGAAATTCCCATTAGAATGAACTTTTCCAGGGCAAACATGGTTTAATGGTATTTATTTATTCAGCTGTGACAGCATTTAGCATCTGTCACTGAGTGAGATTTTTTTTATTTAGTGTCTAAAGCACCATAAAATATATATTTCTGACTAGGTTAAAATATAGGTTTCAACTGGAAGGACCTCAGTTTGTGGTAAAAGTAGCTTTCACCTATGATCCTAAATTGCCTTGAAATCTAGGGGCTTCTAGGTGAACAGCTGGCATAGCCAACACTTGGTTTCAACTATTTCTTTACCAGTTTGGAAATACATACCCTGAGCTCAAGGGCTTTAAAACCAACTTGAAGCCCCAGGAAAGCCACAGGAGCAAAACCAGATTAAAGTCTAAGCCCTATAGAAAAAAAAAAGTCTCCTGCAGTCAGTTGATGGCATGCTGTGCAGTGAATAAAAACAAAATCTACATGCAAAAATTAGCACTACAAGTATCCTTTTCTAATATTGTGAAGATTATACATCACCCAGCAGCCAAAATCACACAATGTTGAAATATTAAAGTCAGTCTCATTGAAGTCCAGAACAAACAAAGGTGTTCTGGAAGTTCTGAAAAGCACATTAAGAAATTGGAAGAAAGTACCAAGAGTATAATTAATTGCAGAAAATATGATTATAGATCCAGAAATTCAAAGAAATCATCAAAAGAACTTAGAATTAATGAGAAAGTTGTAAAAAGCAGCTGTGAATGTCTCTCTCTATATATAAACATATATATTTATATGTATATACACACATGCATACATATACATATACATAATAAATATAATTTTACAACAAACCAGCAATAATGTTAGAAAATATAATAGAAACAATATTATTCATATAATAGTAAACAAAACAAAACAAAATCAAAATCATATAACAATGTCTAGGAACAACCTTAATGTGATATGCAGATCAATATGAAGAAGATGGCAAAACATACTTGAGCAAGAGGGGAAAATATATGTTGTTTATATATTATAAATTTAGATATTATTGGCTATAATAGATATTATAGAGATATCAATTCTTCAGGTTTAGTATAGTTTAATGTAATTTGGTTTAATATAGTTCTGTCAAACTCTCAATATTAAAGATATAATTCTAATAAGTCAGTCAATAAGAATATGAAATAAAAATTAGGCAAATTTTGGGTTGTAGAAGACCTTTCTGAACATAATTATCAAAAACAGAAGCCAGAAAAGAAAAGATAAAAATGTAAAACTTCTATATAAAAAACACCTATATATATATATTTCACATTTATACATATAACGGCAAAAGGTAAATTGAAAAATCTTCAACACTTATAACTGATAAAGAGCAACATATCCTTATGGAAGACTTTGCTAATGTCTATATCTATTTTACCCTTCTTCTCTGCTTCAAGAACCCACATTATGTTTGGGGCAGCAATGTGCCCAACTATTTTCTTTAACTCTTATAGCTAGAGTAGCCATGTAACCATGTCTGGCCAATGAGATATAAGCAAAATGTCCCGGATGGGGCTTCTAGGATAACTATGTTTTCTTTATCAAAAGGAAGAGTCCAAGTTAACATGTACCTTTTGCCATCCATTCTTCCTCTCGCCCTTCCTGAAATATGGATCTCACGTCTGGAGGTGGAACAACTATCTTTTGACCATGAGCAAATAAAAGTCACATGCCAGTGAGAGCAAAGCATTAAGGCAGAAGGAGTCTAGTTCCCTGAGTGCCTGCACCAGCCCTGAAATACCACTGCTGAACATTTTATGTGACAAAAAATACTCTTATTTGATTAAGGTACATTATTTGGTTTTGGTTAAATGCACTTAGCTAAAAAAAAAAAAAACAAAAAAACTTCATATTTTAAAAACTACAACTTTTTAAAGAAAAAGATAAATATTTTGTTAGGGAAAAATGAACTAAACACACAAAATATAATTTTAAAACTACAAAAGTCAAACACGCAAAAGTATTGAAAATCACTAACAACAAAAAATTTTTTAAACAAGACACCATTATTTAAACATCAAGATGCAAAGATTTAAAAATGAAGGATAAAATTCAGTTTGGTGGTAGTTGTAGAAACTTTGTCATACATGGCTGGTGGGAGTATAAACCAGTAAAATCTTTCATAAGGCATTTTTTTCAGTATGTCTTATTACCCTTTAAAATATGCATATTCTTTGACTCATAGTTGCAAATGTAAAACATAAAGCTTTAAAACTTATAGAAGAAAACACAAGAGAAAATCTGTGTGACCTTGGATTAGGCAACACTAAAAGCATACTCCATAAAGAAAAAGTATTGATAAGTTGTATTTTATCCAAATTAAAATCTTTTTCTCTGTGAAAGACACCATTAAGAGAATGAAAAGTCAAGCCACAGGCCAGGAGAAAATGTTTATAGATCAAATATCTGATAAAGTTCTTTCCAGAATAGATAAAGAACTCAACTAAACAGTAAGAAAACGAACATCTAAGAAAAAAATAATGGGCAAAAGAGCTGAACCGTCACTTCATCAAAGAAGATGACAAATGAACATGCAAAAAGACGTTCAACATCATTATTAATTAGGGAAATACAAGTTAAAATCACAATGACATACCAGCACGCGCCTATTAGAATGGCTACAACTACAAAACAAAACCAAACAAAGTGAAAACAGGAACTGCTGATAAGGATGCAGAACAATGGAACCTCTTATTCATTGAAGGTAGGAATGCAAAATGGTACTGTCACTTTGGAAAATAATTTCCTATGCAGCTAAACATACACTTACCATGACCCTAAAATCTCAAGCACATTGAGAATGAATGAACTAGAACTACCTGCAACAAAATAGATAAATCTCACAAACATAATGTGAAGAAGGAATGAACTAGAACTACCTGCAACAAAATAGATAAATCTCACAAACATAATGTGAAGAAGGAGAAGCCAGACACAAAGGAGTACATATTGTTTGATTCCATTTATGTAAAGTTCTAAAACAGAGAAAACTAGTCTATGGTGTTAGAATGGTTATCACCCTGCTATTTAGGGCAGTTATTTGGGCATGGGGGTTGGATTTATAGGATGATCTCTGCAGTGTTATTAATATTTTGCTTCTTGATCTGGCAACTGTTTCACTGGTGATCACTTTGTGAAAACACAAGCTGTACATACATGATTTATAAACTTTTTTGCATGTATGTCCTTCTTCAATAAAAAGTTTACCAAGAGGATGATGTATGAATAAGTGGAAGAGAATAGATAACCCAGCAATAGAATTTTTAACATGGTAAAATTAGTGCTACAAATATGCATAAAAGTAAGGATACTTCATAAATAGTGTCAAAAGAATACTTTGAAAAAAATAAATTTAGATCTACAGTTCATGTAAAGGAATAAATTCCTCAAAAGTCTAGAAGTAAATGTTATAAACAATCAAGCAATAAAAAAATAGAACAATACAGGTAAATATCACTCTCTGATTATGAAGAGATTTTATAAAAAAGACTATATACAGTTGATTACATTAAATGAAAGGCTCTTGTACTTCAAAAGAAATCATCACCAAGATTAAACATGAAGGATAAACTGGAAGAATGTTTAGTATAAATATAGCATATGAATGGCATGTGTAGGTGACGTTTAAAATATCAGAAAAACTTGTAAGAAATTCATAGAGATGCCAAAAGAAAAGTAAGAAAAAATCATGAAAGTCACAAATCACAGAAAAGAAAATGTAAATGTCTAATAAATACATGAAGATGGCTACATGAAGCCTAATCACAAAATATCCTTCCACGAAACTAATGAAATCAACAAAATGACAAAAGAAAAATGGCATGGAAGAAATCTGTTTTCAGTAGCAGTAACAAAACAAAAAAAGAATTATAACCTAATGAGCACTTCTGCTTCCAGCCAAGAAGCAAGGGGGGACACATTCAGCCTCCCACCTGAAACAATTAAAAACAGGATGGAGGGTGGGAGGGGGGGCAAAATGGGTAAAGGGAATCAAAAGGTACAAACTTCCAGTTATAAAATAAGTGATGGGGTTGTAATGTATAGCATGGTGACTATAGTTAGTAATACTATACTGCATATTTGAAAGTTGCTAAGAGAGTAAATCTTAAAAGTCCTCATCACAAGAAAAGAAAAATTCTGTAACTATGTGTGGTGAGGGATGTTAACTAGACTACTTGTTGATTATTTTACAATATATACAAATATCAAATCATTATGTTGTACACTTGAAACTAATATAATGTTGTATGGCAATTATACCTCAGTAGAAAAGATAAAAACAGGAAAAAATATATGAAACAACAGTTTTCAAGACATCAGTCATCAGACAATAAAAGACAGTGATTCCTGAGAAACAGAAAACACATGAGGTGAACCCTAAAACTGCTCCAGTTTACTGTTTTGAGAGAGTTTCCAGGCTACCATTTAGCAAGGAAGAACTAAGGCAGTGTCCACAGATCTCCACAATTGAAAAGACGGAGCTGATGTTGTGGAGAGACAAAAGCAGCTAGAATTCTCAAGACATACAGAGTACCATTAAGAAGACAGCTACACAAAGATTTCCAGAGATCTTCAGAGGATCCACTTTCAGTCTCCAGCTGACTACTGATCAGTGTATGCTTAGGAGGAAACTACATGAGGCCAGGGAAAGAGCCTCACCAAAGATTACACTGAATAATCCCAGCAGCTCACAGGATCAGGAGTAGTTCCTGTTCCCAAGAGCCAGAGTAAAAAACCTCATAATTCATGGAGCACCCAGCACAGTACTCAAAATGGTTTTGCCTCAGTAGTGGGGAAAATTAACCTTAGACTAAATATTGCTCTGGTCCTGCATAACTAAGCATAAATGCAAAACCCAAAAGTAACTTAACTGTTTCCAAGTAACTTAACTGTATTTCCAGAACAGAGTTCAAGAATATGTATATGAGTACAAAAATATACAGCACTCAACAGGGTAAAATTTTTAATAACTAGTATCCATTCAAAAATTAACAGGCATGCAAAAAAGTAGAAAAATTCAACTTGTATCAATTTAAACTAGCCATGGTATAATGACACACAAGATAGAATTAGCAGAAAAGGTCATCAAAATGGTTATGATGTCTATATTCTGTATACTCAAGAAGCTATAAGAAAGAATACATTAATCAGTGAATATAACATATATATTATATATATAATATTTGCTAGTAACAGATTAGGCACTGCAAAATAAGATTAGTGAACCTGAATACATACCAAAAGAAATTATCCCAAATTAAGCACAGCAAGGAAAAAGGCTGAAAACAAAGGGAACAGAGAATCAATAAGGTAAGGGACAAAATATTTAAAGAAATAATGATTGAAATTTTCCCAAATATAATGAAACCTATAAACCCAGAGATCCAAGAAACTCAAGGTACCCCAAGCAGAAGAAATTTGCAAGAAAATACACTTAGGCACATCATAATAAAATTGGTTAAAACCAATGATAAGAGAAGCCAGAGGAAAAAAAGACACATAACATAGAGAGGAAAAAAACATAATGATGATAGCATATTTCTCACCATAAAAATAATAAGCCAGAAGAAAGTGAAGCAATATATTTAAGGTAATGAAAGAAAAAAAACACCTGTCAACCAAAGTCTCTACCCCAAGAAAAAAATCTTTCAAAAATGAAGGCAAAATAAATGCTTTTTCAGACATACAAAAGCTAAAAGAATTCATCAGCAATAAACCAGTAATACAAGAAATATGAAAGGAAGTTCTCTAGACACAAAGAAAATGATGCCAGATGGAAATTTAGAACTGCGCAAAAGAATGAAGTTTCGTGGAAATTGTAACTATCTGGTAAATGTACAAGAAATTTTTCCTTATTATTTAAATCTTCTTAAAAGTTAACCATTTGTCTAAAGCAAAAACAATAATACTGCATTTTAGGATTTATAAAATATGTACAAGTAAAATGTAAACAACTATAGCACAAGGGCATGGAGAAGACAGATAAAAGTTTATTGCTGTAAAATTCTTATACTACACATGAAGTGATGTAATATTACTTTAAAGTAGACTGTGATAAATTGTATATTATAAATCCAAAAGCAAACTCTAAAATAAAACAACAGAAATACATGAGCAAAGGAGATAAAATGAAATCATAAATATACAGAATCCAAAAGAGGAAGCAAAAGAAGGAAAGAAGAACAAAGAATAGATGGATTAAAAAATATAGCAATATAGTAGATTTAAACCCAACCTTACCAACAATCATATTAAACGTAAATGGTCTACACAGCCCAAATGTAAAGTCAGAGACTGTCAGATTGGATAAAAAATCAAGATCTGACTGTATAATGCCTAAAAGAAACACACTTTAAATATAAAAACACAAATAGGTAATAATAAAAGAATTGAAAAATATATCAAAAGAAAACTGAAGTGGTTATATTCATATGAGATGAAGTAGATTTCAGAAAAAAGAATATTAACAGGAATAAAAAGAATCATTTCATAATGATAAAGGGATCAGTAAATCAAGAAAAAAAATATGAACTACAAAAAACATGCATTTACCAAAATCTAATGGTACTGTAAGGGAAACAGAAAATTCACAATTACACCCAGAGATTTCAACCCCCTCTCTCAATAGATATAAGTGGGCAGAACAATATCAACAACAATATTGCAGACTTGATTAATGCTACCAATCAACTCCCACTGAGTAACAGTAGAATACACATTTTCTTTTCAAGTGCACCTGAGTATTTACTAAGATGAACCATATTCTAAGTCATAAAATATGTCTCAATAAATTTTAAAAGATTCAAGACATACAAAGTTTGTTCTATGGCCACAACAAAATTAAATTAGAAACCAAAAGATCTCTGGAAAATTCCCTGATATTTAGAAACACATTTATAAATCAACCATGGATCAAAGAAGTAAGCAAAAGAGAAGTCAGAAAGTATTTCACACTGAATGAATATGAAGATACACCAAAATTGTAGAATGCAGCTAAAGGAATAATTAAAGGAAAATTTATAGTACTACATACTTATATGGGAAAAGAAGAAAAGTCTCACATTAATGATCTCAGCTTTCACATTAACAATCTCATGAAAAAGAGAAAACTAAATCCAAAGGAAGCAAAATTAAAACAAATACTAAAGATCAGAGAAGAAATCAATGAAACAGAAAATCAGAAAGATAATAGAAAAATCAATGAAAGTAAAAGCTGATTCTTTGAGAGGATCAAGAAAATTGATGGACCTCTAGTCTGATTGATCTTATTTTTTAATTTTTTTATTTATTTTTTTTTGGAGGAAGATTACCCCTGAGCTAACATCTGCTGCCAATCCTCTTTTTGCTGAGGAAGACTGACCCTGAGCTAACTTCCGTGACCATCTTCCTCTACTTTATATGTGGGACGCCTACCACAGCATGGCTTGCCAAGCGGTGCCGTGTCTGCACCTGGGACCCAAACCAGGCCCACCGAAGCAGAACATGCGCACTTAACTGCTGCGCCACTGGGCTGGCCCAGATTGATCTTAAAAGAAAGTAAGGAGACACAAATTATCAGGAATGAGAAAGGTGGCATTAATACAGTTTCTACAGATTATTAAAAAGGGAAATGGGGCAATATTTTGAACAACTTTTTTCCAAAAATTCTACAACTTAAATGAAATGGACAAATTCCTTGAAAGACACAAAGTACCAAAACTCACTCAAGAAAAAGCAGATAAGCTGAAAACCTGGTATCTATGAAAGAAATTGGATTTATAGTCAAAATCTTAAAACACAAAACCAAAAACTCCCCACGTCTAAATGACTTCACTGTTAAATTCTATCAAACACTTAAAGAAGAAATACCAATTCTACACAAAGTCTTCCAGAATTTGAAGGGAGATAATACTTCCAAACTCATTTTATAGTGCCAATATTACCCTGATACAACAACCAAAGAACACTGCAAGAAAAGAAAACTGTAGACTAATACTGTGTCCCAAAACATAGATGCAAACATTTGCAACAAAACTTTAAAAATCAAATCCAACAACACATAAGATGCATAAAAAGGACAAATATATCATGTCCAATTTGTATTTGACTCAATAACATGAGAATGGTTTAACATTCAAATATCAATCAATGTAACTCATCATATGAACAGACTAAAAAAGAAAAAAATATATATGTATACAACATCAATAGATGCAGGAAAGAAGTAGAAAACTCTCAGTATAGTAGAAATAGAAGGGAACTTCCTCAGCCTGATAAAGGGCATCTACTTAAAACTACAGAGAATATCATTTTTTTTTTTTAAAGATTGGCACCTGAGCTAACAACTGTTGCCAATCTTTTTTTTTTCTTTCTGCCGTGTCCTACATTGCCCTAGAGGTACAAGGCACAAAGTCCTGCCTTGTTTCCTCAAGGGGAGACAGGCCACAAAGCGTCTTGCTTCCAGCTCTTTGGGAAGCTAAGAAACAACTCGCTCTCCACAGTGCTCTTACAGCCTACCGGGAACATCTCTTACAAAGGCCTGTGCTAATTCTTTCCTCCATATTATCGGCCCTACTGTTCAGTGCATCTAGATTTTTCTTAATCTCCTCTATTGTGTTCTTCATTTCCAGTATTTCTGTTTGGTTCTTCTTTATCGTATCAAACTCTTTTGTGACATAGCTCCTGAACTCGTTGAGTTGTCTATCTGAATTCTCTCTTAACTCATTGAGTATTTTAATGATGGCTGTTTTGAAGTCATAGTCATTTAGTTTATATATCTCATTTTCTTTGGGATTGTTTTCTGTGTATTTGTTATTTTCCTTCTGTTCTGGAGATTTAATGTATTTTTTCATATTGCTTGATGTTGTTGATTTGTGTCTCCGCATAGAGATAGAGTTTAGTTGCTCCTTCCACTTGTTTCTGCTGCTGTGGTGGGGGAGCAGCTGTTTATACTGCACCAACCAGGAACCCTATCCGCAGTTGCTAACTGGGCCTGGGCCCCTCCTCGTAGTCACAGTGGTCCTTTGGATTCCCTCTTTTGCCGTGGGGGCCATCACAGCGGGGGCTTCAGGCTGCTGGTGCCTACTGTTGCAGCCCACCTAGACGTGCTCCCTCCTTGGGGTCTGCAACGGTGTTATGGGCTTTTCCAGTGGCCCGGGGTAGGATCACTTATATTTGCCACTCCATCACTGTTGGCACCCACAAAATCTCACTTGTCCACTATGGGTCGCAGCAGAGCTATTGGCATCTTCTACAGTCTGTGGTTAGCTCACCTAGCTATGCTACTTTTGTCCCGGGGTCTTCCAGCCTTGTGGCTGCCGGATGGGTGCTCTCTACTAGTGCTGTGCAGAGGCTCTCCCTGAAGCTGCTGTGAGCCTGTAGGGTTTCCCCCTAGGCTATGGAGCTGGGTCGCTGGAACTCCACCCAGCCCCAGTCCTGTTCCCCAGGAACTCAGGGAGCCCTTTGCCCTGTCTGGGGGATAGCCGGAGATCCTGATTTCAGTGGTAGCTGGTCAGCTGCTGCCCTGCCTGATATTCTCCTCTCCGGGACCCTCCCGGTGTTGTGGATGCTGGGCGTGGCCCCTCCGCTAATGGCAGACAGAGAGTTTTGTCTGCTGCCCGGGCAGAACTCTGGAGCTTCCCCTCAGGGGTGCGGAGCCGGCCTCTGGAGCTTCACCCAGCCCCAGTCCTCTCTGAGATCTCCGGCAATCCCTTTCCCCACAGTGCAGGCAGTGGCAGCCGGGGGGCCTCTGTACCCTCAGTGGTTCTCTCTGGGACCCTCCGGGCGCCGTGAACACTAGGCGGGATCTGCCCGCCAATGGCGGGGAGAGACTCTCCCCGTGGGCTCAAGTGTGTAACTCTAGAGTTTCCCTCTGTGTTTAGGAGTAATTGTGGGGGGTTTAGGTAGGGTTCTGGTCACCTGTTTCCACCGTCGCTCCTCTGTTGTGTGCTCACTCCTGCCCTAGGTGTGTGTTGATCTTCTGGGGGCGTCCGTTGGAAGAAAGCCGCTTGCAGGTACTAGGCTGTTCGGTCGGGGTCAGAGAGTTCTCACCTATCTCCACATCCTCCCGGAGGGAAGTCCATCCGCCTTCCGATGTATAGTCTCGTGGGTCTCTCAGACGTCCTGAGATGCTGTCTGGATATCCTTTGTTAAGCGATGAGTGTCCAAATAATTGTAGACTCAAAGGGGGAGAGACAAAGAGGACTACTCATGGCGCCATCTTGGATCCTCTCCGAAAATATCATTTTTAATGGTGAAAGTCTGAATGTTTTCTGCTTAAGAACAAGAGCAAGACAAAAATGTTTACTTTCACCACTTCTATTGAACATTTTACTAGAGGTTTTAACCAGTGCAAAAGGTATGAAAAATGAATAAAAGACATCTAGATTGGAAATAAAGAAATTAAACTAATCATCTATGTAGAAAATTATATACAATCTACCAAATAATCTGCTATAATTAATTAGGCAGTTTAGCAAAGTTTCAGAATACAAGGTCAATATATAATAATCAATTGTATTTCTATGTACTAGAAATAAAATTAAAAATCAATATCATTTACCATAGGATAAAATATGTACTTAAGGATGAATCTTATAGACTATATGTAAGACATTTACACTGAAAACAACAAAATAGCTGAGAGTTAAAGAAAACAAATAAAAAGAAATATGCTAAGTTTGTGAATTAAAAGATTTGATAATGTTAACATGTCTATTCTTCCTAAATTGACCTACAGATTGAATGCAATTTCAATCAGAATATCAACAGGCAACAATTTCAAAAAAAGAAGAGGAAAGATGGAAAACTAATACTACTTGCTTTCAAGATATAATATAAAATCAAGAATAATCCTTAGATTTTCTGGATGGACAACTGGATGGCTGGTTGTGTTATGGAATGGTTAAGAAGGGAGGAAAACAAATTAAGGAGTGGATCAAGACTCCATATTGAATGGTAAGTTTGAGATACCTGTGAGCCACCTACGAGGTCATTTCAAGGAAGTGCCTAGACAGAAGAGTCAAAATTAAAGTTCTCATCTATGTTTAGAAATTTTGGAATTATCAATATATGAATCTATAGGAATGGGTAAATGAGAGAGTAGATATATTTTTATCATCTCTTGAAGATGATCTTACTCTGGTCCTTGGATCAGGGTAAAGGCTACTGAGAAGAAGCAGTCAGTGAAGTGGAAGAAAGGCAAGAGGAAATAGCATGGTAAAAGACAAGAGTCAAAAATGTTTCAAGAAGTTGTCAAGTGTGCATGGCTTTGGTAACACAAACATCATTCATGGCATCATTGGTGGATGCAGTTTCAGTGGAGTGGTGGGGGTGGAAGTCAAATTATGTTCCAGCATACCATTATGCCTCCTTGTAATTTTATTACAGCAGAAAGTAAAATTCCCAAGTCTTTCAATCAAATCAGGTCAACCCAATTAGACACTTGGCCACTCAAGTGTAACAAAATACAAGAAGTGGTAGGCAATAGCAAGTAATGTCGATCCAAATCTGCCCTTTGAATCTAGGGATCAAGTAGGTTGTTGAGCTAGGAGTAGCACCAAGTGGCACCAGATTCGTATCATAGAATCTAAGGAGTAAAGAGAATATTGAAGGAATATCCCAGAGAGAGAAAATAAATGGCATGCACATCTATTCTAATCAATAACAGCACTTGTTTCTCATGAGCTTGGATAGTCTCAGAGGCCCACAGCACTCCAGGTGGCCCTTACCAGTTGATCACACTTGGCATGGGAATTGGACCCATTCGCCATCCCTAGCCGTAGTCCCATCCAAGTCCCCTCTCCTTATCTAATTCTGTTTACTTCACCTCTACAAGACCACAAGCAGTAATAGCTTCGACTTCAACAGGGATAGGGAACCTCTATCTTCTTTTTAGGTTGAGCCAAAAGCTGCTCCCAATACTTTCCACTCCTTAGAAGTTATTGGGACTCTAAGAACCACCATAATCTTTTTTGTCCCCACACGTCAACCTTTCAGATATTTGAAGACAGCTATTATATTTCCCTTGAATTTTCTCCAGTAGAAACAACTTTAGCATCTTTATCAAAGGATCTAATATTAAGTAGTTTCTAGTCTCACACCACCTCATTCACTTTTACCAGCACTCCCATTTGCCTAAAAAACCTCCACCTCCACCATCATGCTTCACATGCTCAGACTGAACTGCAAAACTGGAATGCTGGCCCTGAACAACAGAGAAAAGCATCTATATCTAACTTACACTTAGTCCCATCTACCAGATGCTAGAAGTTTTCCCCCAAGGACAGTGGGGGAGTAAAAACAAGTCTAAAGGGCTCCATGGGGATAAAAAGAGATCATGCAAAGCAGGCATACGTTCCAGCTGTTGGAACTTCGGCAGTCTAACTAGTGAGCGGAACAGATGATACATTCCAGGAGGTTTTTCCCCTGGGCCAAGTGAATTTTAGAATTGAAATATCCAGCAGAATAAAAATAGGTTCTGAATAAAATTACAGCATATTGAAGATGAATAAATTTGTCTCTAATAGCCTATATAACAGACTGCCTTATCTTTTAGCCAGTTTTTACTTAAAGGAAATACTATTACCAACACCTCTTAAGCATTTCAGAGGAAAAATTTTTGCTTGATTTTTCAGGTTTCTTATGAGTTAGTTTATTAGAGCAACATAGGGAATTAATCAAAACAAAAGCATTATATTATATTAAATATATATTTTATTGCCAAATTATATTTTAGATATTACATATATTTTATTTCTAAATAGATTTTAAACTCCTTAAGGGCAAGGACCATATTTTTTCTTTCTTTATATTTCATCCAGTGATTGGATACAAAAGATACTCAAACTATGCACTTCTTAAAATAATTAACAAATAAGTTATAATAATTAATGAAAGAATTAAATAATTAATGACTAAATAGAAACATTTTATAAGCATAGGAAATGTTAAACTTTTGGTTACTCTTTAGTGTCTTTATTGCTGGATGTGCAGAAACAACCAAAAATTTCAATTTGTTCTTTGGAAATTGATCTGTCTCTCTTATGTATCCCATTGATAAACATAAGCAGCCTATACAAATCATACTGAAAGTATTGAGGCCTTCCATTTTCACAAGACAAGAGGAAGACCTTATTTCTTAATCTTGTCTTCTCTTCCTTGGTTCTTCTGTCTTTGCTAGTAATGTTTTATGATCATCGGCAGTTTCTCTTAAATAGCAGTCTGTTACTCAGAAACCTCAACTGCAGCCGTCTCTTTATAGGACTTCATAAATGTTTTAGTTAGTTTGGGTTGAGAGTTTCCTAGTCTTTCTTTTTTCCTTTTTCTTTATTCAGTGCTTAACCCCATTGCTTCAGTTTTCAGTAAGTCTTGTCACTTCCACTAATAAGAAAGAATGGAGTCACAGTGTCTTAGATCTCATACTTCAAGAGGCACAGGTCTGCTGGATATACCTAAAGCTTCAAATTTCATAAAGCTTCTTGCCTAAGAAGTTGTGAAAATAACATTGGCAGTGGTTGAGTAATTTGAAAAATTAAAATACTCCCTAAGGGTGAGTTTAAGGAATCTCGGCTTTAATCCTTCTGAGATAAACACTTATCAAAATGAAAAATCCTTTGGATAAAGGATTTTCAAACTATGGGCAAGAAACTAAGGAATGATTTGTTGCATTCTTAAGGACACAGGGATACAGAGCAAAGGATGCTATTACTTTTTGAGCAAATAGAGTTTGAACCTAACCTACATGAATTGCTGCATCTCCTCATCTTTGGCCAGAAGACCTTCCTTGTAAAAGCATCCATGTTATTATGTCCTTTCATGCTGCAGACAGGAACACTTTGTAAGTTGGATAGCTCTTCAATCTTATGTCACTCACTCCAGTTTTACTATTAGTCTTTCATAATAATCTTCATAACACTATATATGCATACATGTTTGAGTATGCACATATCCATTTGCATGCACTCTTGTGAGATGTGAGCTTTTCTTGATTTTTTATGAACTGAGGATCATACCTTTTCCTTAAAAGTAAGCCAAAGAGATTCATAACATTTTTGAGCTGCAAAGTTCCCCAGAGATCATACAGTCCAACATCTTCATTTTACAGATGAAGTAACTGAGGTCCAGAAATTAAATAACTAGGCAACTATTACAGAGTGCGCTTTAAATGACCCTGCAAGCCTCCAACAGCTCATTCACTGGCCTACAAAGACCCTAGTCCTCTCCCACCTGGTCTGAAATTCCCATCAGTTTCACAATGCTTGGCTCTTAAAGTACTTCTATCAATTAAACAATAAGGAGTAGGTAAGTGGAATCATTGTTCTTTTATGGACATTGTTAAAATTGGGGCTAGAATGAAAAAAAAATCGTGAACTAAGCACAATTTGTGTTTGATATTCCTTTTGACCTTTTTCTTACCATCTTGCTTTTTTATTTTGCTGCCTCAGAAGATACTCTAGCTTCTGAAGTCTCCTTCTAGCACCACTCCTACTGAGGTTGTTAATTCTCAGCAGTGACCCAGATCTTTCTATGTTACCTCACTGACTAGCTAAACTTTATTTGACTTGTGTTCTATTAATCTATGTAACCGGGTGCTACTATGGTAGACTACAATCTAGAGGGACTACCATTTTCTCCAACCCTTCAAATAACTCCCATCTTTCAAATAACTCACTAATCTATAACTTGCTAGCACTTAAAATATTGAGGCATAATATAACACTCCCCATACCTCATAGCTTTAAATAGTGATCCTTCAAACAGAATAATTCTAGAATAGCAGTGACTCCTAAGTAGGCATATCCCTTCCCCAAGCGCCTCAACAGCATCCCATCATAATTCTCATAATTATTACCTTTGTTTTACAACTGCCCCTACTGTCTCCCACCAGAACCTATCAATGCCTTTTTCTCCTTGACAGTAGTTCTCCTGTGTCAATTTCAAGGATTTAAGTAAGGAGCACTTTAGTTTTTCATCCAAAACGAGCTTATAAACTTTTTCTCTGGCTAATTTAATGGTCTCTCTTTTATAGTACCAATATGTCATTCAGACTTTCTGATGCTATGTCTTGTTCGGTTTTTTTTTGTTTTTTTTTTAAGATCAGCTGAAGTTTCTTGATCTGAATCATGTAGACAGTTATACTCACTTAGTAATAGTGACAAGAACAATTATAATAAAAAACATTTACTGAATACTTCCTAGGTTTTGGACAATTTGTTAAACAAACACTTTACATGCTTTGTCTCATGTAATCATTTCAACACTTTGACTTACATGCCATTTACATCTCTTGTTTTGTTGATGTGGAAACTGCTGGGTGTGTGATCTTGGGAAGATTACTTACCTTTCTGGGTTTCTCTAAATTGGGGATGATAATACCAATTTCACTGAGGATTCAATGAAATAACCCACATAAGATGTTTATCACAGTGCCTGATTTATAGGAAGTGCTCCATAAATGTTAGCATTTATTGAGTAACTTGTTCTAGGTCATACAGCCAGTAAGTGGTGGAGCCAGGGGTCAAAGCCAGCCAGTCAGCCTCCAGAGATACACTTTACTGTCTCTAAAATGGTATACATAAAGCACTTATAAATAATGGTTATTATCCAACATGGTTAGCCTAGATTCTGAAGCAGGAAAACAGCTATCTCCTCACAGTTTGCTTTTCCTAGATAAACTTTGTTTGGCCCCTTAAAATTTTATTTTCAGTTTTGCTATCTCCTCTAACAAATTAAAATTCTGCAGCAGCAGTCTTATGTTTATTTAACATTCACCATAAATGCTGACACATAGATGTTGCCAATAAAAAAACCTAAGACCAAGACAAAATTAACAAAAGCACAATCTTACAGTAAGGAAACCCATCTTTTGTTTCAGCAGAGGTTCAAAAGGTTTAGAAAGAAGACTAAGTTTTACAGAGGAAATACTGAGACAATCTCTGATTGGCAAGTATTCTATTAAGATGGGATTGTTGGAAGTAGGGGAGATTTTCTAATAGGGCTTCAGATAAATTGACAGTACTTGGTTGACTGTAAGTAGGCAAGCAGAAGTTTAGGACATTTTAAAAAGAAGGAGGAATCGTTGATGTTTGGAGCAGAGGATTATTAGTGGCCCGGCATATCCTGGAACAAGTGAGGTTGATAGTGGCTGTTATGGCAAGCCATTTCTCAATATTCCCAAGTGATCCTCATCAGAACATTGTAAGGAAGGCAGAGCAGCCATTATTATTCCCTCTAATGCCAGTGAAGAAATAGTAGCTGATAAATTGTTTCCCAAGGCCACACACAGCTATTAAAGTGAAGAATCTGGACTAGAATCTAGGTTTTCTCATTCCCTATTCATTGTTCTTTCTACAAGGTGATAAATAAATGACAAGCAATAGGATATATTGGAATAAATGAGGAAGCACTTGGTGTAAAACTAATTTGGCCTGAACTTGTCTTTCCAAAAGGGACTGACGTGGCTGTTGAGCACGCATTGTATATCTGCTTTAAGTATTTACTATGTCCCAAAGACAAGAACAATGCCCTTAAAGATAAGGATATAACTTCCCCCCATCAGCATTTGCTTAAGGATAAGCATCTCTCCCTATTTTAAAGACTGACCCCTGACCTGCTGCACTCACCTTATGACCACCCACCTTGCAACCACTGACCCACTGTGTTCACCGAATTGCTGTGCTGGCAAAGCAATCTCATGACTATTGTAAAAGGGGCATTCCAAATATATGTGATACATGCTCTTTGATAGTATATAATCACTCTGTAGAGCCCTACTTCTCTGGAGTGCTCCACTCCTTTGTGAAAGGACTCTCCCCGGCTACGTGATTCTTAGGGTTGGCTCATAATAAACTCACCCCAATTTTGATGTATAGATTAGTTATGGATGATTTGTGTCAACACAGGTCACATTGATTCTATACTTCTTTTGCTAATTTAGACATGTTTTGATAAAAGAAAAGTAGGAATCCTTTATTTAATATGGAATCAAAAGATATTTTCACCATGTACTAGAAAAATGATTTTACTCCCACTGGTCATTAGAAGGGAATTTACTATAAGAAGGTGAAACCTGCATACAGTGTTATTGAAAAGTTTCTACTATTGACCTCTGGAAGAAAGATTTGCTAATCTGATCTTTTCCCTCCCCTAAATATCTCTCACAACCATGAACAAACTGTACAAGCACCATCCATTTATACATAAATGTATTTTAATTATGCCATATTTTTCTTTTCTTTAGACTTTTCTAAGGCTTATTCTGCACTTCTTATTTTCTCTTTGACAGCCAAAGCTATTGAGTGAGAAGAAATCTTCCTTGTAACTACTGAAGTGGTCAGTTAAATACCCAGAGACTTTTTCCTCTACACACAATCTCTTCTCCATTTTTGTAAAGTCTAGCCTCAAGCAATTTTCTCCTTGCTCAGAAACAGCATGACATAGTGGAGAGCTCTGAGTGGATTGAGGTTATTTAGGTGCCTGAGCAACAAACCAAGCACCAAAGAGACTTGCATAACTGGTTTTAATGGATACCTTAACAATATGTCTACAGAGTTCACATTTGTCAACGAAAATAATCCATAACCAATATATAAATGAAAAATTGGGGTGAGTTTACTCTGAGCCACATATGAGGACCATATAGCATGGGACCTTCCTTCCCCAAGGGAGGAAGGGCACGAAAGAAGTGGGGTGTACAGACTGGTTATATACCCTCAAAGAGCATGCTTCACATATAATTGAAACGTACATTTTATAACAGTAATGAGACTGTTCTGTCAGCACAGAGATTGATGGACACCACAGGCAGTAGGTCTGCTGTCTCAGTGGACACAGCAGGGAGGAGATCTCTTGTCTCAAGCTGGGTGGTCACAGAGTGAGTGCAGCAATCAGTTCCTAGCTTATGGAAAGATGTTTATCCTTAAGGAAATGCCACTGTGGGGGAAGTTGCATCTTTATCTTAAGGCCATTTGTTCTTGTCTGTGGGACACAGCAAAGGCTTAAAGCAGATATACAATGCATGCTCAAGGGTCATGTGAGGCCATTTTGAAAGAACAAGATCAGGCCAAATTAGGTTTACACCAAATGGCTTCCTCATAATCTCCAATATCCTATTCTTTGCCATTTATATGTCACATTCTAAAACCTTTTGTAAGTGTCAATTAGCTTTAGTAGCTGTAGAAGAAAATGCAAGCTTGGATCACCACAATCTCCATTACTTCATTCTCTTTCTCTCCCCTACCTCTACCCTCATGAGTCTGAAGATTATTGATGCTGGCAAGTGAACTAAAAGAATTAAAGTCAGCGTTCCCAAGAAAATTATATCCATTTTCATTAATAAAATTAGTGGTAATTACTATCGTAGGGGAGGAAGACAATTCCTCCACCTTCCAGGTCTTTCTAGCTGGTCTAAGAATTAAACTGACATGAGACAGAATAACAGGAGAAAACCAAGCAAAGCTTTATAACATGTATACATGGGAGAAACCCAAGAAAACAGTAACTTGCCAGAATGGTGGAGGTTGTCACCTTAAATACCATCTTTAGCTAAAGACAAAGGAGGATGTTGGAGGTACAGGTAGTGAGTTATGGGAAATTACCAGAAAGAGCACAGTAAACAAGAGCAAGGTTATTATGCAGATATAAGTCCTTGCCTTCTGCATTGAGAAGAGTTTCTAGAGATAAGGTCATCCCCCTCTTCCTGATACAGAGAGGGAGACACCTTTACAAATGGAGAGTTCCCTTACAAATGTAAATGTCTCTTACAAAGGGTAACTTCTACTTGGTTTTCAGAGCTTCTCTCATATCTGCAGTTCCTTAAAAACAACCAGCCCAAAATAATCCTCATGCCAAAAGAATACATCTTGAGATGGCAAACTCTGCTCTTCTCCACTATAATCCATCTTTGGTAATGCAAATACATTCTCTAGAAATTGCAAAGAAACTGTATATTAAGATTTAAATTAAAAATCTATAGAAAGGCTAGTGTAACCTCTGAGGGTTGTTTTTTAACTCAGTTGCTTAGTTTTTAGAAAAGAATATGGTTTATAATTTGCTATTAGCATGTATCAAGAAACAAAGGAAGGAGATTCCAAAGCAGCAAGACTATAAAGGCAGACTAAACCTTTCCTGTGCTTACTGTGAATAGTCTGGGGAAGGGAGAAGAGAAAGGACCAATGGGTTGCCTGTCCCTGAGGAAGTGCTTCCTTGACTACCAAGAGAAAGAAGGCAGGCACTGAGGCCAAGACATTCCAAAGAAGGAATATGGCTGCCAGGCAGTGTTTTGATTTCAAGTTAAAATTTATGTACATTAGTGGAAGCGAAGTGAAGAATTAGTGAGGAAGGTAATGGATTGTACCTTAAACATTTATCTCTATATATTTTTTTTCTAAATTATCATCTTTAAAATAGTGGTGGTTTAACATTATTTGAGCTCAACCACTCAAAAGCAAAGCTTATTTATATAAAATAAAAATACACAGAAAAATAGTAATTAAATCATGGAGGCATGAGAACACTACCACTTAGAAATCCTAGAGCATGGTTTTAGAACTTAAGCCTCTCCTTTTGGAACTAACAGCAACAGCAGCTATTTTCACCTGGTGGCAGTACATCTGGGTAGCAGAATAATCTCTTTGAAAAATGATATTAACTTTTTGAATATAGAATCTAAAAGTGAGGACATGAAGTGATGTCTAATGAATTGTCAAGACATCTAATTTTTGCCAGGGTTGAATGATGACATGCTTCTCTGAGCTCTCCTTTTTGTCTGAGATTTACTTTTTCCCTCTCTCGACGAAAATAATCCATAACCAATCTATAAATGAAAATTTGGGTGAGTTTATTCTGAGCTGAAATCTGAGGAAAATGGCCCGGGGCCTTTCTTCCCGAAGGAAGAAAGGGCACCAAAGAAATGAGGTGTACAGAGTGGTTATATATCCCCAAAGAGGGTGCTTTACATATGATTGAAATGTCCTCCCCACAATAGTCACAAGATTGCCCTGTCAGCACAGCACTTGATGGATACAGCAGGTAGTGGGTCTGCCATCTTGGTGGGCGTAGCAGGAGGCAAGTCTATTGTCTTGAGCTGGGCGGTCACAGGTGAGTGCAGCAATCAGTTTCTAGCCTAAGGAAAGATGCTTAATCCTTAAGGAGACGCCAAAGTTGGGGGAGGGGGAGGGAGGTTGCACCTTTATCTCAAGGGCCTTTGCTCTTGCCATAGGGAATCTCTAAAGCAGATATACAATGCATGCTCAACGGCCTCGGTCAGGCCCTTTTGGAAAGACAAGGTCAGGCCGAATTAGGTTTATACCACATGGCTTCCTCATATTCTCCAATATATCCTATTGCTTGCCATTTTTATTTGTCACCTCCAAATTAGTTAAATCTGAGAGCATTGTTGCACCAAACAAGGCTAAAGTTTAAGTATGTTTACTTGACTTAGGTGAAAGCTACAAAGTAATTTGAGGGTCAATTTGCATAGCAGTTAATTGGATCATTAAACTATCTAATTTAATTACTATAAAAACTCAATTAGCAGGGCTGTGAAACAAATGATTTGATGATTTCATCCATATCATAACTAAACTGAATAGACTATGTGGTGCACATATTTATTGCTCAGTGATTGGCCATTAAAAAAAGCAAGAAAATAATGAATAGCGGACTCATCTGTGAAGATTGTAATGTGACACTAACTATGAGGGCTTCCACTAGTCATAAAAAATATACATATAGGTCTTAGGATTTTCTCCTCCTTCTACATTACCTTTCTCATACCACAAAACTTCCAAATTATAAGTTAGGACTGAACTGCTGGAGATCCAAAATTAGGACTGAATTTTTGAATGCCCACTAACGTTTGGCTGTCTTTTCCAATAGTAACTCAAGACCAAATGTAAGGAAAAAAAAGTTACATACACTGTAGTCCTACTGTGTCAGCAATGTTTACTTATAGCATTAATTTAATCTCCACAACCATCCAGCAAAGAAAGTATTATTGTCCCAATTGTCTAGAAGAGAAACTTCAGGCTCAGGGAAGTTAAGGAATAAGTAAAAAATACTTGGATATTAAATGACAGAGGCAAGCCTCACCTGCAACCACGTCCCTTCTCAAGTAGTTTTAAATTTTACTTTTCAAAATGGAAACATTATTTTTGCTGATGAGATGATCATTGTAAAAACTAAAGTCATAGCAAGAAACTTAAAGGATCACATCACTGACAATTTGCACACACACATACACACATACTCACACCCCAAACACTACCATACAGCAATCCTGATAGCTTGCTCCTTCCCTGTGACGAAGCATCCCTGATTATTAAATTATTTTAATTTTTACTGAGCTACAGTCAAATCTGCTTACTAAGACTATGCAGAATAAATAAACTTTTTCTTTTACATTGAAAGCTTTTCCATTACCAGTACCATATTTGAAAACAACTCTCACGCCCCAACTTAGAATTTTTTTCTTTAGGCTTACCATGCCCAGTTCCTTCAACTCTCTCTCATAGGATAGTATCTCCAGCTCTATAGCTTTGTTGGATAATATCTTAGAATGGAACAGAGTATTCCAGATGTAGAATGATGAGCCTACAGCAGAATATTGAACTCTCTTAATTTGGATACTTCATTTTAAAGCACTTTCTTGAGCATATTACCTTTAAGACTGAAATACAAGTTTGCATTTACTTTCTATGGCACCTATATCAAATTTTTCACTCCTTATAAATTTACAGCCAACTGAAACCCCTAAATATTTTTGCCAGATCTTCCCTTTTCTATATTTGAAGACTTGTTTGTCTTATTCTAATTGTGAATCCTCTACATTAATTCCTATTGTGTTCCTATTATTTGCCTATGTTCCAAATCTGCCCCAACTTTTTTAATCAGTTCTACTATCCAGTATATTAGTTATCCCTTCCAGGTTATGTCACTTCCAATTGAACCTATTCACCTCTTACGTTTTCATGTCACTAATTAAATATGTCAAGCAGGTAAGGACTAAGGTCACAGCCCTGCAATTTGTCACTCAAAATAATGCTCTAACTTGATGTCAATCCATCAATCACCTGCCTTTGTGCACTGTGCAATTGTATATTAGATAAAAATATACTCAATGGTATTTTGAGTTAGCCTAAATTCTCCCATATTTTACACAATGCTCGCAGCATAAAATGTTATAAAGTTATATACTGGCTGTATTCAAGATGATACATGAGCCATCATTTTTTTGGTTCATGGTTATACATTTATTATAGGGTATATTAGAAAATATATCACTGGTACATTGCAAACCTATGAACCTACAGATATTTTCATTTAGGATGAGGCTAAGTTTAAGTACAAAAAAAATGAGTTGATTTAAAGAAAGATTTTAGCTATATCAAAGTAGAGATGGTGTGTGAATACGGAAAAAAAAATATGAAGATGTTAAGCAAACAACTGAAACTAGGGAAACCCTGGCATAGAGTTTTATAGTTTTCAACACGCAAATATATCATCTGATTCACATAAAACTACAACAGAGAGTACATGAGAGACATCAACAAATGCCTCATAGAATATACAGCCACTATTCTCAGTCAATACGTTTCATGAAACAAAGGAAAAGAGTTTCAAATAATTTTAGTGTCCTAAGCAAAGCTTTATAGCTTCCAAGGAATCAACATCTGCCTCTTATCCTTTATGAAAGTAGGCAGGGTTAAAATATAACAATAGAAATGTACTTTTCAGTATTTTTCCTAAAGTCCTCACGATCCATCTGTTTAATAATCTGCTCTACAATCATGTATGGCCTCAAGCTTGTAAGTCTATGATTTCTGGATACGCTTTTACACACATCATGAAAATTGAGACATTGCTTATCTCCAGCCTTCTGACATTTCTACTACAGAGAATTCCTCCAAGATACATGACAACAGCTCCTAAATCACAGATGGAATATTTTTGCTACTCTAGCATGTATGTATTTGACCCTAAGGACTTCAAGTAATTTATATCATCTGCATGCTCTCATCAATCAGTCAATAAACATTTTGAACATTCACTAAGTGCTAAGCAATATGTTTAAAATTGTTTCCCCTGGGGAACTCAGAGTTTAGCAGAGGAGAAAGATATGTAAATAAATACATATTTATTTACAACATGACAACTGCTATAACAGAAAAATGTACAGAATGCCATGTGGATACAGAGGGGAAACTATACACCTTTCTGTGACTTCAAAAGTTGGGTCTTAAAGACTGACCATGAATTCTCCAGTCAAAGAGGGGCATTCACACAAAAGGATAAATTCAATGTTCAGAAAATACTGAGAAGTTTGGAAAAGCTGGAACTGAAAAAGCATGAAAAGAATACACAGAGATGAGATGAAAGAAAAGCTCAAAACACACCACGAAGGACCTGTGTGCCATGGTAAGAAATCTGGACTTACTTCTATAGAGAACCCCAAAAGAATGCTTTTAGGCAGAGGAATGACAAGATGTACTTTTAGAGAAATAATTTGTGGGAGTAAAGAAGTTGTCTTCTTCACTTGATTGGAAGATGAGGGGAGAAAACGTATGCCAAGCAGCAGGAAGAACTTTTAAGGAGGCTGCTGAAATGATGCGGGCAAACAACAGGGAGGGCCAGAATCAACGTACTGTCCTATTTGGGCCTTCAATTCTTCATCTCATGTTCTTCTCCTTCCAGTTTAACAATTATTTTTGATAGAGGTGGTAAAGACAAAATAGGGAACTGGTACTACTATTTCCCCAACACCTATAAACAGAATTTTCCCCAAGTGAGAACTATTACCTTCTTGTTTTTCTACTTATAAAAATATACGAAAATTTTTAAACAATCAAAAGCTAGTGTTTTGTTACCATTTTCCTACACTTCAGATTATTCTAGCCTTTTATCCTTCCTGACACTATTATTACACGTTTCTGTTACCCTTTTCTATTTGAATTCGGTTATACACACATGACAAAATTTGAGAGATGCCCCTTAGTATGTGTCTGCCTTCTTTTCATTTACTAATAGAGCTCCAAAATTTTAGGTAGACATACAGATATCTAGACTACTATTTGCATTTCCCAGTCGTTATTAAAGCTAAGTGTGGCCACCTGACCAATTTTGGCGAAGGGAAGCAAGAAGAACTGGTATATGCAACTTAAGAGCATTCTTATAGGGCGAAGACATCTTTTTCCCTTCTTCCTTCTTGATGGCTGGTATACTATACAAGTAATGGCTGGAACTGGAGCAGCCATACTGGACCATGAGGTAACTTTGAGAATAGTGTCTATTGCAGCAGAGCCAAAAAGAAGGCTAGGTCCATGAGAACCATGTAGAACACAGATATTGTGCCAATCCTGGACTATTCACCTTCAGACTTTAACAGGAGAAAGAAATGAATTTCTATCTTTTTTAAGCTACTATATAACTTTAGGTTCCTAACAGCCAAACCTAATGCTAAATGACACAGTATCCTTTCTTTTAAATTTTAATCTCTTCCACTTTCTCTTTGAAGATCATAAAGTTCAAGCAAAGCGTAAGTAAAAATATCACTGGCACTCTTCCTTCATATAACCCAGTTCTTGTGTTACCAGATAGGTTTATTTGGTGCCTCTCTTTTCCACCCTCATTGGAATAATCTCAAATGTAATGTCAATGTGTCACTTGAAGGCCAGTCATTATTACTGAGCCATCATTTCTTTTAAATTGACTGGTTAAGGGAGTCTGCTTGTCTTTTCTAAAAACACTTAGAAATCTACATTTTTAGAGAGAGAGAGAGTTCTAAATTTAAGCTGCCTGAATTTACATCTGGCTGTACCACTAATTTTCTGTGTGATATCAGGCGAATTACTTAAACTTTCTAAGCCTCAGTTTCTTCATTTGTAAAACTGGGACAATAGTTGCTGTGAGGATTAAATGAGGCAATTAATGTAAAATACTTAGTACAGTGCCTTGTACATTGTAACTGATTGAAAAATAAGAGCTATCATTACTTAGCATGACTTAGTGGACCAGGCACTCCCTCATTCCCTTTCTTTCTTTTTACAGCCTCCAAGATGACATGGTCACTGTATTCATGGTCTTGCACACTTTCACATCTCCAAGCATTTTTCTCTCATTGACCAGATTAAGCTCGAACTAGAGGTTTACTTCACTGCTTTCTCAACTTTTTGAAGGAAAAAAATTTTAGAAGTATACTATCACTCTTTTGGTGTTTTCTTTGAATAAGTTGTGTCTTTATGCCAATTCATTACTCAGTTCTAGCTCTAAACCCCATCCCACCATGATCTCAAGATAATAATTACAAACTTGTCTTAATACGCTACATTCACTTTCTTCATTACTTATATTCTGCATTGGTATTGACATATTGAAGGCCAAAAGTGTTATTAATGACGCTTTTCCTTATTTTCTCCAAGGAAAATGCACCTATTCCATTATTGATGTGTCAGTGGCAGATCTGCTGTTCTGTATATTATTTGGTTTTAAAGTTATCGATAAACATTATCTCTATCTGTAAACTCCTTTCAAATTTGAGTTGAAAACTCTTTGAAAATTCTGCAGGTTTCCTTCCAGGTTTTCTGAGATATATTCCAACTTTTCCCAGGTGCCCAAATACCCTAGAAAACGATATCAGGAGACTACACATTCAGTTAGCTATTCACTTGTAATATCTCCCCTTTTTTCACCATTTGAGTTCTCCAGGACTCCAAAGTCACTTATCAACCATTCTAGGTTGCTTTTGATGGTTTGGTTTCCTTTATCACCAAAAGTGAGTAACGGTCAGTAGTTTCAGTGTCTTTCAGACTCTCTATCTTCCCAGTAGGCCTTCATGCAGCCACATCCATTCTCCTCTTCAATAAAGAGTAGATACACATTCTCCCTTAAGACTCTCTTCCTAGGTCATTATACCTTTCTTAAACATATTATAGGCTTTCTTAAACATATTAATTTCTTTGAATTCCTAAAGCCAATTTTTAAATGTGAAACAATTTCATTGAGACTTCCAGTCCCAGAGCTAATAAGTAATGGAACCATAATTAAAAGCCATTGTTCTTTCTGCTACACCACATTATCCCACACTTTAAATAACTTCTGACCCCAAACTCTTAAAATCCAGTTAAAGACTAAGAAGAGCATTATACATGGAGAAAATAATAAACAATAAAAGACTGTAATGTATATTATGCTAAGTTGTAAAAAAATTACGAGTTAAAATTAGGTCAGTACAAAAATATGGATACAAATCGTAGGAAAAAGAGATTTGCACAGATTCAAGAGATCAGAAACAATTTCAAGAAGAAGGTGGAATTTTAACTGTGAGTTTAAGAATGGTCAGCATTAGGTAGGTCATAGCTTAGAGGAAGGTTCCCCAGGAAAGTTAAGGCATATACTTAGGACGTCCATGGCACAATCCTAAGACAGTGAGGACACCAGTTTAACATGAGCAGAAGGCATGTATTGTCACCAGTGATGTTTTCTAAGTAGAGAGGACTTCCAATATGGTGGACCTTGAGGGTCAGACATTGGAGTGAGCCAGGCCCAGCACAGTATTTCCCTAACTGAAACTCCACATGCATAGCCTTAGTAGTCCACAAGTTTTCTACAAGAATTTTTAAATTTTATGTTTTCACTTATTTGATTATCTAAGTAAATATACACAGTTTGATAGACAGACTTATCCATGTGAGCACCTCAGTACCAAGTACTGCCAAGAGATTTCAGTACCCACATCAGTGTATGTATGTGATTATATCAGTGCTAACTACTTTAATTATTGAGGACTCCAGAGAACAAAATAGAAGCTGACTCAATACATAAATGAGGTACTCACACAAAAGTCTAAATGGCATCATAGAATAATGTATGAATAAAGGTTCTGAAGCAATTCAAATGGAAAAAAATGATATCACACAGTGACACAGGCATAACAAATGCAAAAAACCTACCTATAAAATCAATACTATATTCACATGGTGAGCAGAGATTTGGTTTCAGCACAACGTTATCTGTCTCATTGAATTTATGTTAATTGGAATTTTACTAAATTTCCAGGTTTGTTTATATCAAATTTATAAATGTATTTTTATGCTTATACAAGAACTACAAACATAAAGGGATTACATACAGTTTTCTATTTATTTATTTTAACTTAATAAAATTAATTTAAGTCAGCACTGGCCAACTATGAAAAATCTTCTCATCTTTAAAAAGTGCTCTATCTAAGGGACTGGAAATTACATCTTGACCTGAGTGGTAACTACCTGGATGGACATATATTTACAAATTCATTGAACTAAACACTTAATATCTGTGTACTGTGTCTATATTATACCTTAACGAAAAAGTGAAAAAATAAAATCCAAACAAACAAATAAACAATATAGTCTGTATATTTCTTGAGTTTGAGGGAATATTGGTACGGTAGCTTTGGAACAGGAAGATTTTTATTTATTTATTTTTTGAGGAAGATTAGCCCTGAGCTAACATCTGCTGCCAATCCTACTCTTCTGGCTGAGGAACACTGGCCCTGAGCTAACATCCGTGCCCATCTTCCTCTATTTTATATGTGAGATGCCCACCACAGCATTGCTTGCCAAGCAGCGCCATGTCTGCACCCGGGATCCGAACTGGTGAACCCCGGTGTGAATTTAACTGCTGTGCCACCAGTCCGGCCCCGAGGAACAGGCAGATTTAGATCCTAGTTGCAATTCTGCCACTCCACTAGCTGGGTAACCTGGGACAGGCTACTTAACCAGTACAAGCCCCATTTTCTCCAACTGTAAAATGAGTATAATAATAGATCCTTGCAAGATATTATGAGGGTTATAGAGAGATTTTGTAGGTAAAATAGCTAAAACAGACTTAGTATATAATGGTGCTCATGGATAGTAATAAAGTGATAAAAAATAATGAGGAAGGAATGAAGGAAAAGAGGGAGGGAGAAACAAGTCAGCTTTGGCTTAACATGATACACACATGCATGAATGTGCACACACATACAATGACATACAACTGATTTTGAAGGTTTTAAGCAAAGGAGGAAGATGATGAAAGCAGTCTTTTAACAACTGCTATCTGACAGTGTTATTAAGGAAGCATGAGAGTAGAAATCAGAGTGTAGGAAGTCTACTAAAAATTCATCATAATTTTCAATAACCAAAGTGTTTAAATCAGTAAACTACATGTCCTGCAATGAGCTTTTAGAGAGCTTCAAAAACTATTCAGTCTATATGGATTTTTCTCCAAACTTCAAAAAACATTTATTAAGTAACTATTTGCTACAAAACTAGTAAAAAGGGTCATGATTCTGCCTCCCCAGGAACATATGAGCTAAATGGATGGATACATTAAACAAATCAATAAAGTGAAAAAAATTACATATTCATTTTAGATTCAGGTAAAGAAATAATGGCTATGAACCTTAAAAACCCAGGATATCCATTGTTAGCACTGCTCAGATGCCAGAAGAAGGGGTCCGGGGCTGTTTCAGATAAGGTCTCGCTGAGAAAATGACATCCAAGTAAAAGTAGATGAAGAAGCTAGCCAAATGGATGTTTGAAGGAAGAATATTCCAGGTAAATGGAAAGGAGCAAGCCTGGTGTGTTCAAGGAAAAGCAAGGAGCAGAATGAGCTAAAGGAAAAGAAATAGCAGAAAACAGGATCAGAGAAATAGTGAGGGACAGACCAATGGGAGCATAGGGACCATGATAAGAATTTTGAATTTGATTCTGAATGAGATGAGAAACCACTGGAGAATTCTTAGGAAAGGAGTGACCTAATCGAACTTGAGTTTTTCAAAGGATTACTCTGGCAGCTGTTTTGAGAAGGGACTGAAGTGGGGGAAGGACAGAGGCAGGGAGAACTTTTGGTAAGGGCATTCATAGAAGAGAGCACAGTGGCTTTCTTCTCTTCTCCTAGTAGAAGAGCCCCCAGAGAACCACTCTTAAAGACCGGGAGAACCTTAGGGAAAGGGAAACAAATATCTCACTTCCAGAGGTGGCATTTTGCTGGACCCCAAAACTCCGAGGACCATCTTGGTGTGACCACCAAGGTCGGAATGCTAAGAGAGAGAGTAAACCAGCCATGTGACCCCTGGCTTTGGGGAGTATTTGAGAACAGGAAGACGAATGCTTGCCTCCACCTGAAGATTATGAAGGTGGCTGGAGCTTCCCATGACGGCAGAAAAGACAGAAGGAGGCAAGGGGGAATAGCCTACCCTTCCCCCATTGAACTAAAGATGTGAATTCCTGTGGGCCAATGGGAGACCACAGAAGGTAACCAGGCGCAAGCTACCTCACATACCCTAATTTTCTGCCAGAAATAGAGAAATCCAGGAGAAAGAGAGTGTCTCTCCAGGGGCAGGGGCAAAGGGTGGGTCATAAGAGCTCAGCCTAGATACACAACTTGCTCAGTGCCTTCTTTATTAAGAGGCTCTTACAGGCCGATTACGTGTAAGATTTTTCACCTTTTCCTATACTCTCCCTTCTCTCACCGTCTGCCCTTGAGGAAACAGAAAAAGTAGGAAAGGAGTAAAAAATAAAGAGATCTAGTGAAAGAACAGATTCTGCCCCACCTTTCTTTATTTCATAAACAATCCCTGTTATAGCACTCCATAAGCATGTTGGAAAAATTCATACCCAGAGGATTGTTTGTCTTCAGGGCCACTGCTACTCATTTCTCATTATAACCTATCTTGCATTACAAGGACTCAAGGTATTTGCATAATATTTATAGACAACACCATAGCCAATTATGGAAATGAGGGTTTTTTTCTAAACAGAACATAGAAAAAGAAGGTCATTCCTGTCTTCCATCTAAATGTTGCTGTCTTTATTTGATCTTGACAGAAATTCATCTGCAGCTCCTTGCGTAAAGTATAACAATGATCTCTTTATACTTTGGGGAGACAAAAAATGGGGCTTTAGAGTTTCAGCTACTTAGTACCAATCCACAGAGAATCATATAAATAAATGATAGATAAATAATATAGAGGGAATAAATAAATGATAGAGAATATTGATAATTATAGTGTAGATGAATTAGATGAATAGATGAATGAATAGAGATTCATTCATTCAACAAGTACTTAATGAGGAGTATTGGTAGGTAGTGAGCATTGAGTAGATTCCTTACAATCCAATGGGAAATGCAGATATTTTAAAAGTAAACACACTAACCATTGTATAATTCTAAACTCAGAACAACATTATGAAGCAAAAGAATAAAATGTAGTGATGGAGAACTCTTTACATTTGGGGGATAAGGGAAACTTCTCTGAAGGATAAAAAGAAACCAGCAAATGAAGATTTGGAGCAAAGGTCCTGATGTGAAAAAGAACTTGGTGTTTGCCAGAAATTTTAAAAAGCCAGCATGACAGGAACTTAGAGAGAAAAGGAGACAACAGTGTAAGATGAAGTAAGATGGAAAGTCGACCATGTGCCTTCAAGGCCTTGTTAGACTTTCCAAAGCACTTGTGTAGATTTTATTCCAAGAGTAATGAGAAAACTTTGATGGTTTTAAACTTTGAAGACCCACGTTTAAAAAGATCACCTGGGCTTCAGGCTGTGTGGGAGAATGGATTGAATAGGAGCCAAAATAGAGAACAGTAGGGAGATTATTGCAAAAGATCGAAGATTTTGATGTCTTGCATTAGACAGTAGGTAGCAGAGAAGGTGAGGAAAACTAAGCCCTTTTTCCTTCTGATTCTACATGCTTGTGAGGGACAAGCTCATGACAGGTTCAACTACCACTTCTATGCTGCTGTCTCCCAAATATTTCTCACTGGACGCAATTACTTTGCTAAAATCCCAATATTCCCTGTGCCCTCCCCATATCCAATTGCTTAATGGACACTTGCTTTCAGACAGCACAAATTCAAATGGAATTCTTCATCTTCCCCTCAAAACTTGCTGCCTTTGTGACTTCCCATTATTGTCCCCATCACTTGGATTCAAAACATCATCTTTGATGCCTCCCTTTTGGTCCAACTCCCACATCCAGGAGAATGAAGCATTAAGACTACATGCCCTAGAGTCAAAATACTTAGGCCAATGAATTGGAACAGAGTTACAGGACATTTACCTGGTATATGATTGCCAATGCTATGTGCTAGACTGCACATTATATCTCAGGAATTCTTTTTAATTTCAACTCCCGCATGCTCTGGAACATGCAGGAATCCTAGCTGATCACACAAGCGGTTTCAGGTATAGTCTGTCCAAATCAAATAAACACAACAGCACTGAGTCAGAGAGTGGATATCTGATCCTCCTCGGTTATGTTGAGAAGAAAAATATTGTTTTCTAAGTTGACTACAGTTTTCTCAATGAATAGTATGCATACTACCACAGTCCTTACACTGCAAAACAGTCATATAAATAGTGAGCTATAGTGGCCCTGGAGGAAGATGAATCTACTTTTTGGTTTTGGTTTAGTTTCTCAAGAAAATCTAAAACCAAACCCAGCTAGAGATAGAGCTGAAGTTTCAGAAAGGACTGACAGAGTCTTGGTAGTTATAAGAAAGTGAGAAAGGGTGAGATCACCAAGGAAGAGAACTTTGAGTGAGGAGAGCCAATGATTAAAGACAGTATGTGAGCATAGTGGGGAGGAGAAGGAAGTAGAACCCATGAAGGATTCAGGGAAGCAGAGGTCAGAAAGAATCCACTCTCCACCTCTCTGCGGTGAGGAAGGCATATATGTGTGAACCTGCCTGGATAACATCTACGAGCTCTCTTGTCCTCTTGCTTTCTGTTGGGTACAGTCCATGAGATGTACACCTGCAAAGATAAGAGACTCAACTAGAGGCTGCAGCTTCTACTAGCAACAGACCATTGTTATTACACCCAGATTTCTGTATTATTCCTTGTATTTTCCCTGCATCCTGCTCCTACATCTTTATAAATTGTCACCTTATTAAACTCTACTTTAGTTATCCAATTTGCATGTGTGATTGATTTCTTGCCAGGATCATTACTGAGAAGAGGTAAGCTATGAGAATAATTATGAAAAAAGGAAGATTACTGAGTTACATGCTTAAAAAGCCAGCTTTTTTTTCTTTTAAGTGTGGAATGAAGGTCTTCAGTGGATACCTCCACCCCCATCCCAGTTTCTTTTCAGGGACTGATTGAACAGTGTTTACACCTATTTGAGCTGACTCCAAAGAAACAAGCAAGTGCCTGATTGTAGATTTTGTTCAACCCATATCATCTCAGGAAAGGCTCCTCTAATGTCTAAAATAATTGGGGGATGAGGAGTGGAGTGAAAGAGTGTCAAAGAACCACTAAGAGAGCCAACCTTCTTTTATTATTTTCAGAGACTTTCAAGTTTAGCAAGATTTTCAAGTTTAGCAAGCTTCCCATTCTGCAGTGAACCTAATTAAAGTAAACAGAATTCCAAAATGAACCAAACCCAATTAGGCAGTGGGAGCTAACACTTCTTTTCAATTATTATGTAAGGTCACATCTCATACTTGTGTATTGGATACCTTCCCCCTCATTCAATTTGTCTTCCCATTCTCCATCCTTCCCAGAGTGCCCAAGAACAGAGACCCCAGATGATCTGAGCTAGCCCTAACCTCCCTGCTCCATCCCTCTTGTCCTGTGCACAAACAGATGATATACCACATGGCCGATACAACATGACGTGAGGGACAGCGATGGCGGCAGCTGAAAACAAAGACACAGGGAGAGAGTCATGCATTTTCTTGATGCTAATTCTGTAGTCAGAGCTGATACTGTTTTGCAGTTTATAAACTTATGATATGGCAGCTGAGACCACTCTACCATATGAAAATGGAGAATTGCTGCTAGTATTTTCATAACAAAAGAAATAGTCCCTGCCAATAACGTTATGCCTATCCTAAGGAAAATTGAGGGTTTTGAGGGATGGGAGTGAAGGAGACCAGATTCTTATCCATGCAAATGAAGTATGCTATAATTATTATGTAAATGCTCTAAAGGAAACGTATGGTAAAACTATAGTACAACTCAAATACAAATATCACAATGCATGTCAGCCTAAAAGTAGGATAAAAAATTTTAAGAAAAAAAGTTTTTAAAAATACAACTCATACTACAATACAAGGGATGCATTGAAGGCTTGGAAATATACACATTGTTTATTAGATCATTCATATATAATTATAATGAATGTACAGTAATATTAACACAATTCTTTCAGAATTGGACAGATGTTGTAATAAACATAATGACATGGAAGAATGGAATATAAAAATAAACTAATTTTCACAAATGTATATAAAACTTCTCACCTCTCAAATACATTTTTCTTTTTTTATTATATCCATTTATAAAACTCTATCACATACAAGTTTCTAAAAATAGAGTCTACATTTATCACTCAATAAAAATGGAAATAATTAAAAGGTGATCAGCTAACTACTTGGAAATTAAGATTCATGCTTCTAAATAACCTTTAGCTCAAAGCAGAAATTAAAACTGAAAGTTTCTAGAAAGCATGGAAAGATGAACTCTTCACACCATTTATTTATTTAGCCAATGAACACTTACTGAGCACTTGCAACGGCAAAGAAAGCATTTTGTCAGGCATGTAAGGATGTGAAGACTGTGACCGTCCTTCTCCAAGGTGAGGCAGTCACAGACTAGAGTGGAAATATATGCTAAGGACTGTGTGAATCCAGAAGAAAGAATTATTAATTCCAATTGATCAGAATATGAAAGAAAAAAGTTGCATTTGAATAAATCAAAACCTTGGGGAATGCACTGGCTTTGGTTAGAGAGAGATAATGAAGGGAAGAGGACACTCCATGCTGAAGGAAGGCACAAAGACACACGGGCAAGAATGTGGAATGGGTGAAACATGGAAGCACAACTAAACCTGTTAGCAGCTGAGCCTGTAATAGCAAGACTAAAGATTAAAATAAAGTGTAGATGGCCTTAGATGCTCAAGCTTTATTGTGCAAAGCTCCTGGAGATCTTGCTAAAAAGAAAATTCTGATTCAGTAGGTTAAGAATAGGGCTTGAGATTCTGCATTTCTAACAAGCTCCCAAGTCATGACAGTAATGCTGCTGTGGCCAATACTTTGAGCAGCATGGTGATAAAGGATGCAAGAGGGAGGATCATGGAGATTTAGTGCCTTTGGAGCAAGGCAATGCAATGTAGCCATTTAAATATAGTCTTTGGAGTCAGACAAATTGGATTTGAACTTCAGTTGCTTCACTTATTAGCTGTGTATCCTTCGGCAACTTAGGGTTGGAGCCTTAGTTTCCTCATTTATAAAATGAGAAAGTAATTACTACCTCAAAGTGTTGTTAGGATTATATGAGATAATGATTGTAAGTAACTTAGAATAATACATAGCAAAAATTAAATACTCAGTATGTAGTGGCATTATTTCCTGGAGACTACAACATGAGAGAGCTCCTTTCTCTCCTCTGCTGCTCTCTTAAGCAGGAAAATTACTAAGTTTTCTTTTCCTTTCCTTTTTTTTTAAGCTGGGTCTTTTCTTCATACTGTGGAACTGCTGAAAGAATCATTCAAAAACAAAGGCTCTGGTACACTTACTGTATCTTCATGCTGTTGGAATTATTCTAAATAAGAGCTAAACTCAAAGATTCTTTTCTTTTTTTTTATTGAGATATAAGTGATACATAACATTGTATCAGCTTTAGGTGTACAATATAATGATTTTTTATACAGGCATACCTCCTTTTATTGTACGTTGCTTTATTGTGCTTCACAGATATTGCGTCTTTTATAAATTGAAGGTTTGTAGCAACCCTGTGTCAAGCTAGTTTATTGGTACCATTTTTCCAACAGGATTTGCTCACTTGGTATCTCTGTGTCACATTTGGGTAATTCTCGCAATATTCCAAACTTTTTCATTATTATATTTGTTACGGTGATCTGTAATCTGTGATTTTTGATGTTACTGTTGTAACTGTTTTGGGACGCCACAAACCATGCCCACATAAGATGGCGAACTTAATCAATAAATGTTGTGTGTGTTCTGACTGCTGCACAGCCTGGCCATTCTCCTCTCTCTCTCCCTATCCTGGACCTCCCTATTCCCTGAGACACAACAATATTGAAATTAGACGAACTAATAAACCTACAATGGCCTTTAAGTGTTCAAGTGAAAGGAGGAGTTGCACATCTCTCATTTTAAATCAAAAACTAGAAACAAGTTTAGTGAGGAAGGCATGTCAATGAAAGCCAAGACAGGCTGAAATCTAGGCCTCTTGTGCCAAACAGCCAAGTTGTGGATGCAGAGGAAAAGTTCTTGAAGGAAATGAAAAGTGCTACACCAGTGAACATATGAACGATAAGAAAGCCGAACAGCCTTATTGCTGATGTGGAGAAAGTTTTAGTGGTCTGGATAGAAGATCAAACCAGCCACAATATTTCCTTAAGCCAAAGCCTAATCCAAAGCAAGTCCCCAACTCTCTTCAGTTCTATGAAGGCTGAGAGAGGTGAGGAAGCTACAAAAGAAAAGTTTGAAGCTAGCAGAGGTTGGCTCATGAGGTTTAAGGAAAGATGCCACCTCTATAACATAAAAGTGCAGGGTGAAGTAGCAAGTGCTAGTGCAGAAGCTGCAATAAATGATCGAGAAGTTCCAGCTAAGATAATTAATGAAGGTGGCTACACTAAACAACACATTTTCAGTGTAGATGAAACAGCCTTAAACTGGAAGAGATGCCATCTAGGACTTGCATAGCTAGAGAGAAGAAGTCAATGCCTGGCTTCAAAGCTTCAAAGGACAGGCTGACTCTCTTGTTAGGGGCTAATGCAGTGACTTTAAGTTGAATCCAATGCTCATTTACCATTCCAAAAATCCTAGGGCCTTTAAGAATTATGCTAAATCTTCTCTGCCTGTGCTCTATAAATGGAACAACAAAGCCTGAATGACAGCACATCTGTTTACAATATGGTTTACCAAATATTTTAAGACCACTGTTGAGACTTATTGCTTAGAAAAAAAAAGATTTCTTTCAAAATGTTACTGCTCATTGACAATGCACCTGGTCATCCAAGAGATCTGATGGAGATGTACAATGAGATTAATGTTGCTTTCATGCCTGCTAATACAACATCCATTCTGCAGCCCATGGATCAAACAGTAATTTCCACTTTCAGGTCTTATTATTTAAGAAATACATTTCATAAGGCTAAAGCTCCCATTGATAATGATTCCTCAGATGGATCTAAGCAAAATAAATTGAAATCCTTGTGGAAAGGATTCACCATTCTAGATGCCATTAGGAACATGCATGATTCATGGGAAGAGGTCAAAATATCAACATTAAAAGGAGTTTGGAAGAAGTTGATTCCAACCCTGGATGACTTTGAGGAGTTCAAGACTTCAGAGAAGGAAGTAACTGCAGATGTGGTGGAAATAGCAAGAGAACTAGAATTAGAAGTGAAGCCTGAAGATGTGACTGAATTCCTGCCATCTCATGATAAAACTTTAATGGATGAGGAATTGTTTCTTACTGATGAGCAAAGAAAGTGGTTGCTTAAGATAGAGTCTACTCCTGGTGAAGATGCTGTGAAGATTGTTGAAATGAGAACACAGGATTTAAAATATTAAATAAACTTAGTTGATAATGCAGGGGCAGAGTTTGAGAGGACTGACTCCAATTCTGAAAAAAGTTCTGCTATGAATAAAATGCTATCAAACAGCACCACATGCTACAGAAAAATCATTCATGAAAGGAAAAGTCAATTGACGCAGCAAACTTCATTGCTGTCTTATTTTTAAAAATTGCCACAACCACCCCAACCTTCAGCAACCACCACTGTGATCAGCAAGCAGCCATCAGTACTGAGGCAAGATCCTCCACCAGTCAAAAGATTACGACTTGCTTAAGGCTCAGATAATGGTTAGCATTTTTTAGCAATAAAGTATTTTTTAACTAAGGTATGTACATTGATTTTTTAGACATAATGCTATTACACACTTAATAGACTACAGAATAGTGTAAACAATTTTTATATGCACTGGGAAACCAAAAAGTTTGTGTGACTCTCTTTATTGTGATATTTGCTTTATTGTGGTGGTCTGGAACTGAACCTGCAATATCTCTGAGATATTCCTACATGTATATACTGTGAAATGATTACCACAATAAGTTTGGCTAACATCCATCACCACATATAATTAAAAGTTTTTTCTTCTTGTGATAAGAACTTTTAAGATCTACTCTCTTAGCAACTTTCAATTATACAATATATATTGTTAACTGTAGTCACAATGCTGTACATTAATCACTGACTTTTCTGAACAGTGTGCTATGTGCTGGTACTTCCACACTGCCTCCAGGAATGAACGGATAGTAGAATGAGCAAAACAAGGGATAGGTACATGACTAGAAATTTTTGGATGATTAAAACTTTTAATGATAAGCAAAAGTGTATGTTGAAAGACTATCAAATACTGAAGGGATTAAGAAGTTATGGTGCAAGTTTAGATGACAACTAATTATTGTTCTACTTAAAACAAAGATAATAGGGGGGAAGTGATTAATTTCAGAAATTCCCACAGAGAAAATGTGCTCAGTGGATCTGAAAAAGGTAGGTTTGAAGGAATAGAAAAATTGGTTGTCAAGTTTGTGACACAAAACATAGATAAGAAATGCCAATTTCAAGCCAATGATTTTGCTAAAAAGGAGTGAAATTACTAAGGAAATCAAAATACCAGAATTATAGTTTAAGGATTGCTTCATATTTTTTGTCAAATCGATTGGCTTTGGTGAAAAGAACTAGCCATATTCATAAAATTCCAATTATTTTAAAGAAATACTGATCCGTATCAATAGCCATTTTCTCTGACTCCTTTATTAAATTTATTCTTAGATAGATAATGTCAACTAGGTGCAAATATTTTACATATATCTTCACTTGTAACTGTACTCAAGGCAAAAAAAATCTATCATTGTGGAGTCTACCCAGAGTATGGTTCACAATTTTGTTAATGGGTAGATAAACCCTGCCCTATAATTGGTTTCAAGTAAAAAATAGAACCAAAGAGAAATTGATACCTTGCGTAATTGTGTGAATTCAAGAAAAACATTTGTGTCTGACCTTGTTTTAGACTAGGCGGAAACTATAGAAGAAATTGGAAGTAAAGTTCTTACAAAAAAGAACATGTCAATGTTGAAAGTGATTCAATTCAAAACACATTTACTGGGCATCTTCCAGGAGCCAGGTCCCTCATGGAATTCATGGAAACTTGGCCAATGCTGGTGGGATAGCTGGGAGTGAGTAGAAAATTGGTTCATAAAAGAAAGGGCCCCCTTTAGTTCTGCACTGGTTACATAGGAACATAGATCAACAATAAGTATTCAGTCCAGTTTTTCAAAAAGGAACCCTTTGTAATACAGAAGGAGTTCTTTCACAATTTTTGAGATTTCATTTCCAATAGGCTACAGACCTTGCAGAGAAAAGTAACCAAAATATGAGACCAGTCTCAAATTCTAATATTTTCATCATCTCAAGTTCATAGCTGATCTCTTCTTCTTTCCAAACATTACATCAGTGCCTACCCCACTGGGGATGTGATTGATCTGGCCAAATAACTCTCCCAACATCCAATAGCTCCATCTTCTTTGCTTCTCTCTCTTCCCTCTTCAAGTATGTTCCCTGAATCCAAATTTTCTTCCTGATGATATGTGAGTCTTTCAGGATAACTTTTCCCTACATCTAATTCTACTCTGACCAGAGAAATTATGTCATTAACTTTTACTACTACTATTGTCTCTACTGCTACTAAAAAGGAAGAGAAGAAGGAGGAAGGAGAGGAGGAAGAGAATAATTTATGGAACATTTATCATGTTCCTGTCACTATCTCATTTAATATTCAGTAATATAAATCGAAGCCTGCCAGCAGTCTGATGCCAGATCCCACATGCTTAGCCCCTCCTCTTACCGCCTCCCTCATATCAACTGGTGATCTTTGAGAGAGATGGGTAAAATCAGGTCCAAGTCAATTGTATGTGAAGGAACCAGGCTTCAATCCCTGGTCCTCTAACTACAGAGCCCACCCACTTTGCCAGAACCTCTCCCAGCTTCCTGCAAGGTGTCTCCAGGTAATTGAGTGTTTAAGCAATCAATAGAATAATCTGTCCGTTTCTCCGTCTCATTTTGTTAACAAAACAAGAAACAAAGAATTCGGCCATTACTAGCAACTGTATAACTAGGATACTTACTGATTCCTCCAAAGTCCCTTTCCTCAGAAGTTTTGGTTTAGGGAGCTCATTAATCCTCCCATCCCCAAAAGTGGGTCAGCCAAGCTGCAAGATATCCTGGAAGAATTAGATCAGTAGATCCCTGTCAGCATTGGTAATTCAATAGCTGTAGAATCCTAAACTTAAAAAGACAAATGTTTGAATTTTCTTTAACCCTCTAAACATTATAGACTATGTGGTGCAATTACTGAAAATTCTCAATTGAAATGTGGCAAGTGGGAAAACGAAATGCCCAAGCTCCTCCCAGACTTACCATGATTGTTTGTAACAAGATGAATTTTGGAGGATGAAATCCCTCATCCTCAAAGCTTAAAAACCTCTTTTATCAGAAAGCTTCACAATTTAACTTTGGTAGAACTAAGAGTGGGTAGGTCACAGCCATTTCAGTTAATGCCAGGATTATTTCTGAATATCCTGTAACCTACAACAAGAATTTATTTCTGATGTTGATGCAGCTATGTAATAAGACATACCAAGTATTTCTTAACATATGTATTCTCCCTTTCAAGGTCTTAATTCTGTAGTCATTTGATATTTACATGATTACTGAACCCTTTGGAAGCTCAGAAAGCTCAGTAAGCAAGGGCCAGACCTGGAAATAGTCTGCAAATCTCCATCCATACCAGATCAGAATTAGGAAGATTACTTCCCTATGATCTCTATATCTCTCCCTCGTTGCTTTTTAATTGTAGTTTAATACTATTAAGTGACAAGAAATTAAGAAAGTTTAAAGCCTATAGCATTCTCAAACTTCTTCGGGAGACAGGTATATAGATGTAAGTGGGGAGGGGCAGATATAAAAACTTAGGAAGTGTTGCTACCTGTGATGAGCTACAGTGTACATAATTGGCCTGAAAAAGCATTCAAATTTAAGGTTTTAAAAAGATTATCCAGCCAAATGCATATATCTGCAGTCTGAATTTGGCCCTGGAACCACTAGTTTGAAATGGCTGGTCATATTTCTAATAAAGAATCTAGCATTGTTGACCACTTATAATTAAAGATTTCTTCATTATCAATAACTGTTTAGATATAGATCTCATAGTTGAAAGTTATTGTTTTCCTTTCCACGTGTTCCGTTACTCCAAATCTCGTTGTTCAAACAGCTGGATCGAGTGCCAAAGATGTGAAAAGGGAGTATGGAACTCCTTTCTCTCACTGCCTTCTGGGAGAGTTATCCACAAATTGTACAGATAAAATGTGCTCTGCCTGCCCTGTGAAACTTCAGGTCTTGTAGCCTGTAGTGGATTTGATAAAGATTGCTGGGAAACCAAGAAAAGTCAACAAGACTATACCATATGCAGTACTCAGAGGAAGCTACACATGAATGCTTCATGTTTTGGTCCAATTGTAAAGAACCTATTTCTTGAAAAATGTGGACTACTACAAGTTTTGGTAGGAGGCTCCAAACATGTAGATAATATTCAGTATTGCTGGCTTGGGGGAACAAAGTGGAGGTAAGACATGTTTCTACAGATAACAATATGGCTTCTCTTGATTTTATAACCCTGTGATATTCACTGTAATTTTTAGTGTGAGAATCAATAGTGAAATCTAGATGACCTCACCAATGTGTTTTGTATTGGCGCTCATGAGAGTTAAAAGTTTTAATAGTATCGTTTGTGGCTATGACTATGACTAGGCTATAATTTGAAATCAGTATGACATCATTATCAATCAAGCAAAATTGTTTTTGAAACAAAATTCATCTTTGGCAAGACTTTCAAAAAATCTGGCTACAGTCTTAAGATACTGGCATCATTTTTCTGTGGTTTATTGGTAATTTGTATTTATTTTGTAAAATGTCTCCTCATCTATGCAAGAGTCTCTTGTTTCTAATCAATTCATTTTAAAACAATAATGGTAATGCTGCTCATGACTGTTTTTAAAAAATAAGTCTTACAGAAAGCTATAACATAAAAAAAAAGCCTCCTCTCCTTCCTCCAACCTCCTCTTTACTCCACATATCTCTTTCCAGAAATTTCCTATACAGATACAAGCATATATATGTGTATAATAGATTTTAAGCAAATTTAAACAGCATGAGTTCTGCAACTCGTTCTTTATCACTTATCAATATGATCTAAGGGCCTTTTTCCAAGTGAGCACCCCAGAATTTCTTTTACCAGCAATCTATTAATGAATATTTAACTCGTTTCCATTTTTTCTATTGCAATCTATAGCACATATGGTTTGCTTTAGTACCAAGACTCAGTGAAAGCAGAGTAGATGCAATTTCACAGATGCTAAGTTTATCTCTGCTCTATTACTAGTGCGTTACCAAATTATTCTGACAGCTATGCTATATGCTAAATCCTAATGGTAGGCATGCCCAAGTTATACTGTAATGAAGAAAATATTATCATGATCATGAAAACAATATCCCAGTAGATAGTGTACTTGTTAAATTTGTTCTCTGAATGTATTATTCCACATCATTAGAATAGGGTTTAGCACATGTTGATTATTTTAAGGTGCAAAAAGAGAATATAAACCTTGCCAGTGTGACAGACATATTTAAACCCCCATGAAAACTCTTGGCTATTCTTTTTTTTTTTTTTTTTTTTTAGGAAGATTAGCCCTGAGCTAACATCTGCTGCCAATCCTCCTCTTTTTGCTGAGAAAGACTGGCCCTGAGCTAACATCATGCCCATCTTCCTCTACTTTATATGTGGGATGCCTACCCCGGCATGGCTTGCCAAGCGGTGCCAGGTCCGCACCCGGGATTCAAACTGGCGAACCCCAGGCTGCCGAAGCGAAACAGGTGAACCTAACCACTGTGCCACCAGCCAGCCCTTGGCTATTTTTTAAACAAAATCCTATTTAAACAAAATCTTTGAATCCTTTCTTTTGAATCCTTTCTTAACAGGAACAAAAACAATTGTTTCAGCAATTAAAAGTTACTTGATTTTTGGCAGCCTTTTAAACAAAAAGATACAAATCTTCATTAGAATCGTGATTTGATATATAATGGGCAATGTTATTGTCTTTACAGTTAAGTGAGCATTGATTTTTTAATAATATTTTTTTCATCAAAAACAACATTGCCCAAAAATTTCACCAAGATACAATATTTCAAATATTTTTCTTTGTCTGTTTAGGCCCATCAATATTCTAACCATCAAGGTAATAGCTCTCATTCTTTAGCAGTTTTTATGTGAATAAATTATAATTCAATATTTTCACCATGTAATTAATTTTATATAATAACTATCCAGCTAGATATGAGATTTCATGGACTAAAAAGGATTTATTGACATTTCTTGCTCTAACCCAATTATTTCAAGTGAAAATGCCATTGTGAAAAACGTACAGAAAGCAAAAGTTTCAAGAGATCTATTAGAATAATTACTGCTTTGAGTAAAGTCAACAAAAGGCAAAATTGAAAAAATTTGAAACTATCTGCAAATTTGGGACAATTGTTTTTATTAAATAGGAAATAAATGCAAGTTTTTCTGAAGTATGTTCTTTACTAATTTTTTTCCATTTCCTGGCACTGTATATATGTATGTATGCATATACACACACACGCACATATACATATACTATTTGGCAGAATGTTTATCCAAATTAAAACTAATAAAAAATTACTTCAGGAAAAAGATGAAACAAAATTCAAATGAGGCAGCACAACTCAGTATCACTCAAATGGCTAAAATAGAATAGAAACTACAAATAAATCAGTAATTTTGCTAACATCTAATGATGAAAATCGTTCTAAGTTTGCCTGATATTTCCTAAGTTATTCATATTGACAAGAAATAATCTATTTAATTATATTGACAGAATTAAGTTTCAAAGTTTATACAGAAACTTTTTTTTATCAAAAAGGATATTATTTGGTTATAATGAAAGTAGTATCTGTGAATGGCACAATGAACTATTTTGAAAATACAGGAAAGAAGAGGCACATTACATTTTGCATTGAAGATTCTGTTTTTGTTTCTTGAGGGAGTTGGGTTTTTTGTTATGTTTTACTTCTTAGTGAAGGCAGTGTGCAGAAGGTTCCCTAGCTAGAACATGGTAATACTGCTCATTATGACACAGCTGATTAACCACTTTAAGTAGAGGGAAATCTTTTATTTCCAATAAGTTTAAACTGTTCTGGCGGATGATGAATCTTAAACTTCAAAAAACTGTTACTCTAATTTACTCATTGAATATATCCCTTCAAACTCAATATATAGTAGTCTGTTTTATTTACTAAAATAGCAGTCCTGAATCTTACTTACATTACAGAACCATCAATATCCTGGATATCCCCCGGAACCTTACCCCAACTTCCTCCTCTGTTAGTTGTAGATCTGGGTCTTTCTCAATCTACAGTATCAGCAAGGAGACTTTGCATCCCAGTTTACCCAGGACAATTCTGGTTTACACCTAATATTGCATACTTGATAGCCCCTCCCTCCCTTTCACATCAAAATAGTCCCAGTTTGGAAAATAAATTATATGATCCACTCAGTGTATAATGAACAGGAGAGCTTCAGGTATAGGCATTCTAATGTTTGCCATTGTCACTCTTTTTGACCTAATTAAAAAAGTTATTAAGAACTATGCATGGCTTTCGAATGGACCTATGTCAGTTTTTAGTTACCTAGCAGGAACCATCTACCACCACTACTTAAATTTCATTCCTATTGATAAAGTTCTCAGATTCTTTAATGTTCATTCAATATCTTTATCAAAAATCAACAGCAACCTTGCAAACAATAGCCTGTTGATAAGAATTAAAAAGAAAAAATAACTTTCCTTTTGAACTTATACGTAAATAATGTGATACATTTTTTGAGAAAATAGTGAAGTCTTTTCTTCCATAATACATAGAAATATCAACCTCACATACTTCTTTCACTTAACAAACATTGAGCATTAATATATGGCATCTACTCTGCTGGGCACTTTTTTGGTATTGGTGGTAAGAAGGGAATGGTGAGAGGGAAGAAATTTAAAATGAAATGTAGAAACTTCCAGTTAAATATAATATAAATTCCATTATAATGACATTAGAGGAGACCAAAGTAGACAAGGGATGTCAGTAAACTTTTAGAAGAGGGAAAGCAAAGAGTAACTAGAAATAGTAACAAAGTTGACATCTCAGTGCTTGCAAAATTAGATAACAAGAAACAAACCAATTTCTCCCACAGAATCCAAGTATGGAGGCAGCAGGAAGCTATTAGACCACATGTTTCAGTAAAATGAGGATTCACATAAAGAAAGAGGAAGAAACAGGAACCCAGAAAACAGGGGACCTGAAACAGGAGAGCAACAAAGAAAAATGTCAGGATGACAGCTTGCACCAGGCCAAAGAACAGTCAGTCAGGCTGCTGCAGGGGACAGAGACCTTCAGGAGAGAATTCTGCAGGGCTGAAAAGGAGAACAAACTGACAAGAGTTTTTGGAATTGTGTTTGAACATCTGAAAAACTTATTAATAGACTTGACAGATCTGATGAAGCATTTAAAGAGCACACTGAAAATAACTGTCATTAAAATGACTATAGAGTTGTGGCTGAGCAACAATCAAAATAAATTAAAACTATTATAAAACTGAAAAAAAACCACTTGGAAGAAAAGACGTTGAACCAAAAAAGAATGCAAACACTAATCAGGGTGTAAAACTATAAGTTGAACCCAATAAAGTGATGCTGAAGATAAAATATGAAAAAGACTATAAAAGAACTGGGTAAGGGATTGCAAAACTAAATCCCAAATAAGAGTGTAGAATTCCAGGCCCCCATGTTCAGTGACTATAAGAATGACTCTAGAATGTCCATGTAAAATTTGGGTAGAATCACACGGAAGTTTACAGTCTTCAGGTCCAGCCTAGAACGTCTGACCTCTAAACAAACATATTGAAATATCAAGTTTTTCAATCTTATAAAATGTGCTCCTTTTAACTTGGCTACGTGACTTTACAACTCTGGGAAGCTTCAGAATTAAATACAGAAGGCATGGAGTATGACAAACTCTTAGTATTCATATTTTTTATATTCACTTTAAGATAATCTGTGTGTTATCTAAAATGTTCATAATGTCTGAGAAAATCTGACATATTAAGTTGTGGCTTTAAGGTCTCGGATATAGGAGAATTTTACAAGTTTGTAAACATTATCAGGATGTTTAAGATAATGTTTCTCTATAAGTTTAACTTATTAAGTTTATAAGAATTGCTAAAGTTCTTAGGAAGTTTTCTTCACTTGAGTTATAAATCTGTCCTCTTGGACCTTTGAAAGATAAAGTATCAAATATGTTAAATTTCTGAATGAAGTTTTAATGTTTAAGGCAAGAAATTTCAAATGAAATGTATTCAGTTATGATTTTTTAAAAAAAATTTGTCAAGCCAGCCATGACTGCCCAGTGGTTAAACGTTGGCAGCTCCACTTCAGCGGCCCGGGTTTGGTTCCTGGGCAGGGAACCACACCACTTGTCTTTCAGTAGCCATGCTGTGGTGGCAGCTCACATAGAAGAACTAGAAGGACCTACAACTAGAATATACAACTATGTACTAGGGCTTTGGGGAGAGAAAACAAAAGACAGAGGGAGGAAATCGGCAACAGATGTTAGATCAGGGAGAATCTTTCCTAGCAAAAAAAAAATTTGTCTTATTACTTTATAGTTAGACTTCTCTGGCCTCAAGTTCCTTGTCATTGTAAATAATACTTCTTCCCTGGCAGAATTATGGGGTAAATTAGACATATTTATAACAAAAGATTTTCTAATCAAAACTAAAAATGCTACAAAAGTATAGATGTTAATTCTACTTTATAACTATGGTTATAAAGTACCCATACAATATGAGGATCCTACAGAGGGCCAGCAATTTTGTTAAAGGATTTTAAAAATGAGAATTGAAGAAAAAATAAAAAGTTAGAGATTAGAATTATTTTTGCCAAAAAAAACATAATAAAGTAACAGTTTAAGGTGCATACACAGATGAAGGATTTGTGTACATAATGTTTTGGAACAAGACTTTTAAGTATCAGTTGATGTGCCTCCCCGCTACTCCACTTCTCTCTGTGACCCTGTCCCCATTCATTCAGAGACGCACATTACCACAAGAAGTACTTAGGATCAGGAATTTTCATGTTCAGGTTGTAAGCTCCAAAGAGCCCACAAGAGAGCTAACAGGCTTAAAAAGGCAAGGGTTTCAGTTGCAAGAGGTGGGCTCTTAAGAAAAGTGGTTTTTGAGACCAAAAAGACTAAAAGCTTGGTGGTCACAGCACTTAGAGAGCACACCATAAATTATAGAATGTGAAATAATGAATGATAATGTAGAAGCCTGGTTTTCCTACACACATGAAAAAAAATGTTTTTTAAAAACCCTTTGGGGGGCTGGCCCCGTGGCCGAGTGGTTGGGTCTGTGCGCTCCGCTGCAGGCGGCCCAGTGTTTCGTTGGTTCGAATCCTGGACGCGGACATGGCACTGCTCGTCGGGCCACGCTGGGGCGGCGTCCCGCGTGCTACAGCCGGAGGGACCCACAACGGAGAATATACAACTATGTACTGGGGGGCTTTGGGGAGAAAAAGGAAAAAATAAAATCTTAAAAAAAAAAAAAAAACAACCCTTTGGACTGAAAAGAAAGCAAGCTGCAAAGAGAGAGGGAAGAAAAGAAGAGAACCTGGGCTCCGTTTGATATGAACACCATCTGCGCCACCCACTCTATCCTGGGATGAACTTAGATTCCCTCATGGAAGAAGGAAAGAGGAAGGGAAAAGAAAAGACTCTTAACTGATGATATATTTATCCAAAAAAAACCCATGGGTGAGACAAAATTCATAAGTGTCTATGCTGACCTCTCAGGGACTAGATTAAATTCTCCACCAATAGCAGAAATGGAGGCTCAAGAACTAAATGTGATTATAAAGAAATAAATTTCCTTTTTGCAAGTCCAAATTTCTAACTATGGAATTTCTCCCCCACTACAATAGCATGATAGTCTTATTCTTCATCTCCACTGATATAGAACAAAGGGAGAAAAACGTATGCTGAATTTCTAATTATTTTATATTTTTAGTTATCTATACTTCTCTAACATAAAAACTTGTGAGTTGACTGTATTGTAAATTTCTTTGCTATTTTATTCCATGAAAAATATTCATATAGAGCCATAAAACATCATAGATATTCCTAGGCAGTATTTCTCTAAAAATATGAAATAAGTACTATTAGAGATAGGCAAAACAATTTTAGGTGGTACTTAAGTGTACCTTTTTATCTTAATATATTTAGGAAAAACATTACTCGCGCAACAAATTATTTCATGGACATTATTGCTTAAGGCAAGACACAGATACAGTATTTAAGTTTAACGATTTAGATCGACCTAAAGAAGAATAGTAAGTAATTACATATGTAAGTATTGCAAAAATTGAAAAGTTGGTGTACACAAGACTGAAGTGTGTAAAACACGGTACTAAAGTAATGGATTGATTACACAATTTTAAAAAGAAGGAGAAGGCATGGTTTGATAAAATAGAACTGAACTAGAATTTAGGAAGTCTGGATTTCTGTGCCAGCTCAATTGTGTGGTTGTAACATCTTGCGCAGGTCGATCTTTCTGGTCCTCAGTTTATTCATCTACATACCAAGGAGACTGAATTAGGTGATCCTTATGCTTCTAATCCTAAAATTCTACTATTTGGATAATAATCTTCAAAACATTTTTATAAGATCAATTTTATTTCAGTATTACCACATTCAACAAGTATTTAATGAGCATCTTCTATGTGTCAAACAATGTTCTGGGAGCTTGGGATTCATCAACAAACAAAACAGATAGAGATTCTTGCCTTCATGGGGCTTACATTTTAGCTCACATCCTGTGAGGTAAATATTATTTCCATTTTACATGGGAAGAAGTTTAAGGTCAGATATAGGCAACTGCCTTAGATAAGATAGTAGGAAGCAGAGTTAGGATTCAGATTCAGGGCTTCTGATTCACAGATTGTGCTCTTTCCACACTACACACATAGTAAAGGACATAATTCAACAGGGAAACAATGTTGAGATAAATAGAAGCTGCTGCTAACTGGGATGGATATTAGATAATATTATCATATGCTCTTATTTGGGGTCTTTAAAAAATTATTTTTTTAAAGAAATGAAAACCCTGATCACACTAAATAAGGAATGGGTCTTATGAAACAGATGGCTTAGCAGATGGTAGATTGCTCCTTTTCTTCTTGGCACCTCTTGCTGAAAGAATGTGACATGCAGGATGGTTAGGTATGTTTGACTTCTTGGACCTTAACTAGTAGATATTTCTGGAACAGATGCTGCTTCCTTATCCTGAGCTCAACAAATTCACAAGTACAATCTGCATCATTTCCTTTTCTGCCACTCTTTGATGTTGTGTCCAGTTTTATCAACTCTAATTAAAATATTTTACATCGAAATATGGCTGGAAACGAATCAGGAGTTTCAGGACAAGTAACTTGAAGAAATTATTGGAAGCCCCCCATTTCTCCCAATAAGATGTATGGCAACCATAACCTTTGGGCACGTCAATGTTGCATTAAACACATCTTCTAAGCAACAGAATTCATTAGGCAACAACAATGTGCCGGCCACTGGGATAGGTACTGTAGGAGATATAAGGAAGATGAGATGTGATCTTGGTCTTCAAAGATTTTACAGTATAGGAGGGGCTTAAATAAGTGCACAAATCATTATAATGCAAGGCAGAATGTGGTAACTGCTATAAGGGTGGCTCAAAGAAAGAGTTTGGGAATTCAAAGGAAGAAGTCACTTCCTCTTGGCTGAATTGGGTTGAGCTGGGGCATAAGAGAGTTACGGTGAAAGCATTTGCTAAGGTCAGACCTTGCAGGATGCTGAAGATTTCTGCAACTAGAAATATAGGGAGGACTTTCCAGATAGCATGTGCTTGAGTGTGGAGGTGGGAATGTTTACAGAGAAGGTACCAACTTTAACTAGACCATATAAGATAGATGAAGGAACTGGACTGTGATGGTCTTACAAATTTTGGCAAGCTATCTGAGCTTAGATCAGGTTGTAATAGGGAATTACTGAAGGATTTTGTGCAAGAAAATGACATGATCCATGCTTTGTTTCAGCAAGATTAGCATCTCAGGAATTGGGTTGGATTACAGGGGAGAGAAACAGAAGCAGTGAGACCAATTAGGTGGTTCTTGTTATAGTCCAGAAAAAAGATAATGAGAGTGTGAAGTAGATCTGGCACTTGTTAGAGGAAGGAGGCAATGAATAGGAGAGATGCTGAAGAGGTATTCACTATTATCTCCCCATTAAGAGGGAAAAAATCTGTACCTTTTGTAATAATTGCAGACTAAGACTTGATCAGGGTTCCTAGGGACATGAAGTAACTAAATCACTAAGATAGGCGCCCTAGGGTTGATTAACTTTCTTTCCTCTAATTTCATAAATTACTAGAGAATTTTTATATTATATTTTGCGTGTGTGTGTGTGTGTTTCTGTATATATATATATATACCTCCAAATGATTTGAGGGTCTCTTGAGCATTGAATTTTATTTAAACAAAGCCCAAAAGGTAAAAACCTAAAGCAAAATTCAAAATTAAATTTCTTTAAAATATTTCATATTATGTAATATAAGCTGCCCTCTGATTCTTCACTGTGATTATATATGAGCATGCAGTGTCATAAAAAGCAGGTGTTATTAAATATTAACAGATTTTCCTCTAATCAATCTTCTGTCCAACAGAATTAATACAAATATATTAAAAATAAACTGAATTTCTTACAGTATGTGTCATCCAAGGATCTTTTTAAAAGCAAATCACTATGTTTTAGAACTAAATCTCTATGTAAAAGCAAGCACATAACTAAAAATTGTGCATGGAATGGAATTCAACATGGGAAAGAAGTCTTTCTTTCTTCTGAGTTCTGACACAACACCGTAGAATGGATCCAGGATAAAATCCCCTAGGCCAAATCAAAGGTAGGGGGTGGTCTGCTGTTGCCTAGAGCCCATGAAATCAGGCCCATATGCTACTAAATCATGTTCCAGTACTTCTCAAAAATTCCACTCCACCACAGAGAAGGAACCATTTTTGCAATCCCAAACGTCAACCACCAGAAGTAATGTTATATCCTACCCTAGGTTCTATCTAGCCAAATACAATTATATTCACTCTTCCTGGCACACCCTCCTGAATTCCTCATAAATCCTTCTCACATCTTCACTGATGCAAGTCATCTTTCCAACTCTAAGCCCCCATGACACTCTATCTGAGCTATGTTTTTAGGCTTACCATTTTCTAGCTTTTTAATATTAATTTAAGTATAGGTCATCTCCCCTATAAAATGGTAAGTTCCCTGAGGGCAGGGTCAAAGTCTTGTTTTCACAGTCTCATGGTATCTAGCACTGGGCTTTTTCCACATAAATCACACAAGAGGAGCTAGTGAAGAAACATGTAAGCCTCCATTTTGCAAAGAGCTCTTCACTCTTTCCTAAAAAAAAATTTAAGGAAAAAAAATAGCTGGAATATTCGTTAAAACTTACCAACCTTGTTATGTAAAATTGGATGAAATCTCTGTGAGTCTCAGTGTAAATTACCATCACCCAGATCTATCTCAGGCTGGATCAACATTTCTCAAGGAAGATGGAGACTGGTTTTTTCACATTATTCTTCCTTCCCTCCTCATCATCTTTTCCCCTCCCCTTGGCCCCAATTATACTTTTAAGAATGAATAATACAATACAGTCCAAGTATTTTCTTTTTCACAAACTTAAGTTTTCTTTTTAGATGATCTTGTTTTCCCTTTTTTAGTCTTTCCTTGCCTTCATCACAACAACCTTTCCTTTTTACAAAGATCTCTGCCCTCACGGGAAGCAGTCATTATACTTTGAATGATAAATGGAAAATAATGTTATTATATTGCATTGTGGAACTTTTGCTCAAATAGCTATTTCTCAGGAACTCAACATACATTGGTACTCTTTCTGTCTCTTCACAGCGGCTGTTGTGTTAATTCCAGCAAAGTGCCATAGGCTTCCATCTCACCCATTTTAAATCTTCCCAAGTAACACTTTACGTTTAGTGTCTTGAGCCTAGTGTAATTGCACTGAAATTGCCAGACGACATGGGTGATAGATGGACTGCCACCATTTAGTTTCCTATAGACTCTGATCCAAGGCCTTTAATTGGCTTGCCAGTTCCTCTCTGACTCTTGCCTTTGGCCACACTGGGGATTACTAACAAACAGGAACATCCTAAGCCCTGTTTACATGATGAATTTAGTGTGCACAGATGACATAGTAAAACAATAAATTGAAAATTAGAAATACAAGAAAAAATTTAAGTCTGGCTAAGGCCAAGGGCTTACTCAATCCAGCATCTGTTCTTCCTTACAGCTTATTACATCACTAAACAAACATTCAAGATATAGGAAATATCCTTCAAAGCTTGAATTACTTGTAGTTTCCATCTTTCAAATCAAAAGAGTTGTTAAGACACTATCCAGTTCCACCGGACCATTAGCTGAAGGTTCAAATTATCTGTAGTATTCATATGTGACCCTGTAATTTCTATAGGACCTTTCTCTACATTCATGAAATCTTTCAACTATGTATTCATTTGTTCTCAAAACTTTTCCAAGAAAGGCATAAGAGCGGGCATGGTTCTCATTTTAAAATTCAAGAAACAAAGCATTAAATAACTCACAACAATTCCTACCATAGGTAAGTGACAACAGTGCTGAACAGCTAGGCAGAGCTATTCTCACTTGCTGACCTACCTTTCTTTTTACTTAAAACCTTAAGATGGTTTCGCCTTCTTTTGTGACTCAGACTTTTGACTATGCTAAAAAGTATAGTGGTACAGAAATGTATAGTTATTGAGAAAATGGCCTCTGGAATTAGAATACCTAGGTTCAAATCTTAGCCCTGCTATTTACTGGCTCTGGGAGCTTAGGCAACTGACTTACATTTCCAAGCCTCAGTTTCCCCTGTCAAATTAAGATAACACTCTACCTGTAAGCTTGTTGTGAAGAGTTAATATATATAAAAGGTCCACATATGAAGTACGGAAAGTCCTTAAACATCACCTGACACAAAGTATGCTTATTTTTTCTAAGATATCTTGCTTTATCATGAGGCAACTCACTTAAATCCAGTGATATCATAGGTTATACGATTTGGTAACTTTCTGGCCCTTACTGAATTTCCAGCCAGATGTCAGACAATTGTATTTCCTATCATCGGAGAGGCGAAGAGGACTTAAGTCTTTGATCATCTCAGCCATGCCAATGTTACCAAGGTATCATCTCAGTTCATACAGCCTTTGAGTTGGAAATAAAATTAGAAAGACTATCCCTTCCCCCAAGTGCTATATGAAATCCAATGAACTCTGTTAGCTCTCGTTGACAGCTCCAAGTCTCTGATTTTTATGTCTCGGTTCCTGTAGCTATTCTCTTCTTTCTGCTTTATACCAAATCAAATGTGGGACTCAGCCCAATTTCATCCATCACTCCTCCAAACTACTCACTGAAGGTCAGTCTCTGTGGCAGCCTTGAACGAAGGTTTGGGCTTGTACTGGTAGGTTCAATATTACTGTGTTCAGGGAATCATGTCTCCTGGAGTTGTGTACTCAGGGGGTTTACATAGAGCAACATAAACAATTCAACTTGGAATATGAGTTATACACATTCTTGGATATTATTAACAACCCCAAAGCCGGAATTTCCCACTTCCTTCAGAGCCTACAGCCTCCTGTGGTGTGGTTTGGCAGCTTCTCCCAGCAACACAGACACCTTTATCTGCCTCTTCTCCTTCCTCTCTTTTTTCGCTCCTCTATACCCAGAAATCCCTGTTCATTTCTTATTCATGCTTTCCCGGGGGCATCACTGGCCACCTGACAGCACAGTTTATGGAGGTATTTTTCTAAACAAGGCAGTTCCCTTCACAACAGGAATTCTGATGTCAGTTAATAAATATTATTTTCTCTCTGTTACATTTATATAATGTGTTTTTATCACCACAAAATACGGATTTAAGTATATAGTTAATTTAATCTATTTCACAAATACTTATTGAGCTCTGGGTAGGGGTTTTCAGGAAATTCAGAAGACTCAGTCATGGATGCTGCCCTGGAGAGATTTAGCTCTTCCTAGCCACTAGAAATACAAGGTCAAAACAGGTAAAAGATGTGAGAGAAGTCAACATGAAATGCTATGAGCATTTAGATTTAGATGAACCCTATTTGAAAAGGCCCAGGCAAATGTTTTCAAGAGGTGTTAATTCCATGTTCAATTTTGAAAAGACTGGTTGTAAGTCAGTGAAACCAGACCAACTGTTTAGCAACACAAGGGAGAATACTAAAGGTCATGTCTCCTTCAGGGACTCTACAAATTGTCAAAACATTGAACTTTACACTCAGAGTAGTATCAGATGGTTTATAAAGAAATGAAGTTTTGCTATCTACAAATTCCACGTAATTCATAGGCCACTCTAAGCATGTAACTAAGGCAAAATGATGACCATTTAGGCAAAATGTGTGTATTAATAAAAAGACAAATATATGCAAGGAAGTTGTTAACTTATAAAATGACAAAAATTATTACATATGAAAATTTCATTTTGATCATCCTTCTGCCAAAATAATGAAAAAAGTCAAATTACCTAATCAAATACAAAACCTTCATACTAAGCAGTCCATTTCTGTTTTGAATGACTCTAAATATTACGAATTTTTTTCTTTAGTTGAACTAAAATCTATCTCCTTAACACTTTTATGCAAGTTCTGCCTTCTGGAATCATGAAAAATAAATTGAATCTGTCCTAAACCTTATCCCACAGGCAAAGAGGCCTTTGAAAGATTACTTCATCAAAGTCACTAAAAATATATCAATAGGACAGGACCAAATATAGGATCCTGCAGCCTACCATTAGTAAATTCCTTCTTAGTTAATATCATTTTCCACATACTGAGAAAATTTTTTACAGAAACATGCTCATTGGTGATAAAGAAAAAAATATATTGAAATATGTAACAGTAAAAGAAAGGTTAAGAAAGAAGGCATACTCATTTCATGCAATATTATGCAAACATTTGATTTTTATTTAACTAATGTTTACACAAGAGTGTGTAATAGTATAGGGACCTTTGTAGAGTAGAATATTAAGTGGGAGAAAGACTCTAGAGAGACTAAATAGTTGCATATTGAACCCACGAGTTTATCTCCATTCCCTCACAAAATCCCACTACAATGCCAGGAATTATTAGAGTCATAAAACCAAAAGGACAAAGAATATGGGAAAGAAGAAGACAGCAAAGAGATGATAAAAATAAAATTTTGAGTTTAAAAAGTAACCAATTTAACAGAACAAAAAAATATGCCGAGGGAGCCAATATGTTAGCTGATTTACACTGTATAATCCCAGAAAGACTCAGAAACTGGAAATTAGTACTAAGGTAGGGGTAAAGGAGGGACTAATAACAACAGGATTAGTTGGAATCTGTATATATGTGTGTACATACATACATACTTACTTTTATTTGCTTTTATTTAAAAAGAGAGAAAGATCAACCAAAAAGAGGAAAGTAGAGAAATATCTTCAAAATTCTGAAGGAAAAATATTCCCTACCTACACTTCTATGCCTGGAATCTATTAATCAAGAGTGAAGGTAAAATAAGGATATTTTCAAACATAGGATAAAGTCTCAAAAAGTATACTTCCATGAGTTATTTCTCAGGAAGCTATGGAGGATTTGTTCCACCAAAACAAAGGAATAAATCTACAAATAGGAAAACATGAAATCCAGAAAAGGAGATCCAATTCAGGAAAAAGGTGAAGGTAATCCTTAGGACGACCATGAAGGGAAGAAATTCCGAGGAAGCCTGCTGAGCAGCAGACTCAGAGAGTAACTCATCCAGATTGGAGCATGAGGTCTGATGGTTCCAGATATGTCACGAAGACACGTCACCCAAATATATCACCAAGAAAACAATGAAACTGAAGGACTGGCTCATGTGTTTGAATGAACTGACAAGCAATTTACTTAATGACAAGTACATTAAAAACTGAGCATACAAAAAAGATCTCCACTGAAAACAAAAAATTTTACAAAAAAGGAAATATTGAAGAGCTGGACTAGAAATAATATTTTATAATTATCATAATAATAGACACTAAATATTTATTTAACCAAAATTTGTGACATAACAATATGGGAGAAAACAAAGTTGATGTGGGTAAGTGTATAAGTGGGGAGTGGGATAAGGGACAGTGCTGAAGCAAGAGAGCAAATTTTCATCTCCCATAATAGGAAGTCAACAGATCTGAAAAATCATGTCATAACAGAAAAATCTGTTATTTGTAAATACAACAGTAAATTCCAAAAGAAACAGCTAAAAGTCTAAAGTAGTTGCTTCCAGGACTGGAAAGAATAGGCAAAGAGACTGCCAATTTTCATTATAAGCCTAGAGAACCATTTGATAAAATCTTTTTAAAACAAATGATATTTGCATATTTTTTGGATTTAATAAAAATTATATCTAAAAATGACCTCTAAGTACGTTACATAGAAGTCCCAAAAATAAGGGCAAGAAATATACACAAATGTCAATGAAGTTTATATTTAGTTTATTTGTTTTGTTATACTTTTCTGGGTGATTCAGACTTTCTTGGATGAACATATATTACTAACATAATGAAAAAATTTAAATAAAAAGGTACCAAGTTGAGTATAATTTGTTCTTTGAACCCCTGATGTTTCCTAGTATTTAATACATTATTTCTATGTACACAAAAATCTACCCTTCAATTTCTCTTCCAGAATTCTTCTATTAATTGTTGTTAAATTCACTATTCTATTCCCAGAAGGTGCATCCACCCACATCTAACACACACGCACCTTTCACAATTGAAAGAGTTGTTATCCATCTCTGTATCCTGTCCATCTTCTGCAGGGCCCTTCAAAAGCACCAATAACCACAACCTGTGACCACAACCACAAGGTCTTTCATACCCTGGGATTCAGTTTAATTAAGACTAAACATTTGAATTTAAAACAACTCAGCACTCTCCTATTTGTCTTTTCATAGTATTCTGGAGTTTACATTATATTTTCCACTCCGAAGATTCACCTTTTTATTGGAAGAGGTAAAAAATAGATGCATACTCATGTATTTTCATCATAATTATTTCAATTTCTGTGAGATTTGAATTCTTCCTCTTCAAATTTAGATTATTAGCAAAAGTCTGTTTATGAAGAAGGAAAATTTCATTTAAAAAAGTTCGTCTTATCTAAGGCCTTAAAATATCAAATATATCTCTGTACTGTCTTTCAAATGCATGCCCTTATTTCTCCTTCCATCAGCACTGTCTGAGCTGATTCTCCCATCAACACTCCTCTGGATCACTGAAATGACCTTAAAACTGGTCTCCTGGGTGCCAAAATGTCCCTCTCCAAACCATTATCTGGACTTGGAACCCTGCTCCAAATGGCTTTATGCTCTCCTGACTTCCCTGTCGTCCTTATGATGCACAAATTGTTCTGATACTTGGAAATCTCTTCCCTACTCTCATCTGTTACTCAAAGTACTGGATCGTTTCTCATGGTCCAGCTCAAATTCCAACTCTGCAAACCATACCAAATTTTACCACTTGAAATTAGTCTCACTCTTAGCTATTTTCCCTCTAAAACATTTTTTTTTCCCTGAGGAAGATTTGCTCTAAGCTAACATCCATGCCATTCTTCCTCTATTTTTCAGTAGGTGGGCTGCCAGCACACCATGGCCACTGGCAGAGTGGCGTAGGTCCATGCCCAGGAACCAAACCCAGGCCACTAAAGCAGAGCAAGCTGAACTTTTAACCATTAGGCCACCAGGGCTGGGTCCCCTCTAAAACATTTTTGTACCTCTATTATTGTTCCTATCTCAATCTTTTTCAAGTTACATATCTTCTCTGAGTCACCCAAAAATCTAGTATAGGACTTTATTCATAGTAGAGGCACAATAAATGCTGAATTAAATTTTAGCTCAAATGGCACAAAGTTCAATCAAGTCAAAAGTACATGATAACATCAAAAGTAAGACCTATAAGAAGACTGCTTACCTTGCAATGATTGTAACTCTCATCTTTCCATAAAGATATTTTTATTTTTAAATTTATTTATCTCATAGGCATTTGGCAATTGTTTAAATTTCAAGATCCTAGTTATTGCTTAGTTTAGAGAGATATTAGTTCACATGGGTACATTTATCTTATTTTCTTTGGCTCATTTTTGCTTTATATGGGAAATCTATTTTTCTGATATCTAGATGAAAGAAAATTAGTCTGTCCACTGAGGTGAATAATGCCTTAGATAAAGGACAAGTCAATTCCTAAATAGCTGTAAAATTCCACTGTTGCACTCCATTTCCTCATAGTTCATTTCAGAGAAAAGAATGGAAATTAGTTCAAAGGACTCCAACACTTTATCACATTTTTGGCATTTAATAAAAACATGTAAATAGGAGAGCAAGTCATATTTTGAATTTCAGGTTATTTTTACAAAACTGACCTGAACTCTGTCACCAAAAATACTGATGAACAAAAAGCAAGCTTAGAACCAAGAATGCTAATAATAATACCATAACCCAACTTTTTAAAGTTGGCCTTCCTAATCCTCCAGTGGAAAGGCCCTACTTTCACTTTATGAATTGCTACAAAGATGCAATATTTAAATGTCACAGACTTAGGCCACTAAAAATTTTGCACATACAGTTTTTAGCAAATTTTTTTAATAAAAAGTTTCCTGTAACAGCTTAATTCAACTTAGATGTAGCTAAACTGTATTCTTTCACTTCTTTGAATAAGAAACTATAATATTTGTAGTATTTCTCCAAATGACTGGAATAAAATATGTTCAGAATGTCCTCAATTCATTAATTAATACATTCTGTATCAGTCAGGGTTCTCTAAAGAAACAGAACCAAGATGACATAGATATGCACATATACATATATAAATACAGATATAGATATAGATACATCTACATATACAAAGACAGTGAGATTTATTTTAAGGAATTGGCTCACATGGTTGTGGAGGCTGGCAAGTCTGAAATCTGTGGGGCAGGCTAGCCAGCTAAAGACTCAGGCAAGAGTCAAAGTTGTGGTGTTGAGCCTGGAATTTGTAGGGCAGGCCAGCAGGCTGCAAACTTAAGCAGGACTTCTGTTACAGTCTTTAGGTAGAATTCCTTCTTCTCCAGAAAACCTCTGATTTTATTCTTACTACCATCAGCTGATTGGACGAGGCCCACACACACTATGGAGGGTAATCTGCTTTACAGAAAGTCAATTGATTACAAATGTTAATCACATTACCAAATACCTTCACAGAAACATCTAGACTGGTATTTGACCAAATGACCAGGGACCATAGCCTAGCCAAGTTGACACATAAAATTAACCATCACACATTCAGTCAGTAAATATTTAGCGGGCACTTCCTAAGGGCCTAGTACTATGCTAGACAGAGAACTTACTCTCAAGGCCATAATATTATCATATGAAAGACTAACAAGTAAACCAACAGTTACATGACACTGTGAAAAGTGCTATGCTAAGGTGCTAGGAAGGCTAGATTAAGGGCATCGAATTCAGCCACAGTGATTTTGAGAACCATTAGAAGAAAGAAACGTAATGATTGAACCAAATTTTGAAGGACAGTAAGAGTTACTGAGCTAGGCAGGAGAAAGAGGCAGGACAAAGTCATATGCAAAAGTGATCTGTGTGAAAAAAAAGATGCAGGTGCATTTGACTTGTCTAGCGCAAAGGAGGCAGGTGCCACCAAGGCAGAAAATTGAGCTGAATAAGCGATCAGACGCCAGAACACAAAGCCCTTTATGTGCCAAGCCATGGCATCTGAACTGCATCCTGAAGGCTATGAGAATTCATCTAAAAGGAGTTATACAGTCATATCAGAAAGATAGCCTTGACTGCAGGGCTAAGATGGGGTTGGGGCCAGTGTTGGGAGAGCCAGGGTGGGGAGCGATTTAAAGCAGAGAGACCAGTTTGAAAAGTGGCAACAGACAGCAAGAGATAGTGGAGACCTGGATCAGTGGAGTGAAAAGGAGCAGAGAGATTAGAAGATTTTAGGAGATAAAACAAATAGGATTTAGTGACTAATTAATGTAGGCTGAGGGAGATGGAGGCATATGTGATGACTTCAGGTTTGGGGTCCAGATACATATGAGCATGAGAGTGCCAAATCAAAAACCTTGGTTAAAGAGATAAAGCATGATGAGAAAGGTAGAATAAGGTGAGAAGAGAAAACAAAGAGAAAAATACCCCAGCAGCTAATATTACGTCTTTTTACATCAAGAGCAGACGGTGAAAATCATTTCATAGATTTCTCCCTAATCCTCTAAATTTCCTTATACATGGCCAAACCACGCTTTGTGCAGAACAAAATAGGTTGCTTAATAACAAAAGTAAAACTTTAGGGTACATGCAGTACTTAAGAATTTACTTGCAAAAGAAACTACTCTGCCAAAATTATTTTTGCCTCCTCAGAAAAATGTACAAAAAGACTCCAAAATTCTGAATGGATTAGGTGATAAATAGGGCAACAGTTAGCTTCATGTCCAGAACTTTAAAACAAAATTTCCTTCTGATAGTTAGGCAATAAAAGCAACATATATTGAAATGTATCAGAAAGATGAAAAATCTTAAAGAAACAGATTTCTAACTGTATTAACAAATCTGAACCATATACACAAATTGCTAAACTGTATTAACAAGTCTAATTCTAAATGTATGCATATTTAAATGTATACATTTAGAAGTAGAGCAGAAATAAGTTAGTGTTGTAGAAGTAAACACAGGTAGGAGACATCAAAGCATTTCTCAAGGAGGACACCCAGTGAGGATGAACATCTGGTCTTCCCGGCACGTATATTCCTACTACTGAGATGCATGAATAAAGCTATTAAAATCTGATGCAATTAAAAATCCAAATTAAAACTCCTTTTCCTCTGATTACAGACAGTTTACTAGGTCATATGTTAGTATTTGGCTTCTGAAGTAGATATCTATTTTTAGTCTGTCCCATACCCATCTCTTGTTCTGAACAGAACTCCACATTCCCCAAACCCTTCCTCTTCTCCAGGGAACTGCTCCTTCTCTTACTCCAGCAATATAACACAGCACCTGCCATGTTCTTAAAAACTCAGCCCCTAGTTACCACAGAAAACAAGAGAAGACAGAGGCAATGAATGGAGAGAAACAGGGTTCTGATGACATCATTTCAGCTCTTGGGTCAAACTACCTGAAAGCCAGCAGTACTTACTAGAGTCTTTAGTTATATGAAGTATTAAATTCCATATTTTGCTTATGCCAGTTTGAGTTTCATGTCCGGAAACTTGCAACTTCAAGTCTTAACTAATACTATGCATCATTATATAATGTTTAGGGGATACACCCCATCTCTAAGCTAGCCATGAACTTGAAGCTCTATATACAAAGAGTTGTTTCTGATCTTATAAAAAATTAACTGAACCATCAAAATCACAATAACAATAGAGGACTCAAGTTAATAAAGCAATCAAATCCGGCCTTCAAGTCCATTAAAATCTACAAACAGCCAACTGAAAAGAAGACATTCTTCTCAAATTATGGTCTTTTTTTTATTGCAAAGTAGAGGAAGCAGAGAAAGTTTTTCTCTATTCCATTTGTCAAGTTAGAGAAAATGAGAGTGCATAGCTTTTTTATCTTAATTCATATAGTGACTGCTGAGCTTTAGTCTCCAGAAGATATTTCTATGAGAAATCCTTGAAGTTGACTATCAGTTTATCAATCTGTAAATCAAGATGGCTGAAAAATCTCAGTTTACAATCATGCAGAGTGGCTAGGAGATCATAAATGTGACCCTCAAAATACCTCTCAGACAATTAGAAATGCAAACATTTCTGAAAGTCAAGAACACTGCAGCTCCCTCCCTCCTGAGAGATTCCTTTTTTTTTAACTTAAGAAAATTACTGCAATGTCTCATTACTGAGTTACTAAAGCATTCATAAATGCAATTCAGAGACAGGTTAGATGATCTCCAAAAGTGGAATAAAATAAACTAAATGAAATTTAGCTCAATTATGCATTAAAATGTGCTTATGCAGACACAGCTTAAAAACAAAATAAATTATGTATGGAATTGAGTTAAGTTACTGCTTTGATATCAAAACGAAAATGTCTCATAAAGTCCACACATAGGGAGTTGTTAGTAAAAACAGTAAAAGAAGACAAGCTTGATTTTTTTTGACAATGATTATATTTTCAAATTTATCATAATTTTAATGAAAAATTTTGTCCAATGGCATTTGTTTTCCCCTTTCCTACTACAGTTTGACAACTTAAATAAACAACTACATAAATTTATTATTTGAGGTCACATATTATGATTTCAAATCAATATTCTGTAAATTTTGGAGAATAGGAATTGTTCATATATACATCTACACAACCCTATATAATAAAAAATTATAATAAATAATGAGGTCATCCTCGTATTTTATATCATGTACAATCCAACCTCATTAGGGTAGATGCAGAAAAAATTCAGAGAAGAGTCTCTAGCAGAAAGAGTGTACCTATATAATTTTCCTCAGTCCAGGTGCCAAGGGACATAGCATTTGAACTGTGTCATAAGAGATCAACAAGCAATGATGATGGATAAGTGTATTCTAAACAGAGGGAACACAACAGTTCTCAAAAGAGGAGAAGAGGGTATTCTCCCAGAGGACATTTGACAATGTCTGGAGACATTTTTGTTGTCACAACTGAGAGGGTGCTATTGGCACATAGTGGGTAGAGGGTAAGGGTGCTGCTAAACATCCTACAATACACGGGACACCCCCACAACAAGGAATTACCGGGCCAAAATGTCAATAGTGTCAAAATTGAAACTGGAGAAAGAAGAGGGATAAATGAATTAATATGTTTAAAAAATAGTTCATCACTTATCTATTAATTACCTACTAGTTATCTACAAATGACCACAAATTTAGCAGCTTAAAACAACACATATTTGGGGCTGGCCCAGTGGCGCAGTGGTTAAGTTCGCATGTTCTGCTTCTCAGTGGCCTGGGGTTCACCAGTTTGGATCCCAGGTGCGGACAAGGCAACGCTTGCCAAAAGCCATGCTGTGGTAGGCATCCCACATATAAAGTAGAGGAAGATGGGTATGGATGTTAGCTCAGGGCCAGTCTTCCTCAGCAAAAAGAGGAGGATTGGCAGTAGTTAGCTCAGGGCCAATCTTCCTCAAAAAAAAAAAAACACATTTATTATCTCTGTAGATTTCTGTGGGTCAAGAATCTGGAAACAGATTATCTGGCTCCTCTGCTTAAGGTCTCTAAGGAAGCTGCAATTACGGTGTTGGCCAGGACTGAGGTCTCATCTGAAGGCTTGATTGGGAAGGATTTGATTCCAAGCTCACATGATGACTGACAGAATTCAGTTCCTTACAGATTCTCATACTGACTGCCATTTTCTGCTGGCTTTAAGCCAGAGGTTGCACTAAGTTCTTTGCCATGTGGGCCTCTCCATAGGTCAGCTCCCAATATAGCAGCTTGTTTCATCAAAGCCAGTAAGGGAAAGAACCTGTTAGCAAAACTATCTCTAGCACAACAATCAGCAAGAATAGGTACTCAATAAATAGTTGTTGAATTAAGATGAAATAAACATCAGATATTTGACTGATTGATTAAGCATATTATTTGTCTGAGAAAATGCTGAGAAACCTGAAATCTCCATAGATGATATATATAGTATAAACTTGAGCTAAGGCTTTTGACAGAATAAATTACAGTAAACAAACAAACAAACATTAAATACATGATCATCAATAAACTTTAGAAGAAGGCACATTAAAGCCAAATCAAAAGGGCAATAAGAAAAGGGATCCAATATCATTCAAGGACTTCTTCATACTAGGTAACTTTTAGACATTCAAGTAAATGCTCATAACAGATAAAGAACTCTTGTAACTCAACAATGAGGAGACACATAACCCACCTTTTTTAAGGAATAAAGGATTTAAATAGACTTATCTCCAAAGTAAATATGCAAATAGCCAATAAACACATGAAAAGATGCTCAATCAACACCATTAGTCATTAGAGTAATGCAAATTAAAACCACAATGAGATACTACTTTGTACTCACTAGGGTAGCTATTATAATAACAAATAAAATGGAAAATAAGAAGTATCAGTGAGGATTGGAGAAATTAGAACTCTCATACCTTGCTGGTGGGAAGGTAAAATTAGAGCTCTCATACACTGTTGGTGCGGCCAATATGGAAAATAATTTGGCAGTTCCTCAAAAAGTTAAATATAAAGTTTAACCCATTTGTCCCCACAACTCCACTCCTAGACCTAAGTGTACTGAAGACTCATGTTCACGCCAAAACTTGGACACGAATGTTCATAGCAACATTATCCATAATAGACAAAAAAGTAAAACAATCCAAATGTCCATCAAGTGGTGAACGGACAAACGAAATGTGATATACCCACACAACAAAATATTGTTCAGCAACAAAATTAATGAAGCTATGATAACATGTTACAACATGTATGAATCTTGAAATATTATGCTAAGTACAAGAAGCCAGTCACAAAAAAAGAAACATTGTTTGATCCTATTTATATGAAATGACCAGAACAGGCAAATCTATGGAAAAAACAGTAGATTAGTGGTTGCCTAGAGTTGAAGGGGTGGAAAAAAATGGAGAGTGACTGCTAATGGGCACAGAGTTTCTTTTAGGCGGGGAACAAAATGTCCCAAAATTAGATTGTTGTTACAACTGAGCAACTGTGTAAAGTTGCTAAAAAAAATTGAGTTATACACTTTAAATTGGTGAATTGTATGTTATGTGAATTAGAACTCAATAAAAGTGATTTTTTTCCAAAAAGATTCAAAGCCCCCAAAGTCAGGCACCAAATTCCTTACTACTACACCACTTTGTCTGCCATCTGGATAGGCTATTAAAGCATAGTTATAAGATATTAAGGAAAAAAATACTGCATTGAGTAAATTTCATTCCTAAAAAGGGCAAAATAATTAAACAGAAAGGATAAATTCTCAAAATAATTTTCTATGAGCATTTTTCCAGTTAATTTTTAAAACTGTATCCTTAGACAAAAAGAATCAAGTCTGGAGTTTATATTTCACTTATTAGTTTTCATTTAATTATAAAATACTATAGTTTAATAAGTTCTAAGATGCTCTTCATTTCTTTATATTCCTTATTCTAGTGCATATTTTGCAGTATTCAGAGCCAAGATAAGTTTTTCTCTTATTCTATATTCTTTAGACCAAAAATTGAGCATGACTTTTATATTAACATTAACTCAAAGTTAAGTCCCACGAAAATAAGTTTTTTGGGGGAAAATCAATAGCAAATTAGTAATTAAATTATCATTGACCGGACATAATCCTTAAAACCTTCAGATAATAATGATAAGGAAGGACAAAGGGTGATTTGGCCAAACAGCATGAGTCTCAAAGGATTCACACAACTTCCAGTCACCCTCAACGAGCCATGTGGAAGCAGCCTTGAGCTCTGAGCCCTTCCCCTCTGGGCTAGAATGTAGTTGTTTCCCTGCAGAGACTGGAATCCATTTCCATCATCTCCATCCTCAAAATATGCTGAGAAATTTAACTTCAATTTCAGTATCCTACCTCTCAAAAATTAGGTAATTATCACCCAAGTTGGTCTGTTTGTATAGTAGCTGACAACGTCAACCCTCCTTGAGATCCCAAGGACAAATAGAATAAACCCTTGACATCTACAAGGGATGGATCTTGGTATCTTGGACAACTCCCAATTCTGGAATATCATGCCAGCAAATAATTTTCCCCATAAATTGCACTAATGTATAACTTTACAAGAATTATAAGCACAGCAGTAAGAAGACAACAGCAAAGACACATAAAGAAATAATAATACCAGTTACTATTGATTAAACATTGTCTTTATGCTAGATACACTTTATCTGTATTAACCTATTTAATCAATGCAAATGCTAAACGGCAGTCTAAACTTGCACAACAGCTAAGTGTCCTTCTTCTCTGTAATAACCATTTATTGTGCAATTAAAATTTGTGCCTCGGAAAAATGACTATACATTACATGACACTGACCTGTCAGGAGGCTCACAAATAATTGAGACCATGAAGGAATGCCAAAGTGATAATACTGATAACCTCCCTCATCTCATACACCCACTTCCACCTCAAATGACACTAGCATTCCAATAACTCATCCTTTCTTCATGGCTGGCCTCAGTTCTGCCATAAGGAAAGGAAAGAAGAAAGTGATAATTCTATCTCTAAGTAGAGTGTCCTCTCTCTCTTACAACATGTACATACATGTGAGTATAGCTACATTTCACAGCTAATATTCAACAAGAAGCAGTGCCAAAATTAGCTGATTAATTTGCGCTATTATTGAGGAAACTTAAACAATGCCCATCAGGATAGCTCCCTCTTGATTCTTGAGGTAGGAATTCCTCTTTTATTTTACGATTTCATTTTTCTTCACTTGTCTTGTAAATTAAAATGCTTTTGCCTCAAGAACAGTTGGAGGGATCTTAAGTTTTTAATCATCTTTGAAGGAGATAATAGTGAAATAAGCGTCACCAGTTAAACCCTTCTTTCCAAACAATCCTTATATGAAGACCTTGTTGCTCTGGGATTGGAGGGACCAGAACCTCAGCCACCTGGCCTCCCCCTCAATTCCTAGAGCACCTATGAGGGGAGCTTCAGAGAGCTGCTAGAAATCACTGGTGAAAGCACACTAAACTGGGAGAGCAAAGACCTGGGTCAGAGATTGTCAAAGTGCAGCCCCATGGGTCAAATCTGCCCTTTTAGTGTGTTTTGTTTGACGCTGATTTTGTTTTTCTTTTCCTTTGTTGTCAGCATTTTAAAATTGAAATATTTTACATAAAATTTCTGGATTCCCAGATTTTATTTAAAAATCAGATGATCTGGCTCTACTGAGCCCCCATTTTCACATGTAAATAATCAGCTAGATCTGCGTGGCAGTGACTCTTTTGCCTGTGCTATTTGTCACATTCCCTATCACCCCCTTTTTATGCTTCCCGCCTGGGCTTTGTAGCAGTTGACTTTGTGACCATTGATCAAACTTCTAATAAAAGTTATGCTACCAACAAGCTGATTGACCCTAAGCAAGTCATTAAATCCCTTTAGAACTCAACGTCTTCACTTAACACTGAGAAAAGTAGCTTGGGGACATGACATCCTCATCTCTAAGAGTCTTTCTAACTCTAATATTTATTCTAAAATTTAGAATACTCCCTCGTTAGAAGTGGACTGCCTGCGATAACTTCTACTATTAGTGAAATCTTGTCTTGACTATCATAAAACTAAATTTAAAATAGTTTTACTAGTGCATTTAATTACAAGAAAAAAAGTCACTAACTTAGAAGCATTGAAAAGAAATATACTTCAATCTTAAAGTTCTTGGAAGAGTTTATCCACGTCAGACTTGATTTGGAAAATTTTGACTGAACGAGGAGCCTGTCTGAACACCTGGGGACTGTTGGCTTCAATTAGATTACATCGGGAATTGTCCATTGTCTATTTAAAGCCTAACAAAGAAAAGAGAAAGGCGGAGGTATAGGCATTCTCTCCAATTAAATCTTCCACACAACTGATTTAGAAAGTGATTTTACCCAGGATTGACCCAAACTTTCTTTGTCATAATTACTCTACATTATCTAATTTGGATTTGTTTTCAATCCATTGTTTCAAAAAATTAAGTCACTTAAAGCACTGAGTAATTTTCTTCCTAGTGTCCGCCACTTTAGATCACATTCTCAAAAGTATATTGTGTATTTGCTGGATCAGACTAGAACAAGTGTATACATAACCACTATCTTCTGGGATCATCAAGAAAAAAAGTAAGATTTTCCAGGAAAAAAAAATACTGAATAAGCAAACTGATAAGTATATTAATTGATCTATCTTCAGTTTTCATTACAGAAGGTCCTTTTTATTTCTCCAAGTGAAAAGGGTTTGAGGCCTTGCCACTCAAAGTGTAGTTTGTGAACCAGAAGCATCAGCATTCCCTGGGATCCTGTTAGAAAAGCGGAATCTCAGGCTCCACCCTAGACCTGCTACATTAGAACCCACAGGTTAGCAAGACCCTCAGGTGATCTATGTGCAGATTACAGTTTGGGGAGTACTCGTCTGGACACACTGGAAGAGTAACGGGTAGGCCTGAGTTCTAATCCTGATTCTGCCACTTATTAGCCATACTCAATTTCACACCAGTTTCTTCCTCTATAAAGTGAGACGAAATATTAATTAACTCAAGGGAAGTTTCCTGATTTTATTTAATTACATCTGAAGACCTTGGCATAGAGTAAGTCCTCAAAAAACATTTGCCAAATCTAGCTAGCAAAAAAAAAGCTGGAATCTCCTGTAAAAATTCTAACTCCACTTTGAAGTTAAAACTCAAATGTATTTTTACAAATCAATTTTTTTTTTACTATGAGCTGAATCTGTTCATTTTGATTAAGTTGTGAAATTATTCTCTTTCATGTTTCTTCTTAAAGCCTCAAATAGAGGTTAAAAGAGAACTGGTTTCCTTCCTCTTTCTTCTCTCTTCTTTCTCCAACTCATCCTTCCTCCAAACACAAATGAAGGGGAGATCCCTGAAGAGAAAAAACTGAATGAGCACTGCAGTGATCTTCCAAGACCTCCAAATGAATGTAATTAAATTACACTCCTTCAAAGCCCCACATCCAGCCCCAAAGGGCCCATCCTGTTAAACAGTTAAATAAGTTGGTAACACAAAGCGAACTTATCCACAGCACAGATGCAGTGTTTAGGTAAAAGCCTTGATCTGTTCAGAGAGAGATGGTGGCAAGATAAACAGGGAGCAGAAGTTTGCTAACTAAATAAAGAAAACCAAAGCAGACAACAGGAATAAATGTAACAAAGACACTATAAAATATACCTTTGAGCTATGCGGCTAAAATATGGGATGTGGGCGATCAACAGCCCCAGGTAGCACTTGATGTGAGAACATTTCTTTTTGATTAACCTGGGACCCCAGCTTTTGAACTATGGACCAAACCTACAAACTGTATAATAGTCTATCATAGCTGTAATATGAAAGAAATTGCTCTTCCAATTTTGGTTAACAATAGGTTTTCCTATACAAACCATGACCTTAACAAAATTAGCAGGATTTTTTAAATTTATTTTATAAAATACACTTTAACTCAAATGACTCCCTAGTTACCATTTGCCTGTGGATCTTACATATGGCCACTTTAATGCTTTTGCCCAATGCCACTAGGTTAATAGTCTTCACTTGCCAAATGGCAGGCGTTCCATTCTTTCTGGTTGTCTCTTGGATATTCCAAAGCAGATGGGGAATATCTCACATAGAATTTGTACAGTTTCCTGTCTCTGCTGCCATTATGCTCTGGTTCTTAACATTCCTCTTGGCTAACTCTGCTTGGCATGGAACTCTCACGGTGGTAAAGATCTTTGACATCCTTTGAGATGTCTACTTTCTCACCCAGGTGCCTAGGATGCAATCCTGCCCGGCTCCAGGTTCCTGGGATAAACACCACCTGCAACTCTATTCTGATCATCAATACATTTATTTTAACTCAATCTTGACCTCCAGTCCTCATCTGGAAAGAAATTATTTCCAATTTTTCATCTCTTCACATATGAAGGCAGAAGGAATCCCACAGCAGAAATGCATGGGCTCATAGAGATAAAGTGCTTTCAGCTTTACCACACAACCATCTCTCTCCCAGGGTCATAAGCACCCACAAGAGTCAGAGCAGGAATAAATTTTAGTTTCACATCTGTATCCTACACTAATTCTCCCTTCCAGTTGCGACAGACACCTTCACTTGTCGTAACGATTCTTTTCTCTGAGGAGCCCTTTTATCTCTTCTTTTACTCTGGTTTCCTTCAAGGACTCCTATGGAGCCACTTCCTATCCTTCACAAATGTCAGTAAGAGTCTGACCCTGGATCTCAGATAAATCAGAGAATGGAGTTAGAAATAAGGGGTGGACTGGGAGGAAAGTGTTTTATATCTCCACACCTTCTTATCTTACTAGCCCTGCATTTTAAAACTAATTAGTAGCACATTTTCAAATATTAGAGACATAACTTTACATTAAAATGGTCCTGGTCAGCATCTTGTATGCAAACATTTCCTCAAATACTGAAAGTGCTTTTCTCAAAGTCTGAGACAAATCTCAATCTTATTTGGCAAAAATATACATGTAGAATATGAGCCCAATAAACAGAGACTTCAAAGTTCATACAGACCATTAAATCTACTTGCAAATTAACATACTAAATAAAAATGCAATCAATAGTCTTTAAGTTTCAATAGTACACATTTAAAAAATGAAAGAATCTTGAATTATACAGGTACAAGGTCAATTACTTCATTTTAGAAACAAGAACTCATAGAGGTAAAGCGACTTCAAAAGTCACCAGGCTTGAACTTAAACTGAAACCTCCTGATTCTCAGTTTAGTTCCCTTTCCCTTACATCCATTACCTTATAAGGATATTCTGTGGGTTTAAAGTATTTTGCCACAATGACCCATTCATTCAGTTAGCAGATATTTATTGAGCATCTACTGTGTTCCAGGTGAGGTACAAGAAAGGGTGATCCACCAAGTATAGAAAGCTTAGTGATACCTCAGGTCTTCCAAACCTGCTGTGTGTTCTTATGCAAGTGGTATATATACCTAAATCTCAGCATCCTCATCCTAAAATGAGGGTTACAGTTAAACCATCTATAAGGCCTCTTTTACTTCTCAGCTTCTGTAATTCAATTAAGTAACTATACATATGTTCAACAGCAACAATAAAAAAACCCCTCATTATTGAAGATTTAAAGTTTCACAGACACTTCACTTGAAACAAAATATAAGATGTTCACTTGGCAGATTTAGGTCATTGGATAAAATCTGATGAGTCCTTTTTTTTTTGTAAAAGAGACTGTGATAAATTACCACCTGTCATTATGACCAAACAAATCAAACTACTCATAACTTAAAAAAAAAGTTTAATGCATATCTTCTGTATTCAATAGCAGATCTTTTAGAATTTGGGAAGATAAAATGATTTTAGCCATGCTTCCCTAAAAAAGCTGCTGATAGTTCTAAGCATTTAGAATTAAGTGCCCAAAGCATTTTATGTAGAATCTCTAATGGATATCATAAATTAAATTTGGCACCCAGTTGAATTAGACTGATCTGATAGATAATCTCTAAGACCAACCTATGTTTTAGATCTCATACAAGTAGGGCTGAGAAGAGAGATATATTTTGATGAATTGTTCAATATTTCAAGAAATGTCAGAGGTTTATGTTTTTAAAATAATCCTAAATATGCTTAAAATCAATTCCTACAGATAAATAGAATGACCGGTCATTTTATTTATTATAGAAAAAATAAAAGACTATGTTTAACTTTGATTTTTTCTTATAAATCTACAATTGCAAACCACTGTTAACCAAACCCTTTCTTGTTACAAATGAGACAGGCATGTCCTACAGAAGTGAATGTTTTTAATTGTTCACACAGTAGAGCCAGAGGTAAGACTATGCTGTTCAATTTTACTCCACCACACTGCCATCCCTTTCTAATTGCTGTTTCCTTTTAATTTAATCAAACCATAACTGAAGTACAATAAACTATCTATTTAAAGTATACAATTTGATCGGTCTTAACATACATATATACCTGTAAAACCATCACCATTATCAAAATGACATTGCTCCACATCCCAAAAAGTTCCCTCAAACACCTTTGTATTCCATCCTTCCCTCCACCCCCAACCCCAGGTGATCACTGATTAGTTTTCAGTCACTATAGATTAATTTGTGTCTTCTAGAAATGTATAAATGAAATTGGCTCTCATGGTATGGCCTGGATTCTCTCACTCAGTATAATTTTGAGATTAATCTAAATTATTGCATGCATCACTGTTCATTCCTACTTTATTGCTAAGTAATATTGCATTTTATGAATATCCCACATGTTTATTCATTTACTCATTGCTCCATAAACTTGCCAACATCTGGTATGGTCAGATTTTTGTATTTTTGTTATTGTTTTTTGTTTAATTTTAACCACTCTAAGAATATGTCACCTCAGTTATTTTAACTCCTTGGATTTTTTTTTTGTCACAATTTGTGCTATTCTGCAAACTGGGGGAAAAGAACGACATATATAATTATGTGACATGTGACTGAAGGACAAGGATAAGGGTATTTTTTTCATAACTTATTTTTACCAAGTGGTAAATACTTTAATATCTGTACATATCAACAATGAAAAATTAAGATGTATGCTACTTAAACAATCTTAGTCTCTTTTAAAGTACACTTTATTTTCTTTTTTCTTTTTATTTTTTGTGAGGCAAATTCACCCTGAGCTAATATCCATTGCCAATCCTCCTCTTTTTGGTTTTTTTCGGCTTGAGGAAAATTAGCCCTGAGCTAACATCTGTGCCAGTCTTCCTCTACTTCGTATGTGTGATGCCTCCACAGCATGGCTGATGAGTGGAGTAGGTCCACACGTGGGATCCGAACCTGTGAACCCGGGCCGCCAAAGCGGAGTGCACAGAACTTTAACCACTTGGCCATGGGACCAGCCCCCTAAGTTTATTTTCTTTAATCTTTTTAACTTCTCTTTTTCTAAAAAGAGTACAGAAAATAGTCAAGTGGTTTAAATGCAACTGCCCAAAGGACAAGGGTAGATAATATAAAAACATAAAATTATTCAAGAAATAAACTAAGGAGATATTTCTTGCATACCAAATTGGCAAAGTTTTTTGAAATAATAACATTTAGGGTTGGCAAGGGTAGGGATGGTAAAATAAGCATTCTCATTTATTACTCATGGAACAAACCTTTTAGAAAGCAATTTGGCCATTTATAGTGAGAGTCTTAACAATGCTCATAACATTTGACACAGTAATATCACTTCTAGAAATTTTTAAATAATCAGAGATAGGGACAAGTATTTTGTCTTCAAGGATTTCAGCATTATTTATAATGCTAGGAAGTTGGAAATAATTGTCCAAAAGTAGAAAAATGGCTAAATCAATTATGGTTCATATATGTGATATACTGCCAATAAAAATCAGGGATGTGAAGAATATTTAACCACATGAATAAGTGCTACTCATATAACATTTACAGACTGAGACAAAAAGATTATCACAACTTTATAAAGGAAAACAATGTACATTATAATGCAAGAAGGAAAGATATCAAAAGGTTGAGTGGTATCTGTCCTTGAAGAGTTTACACTTGAGTTGGTAGATGTATTGAGTGGGTAGGTACGTTACTTGTATCTATTTAGCAACATGCAAGTAACATATGATATACAAGTAATATGTCAAAGCACAGAGCCTTGACCAACTAATTATCTCCATACAGGGAAATCTTTTGAACTGAATCTGGAAAAATGAGTAGTTTTCCACAGGGAGAACCAGTGAAAAGACATTCTTGGAGGAAGAAATAATGTATGCAAAACCACTGAGTTCTTTTTATCCCTGGTATCTAGTGCAAGGGCTAAAGGCTCAGTTAATGTTTGTTGACTACACTAATGAACATGTTATAAAGAAATAACTTCTTTCTTTCTGACAGTTGTTTGTCGCCTACAGTCTACTATTACAACAAAATGATATATTACAAATTTCCAAATTAACTAATTTTGTATCAGTTACACCTTTAGGAATGCTGCTTCCTAAAATCATCTTGGAATTCCTTAATTTCATCAGCGATTGATTGCTAATTTATTAAATAGTTAATGTGAGATGAGTTAATTCTGGAAGACCCTTCAGAGAGACAATCACCACTCCTTAAGAGTATTAATCTTTTTCTTGACTTATATTTTAAAGAACACCTGACATTTAAACCAAGTGCTCTGCATCTACTCACCAACTATAAATCAAAAGAATGACTGTAATTGATTTTGGACACCTTTTCTTTAAAAAAAAAAAAACTGCTACAAGAGAAGCTTTGATACAATTTAGGCTTCTTTTAAAAAGATTTCTTTGCTGTTGTTTATTCTTCTTAAAATAATTAAGTGATATGTTGGCAACATCGACTGCAAAATTGATATTAAAAAAAATCTGTACAGTTACTTAATTCCTGAGTCATTACTTAACTTTCTAACATCAATAAAGACTGAAGTCCATCATCCTTTGTCAGCAATTAGGAGATGGAAGTTTTGGAAGGAAACTTGGTCATGCTTTTCTAATCCAATGATATTTGACACGAAAAATGACTACTGAAAGGAAAAGCAGAGGGATATAATCTCAACCAAGGCAAGCAACTAAAAACTTCCTTTTCCAGCCATTTTGCTTACTAAAGACTCTAAATAGCTCTCTATATTGAGACAAGCAAAATATTGTAGATAAGGCATAGGGCTCCCCACGAGGTGTGGAATCTAACAGAAGATCTTCCAATAAAAGATGAATTCCCAGAGAGCTACCCTCTAAATCTCTGTAAGGGTGAATAGAAATAGAGGCATTTGAGATAGTGTTCGGGTTAGTTCTGGCACCAAAGAGTACCCGTAAATTGCAAAAGTTACTTTCAATTATGAAATGCCCAACTCTGTTCAAAAGAGCAGAAGTGGTCTTAATTCTTTAATGATATACCCATGCCAAGGAAAGACCTAATGGCATCACTCTGTGCTGTAGGAACGAAGGTTTCACATTAGGATGAATGTGGAGTAAACTGAGTGATCACACGCATATGGATAATTATCCATGTAGACTCAAAAGACTCAACTACTGAAATAAGTGCTGTATCAATAATGCAAGCTGTGATTAGGTTGGAGGAAAAAACTCATCATATTAAATCATTGTGGCTCATTTAAATGGTATTGGTTTTATATTTTTGTTTGTATTTGATTTGCAGTTTTATTGTTACATACTCTTGGACATCTAAAGGGTTTATACCTAGTTTTATGTTTGTATATATTTTAAGGGTATTTTTTAAATAATTATTTTTCCATTGAAAGAGATATATACATTCTTTGCTAGAATATAAAATGTAGTTTTGATAAGGACTGGCTTATCATTTGACTTCTAGTATAGATCCACCTACAGGGTGGATGTGTCACTCTGTCCCCTGGCAGTAGCTGTTTCCCATGGCAGTTATAGCGGCCATGACAAGTTATGAAAGTAGCATCAATTTCTGTGAATCTGGCTGAAATGGTTCTGCCCTGAGGCAGGAATCAACCTCAGATGAATGAGGTTGAACTACATGAAACTGCCAGTCTTGTAGGTCAAAACTAGTCAATACCAGCATTTTCTTATCATGCAATCTAATACACCCTCAAGCTTCTTTTCCTTCAAGAAGGAAAGTCTGACCTAAACCAGTATGAATGCATCAAAATAGAGACCTCCAACAGGCAAATAACCTTCACTGATGCTATCTTGATTTTGACCAATGTCATTCAGTCAAATTAGAATTAAAAAGTAAAGGCTTTTTTTAAAAATAAAAAGAATATAATGAAAAACACAACTATTGAACATATGCTGGTTCAATATAAAGAAAGAAAGAAACCCAGATAGAATATAAAATTAGACAATAAAAGTGGGACACTGTCTGGGGGAACTACTACTTGGCCATTGATTAGCAAGACCCTCTTCTTTTTTTTTTAATTGCAGTAACATTGGTTTATAACATTACATAAATTTCAGGCATACATCATTATATTCCAATTCCTCTGTAGATTACATCATGTTCACCACCCAAAGACTAATTACAATCCCTCACCACACACATGTGCCTAATCACCCCTTTCGGCTTCCTCCCTCCCCTCTTCCCCTCTGGTAACCACCAATTCAATCTCTATTTCTATGTGATTGTTTGCGGTTGCTTTTATCTTCTACTTATGAGTGAGATCATATGGTATTTGACTTTCTCCCTCTGACTTATTTGGCATAGCATAATACCCTCAAGGTCCATCCATGTTGTCACAAATGGCTGGATTTCATCATTCCATTGTGTATATATACCACATCTTTATCCATTCATCCCTCAGTGGGCAGCTAGGTTGCTTCCTAGTCTTGGCTATTATGAGTAATGCTGCAATGAATATAGGGGTGCATGTGTCTTTAGGCATTCATGTTTTCATGTTCTTTGGATAAACACCCAGCAGTGGAATAGCTAGATCATATAGTAATTCTAGTCTTAATTTTTTGATGAATCTCCATACTGTTTTCCATAGTGGCTGCACCAGTTTGCACTCCCACCAGCAGTGTATGAGAGTTCTCTTCTCTCCACATCCTCTCCAACACTTGTTGTTTACTGTCTTGTTAATTATAGCCATTCTGAGGGGAGTGAGGTGATAGCTCGTAGTTTTGATTAGCATTTCTTTGATAGTTAATGATGTTGAACATCTTTTCATGTGCCTATTGGCCATCTGTATATCTTCTTTGGAGAAATGTCTGTTCAGATCTTTGGCCCATTTTTTAATTTGGTTGTTAGTGTTTTTGCTGTTGAGATGTATGAGTTCTTTATATATTTTGAATATTAACCCCTTATCAGATATATGGTTTGCAAATATCTTCTCCCAATTGTTAGGTTGTCTTTTCATTTTGTTGATGGTTTCTTTTGCTGTGCTTTGCTTTTTAGTTTGATGTAGTCCCATTTGTTTATTTTTTCTATTGTTTCCCTTGCGTGGCCAGACATGGTACTTGAAAATATGCTGCTAAAACTGATGTCAAAGAGCACACTCCCTATGTTTTCTTCTAGAATTTTCATGGTTTCGGGTCTTACATTCAAGTCTTTAATCCATTTTGAGTTAATTTTTGTGTATGGTGTAAGGAAATGGTCTACTTTCATTCTTTTGCATATGGCTGTCCAGTTTTCCCAACACCATTTATTGAAGAGACTCTCCTTTCTCCATTGTATGTTCTTAGCTTCTTTATCAAAAATTAGCTATCCATAGATGTGTGGGTTTATTTCTGGGCTCTTGATTCTGTTCCCTTGGTCTGTGTGTCTGTTTTTGTGCCAGTACCATGCTGTTTTGGTTACTATAGGTTTGTAGTATATTTTGAAATCAGGGAGTGTGATACCTCCAGCTTTGTTCTTTTTTCTCAGGGTTTCTTTAGCTATTCGGGGTCTTTTGCTGTTGCATGTAAATTTTAGGATTCTTTTTTCTATTTCTGTGAAAAGTGTTGTTGGAGGTTTGACAGGAATTGCATTGAATCTGTAGATTGCTTTAGGAAGTATGGACATTTTAACTATGTTAATTCTTCCAATCCAAGAGTACAGAATATCTTTCTATTTCTTTGTGTCTTCTTCAAGTTTGTTCGATGTTTTATAGTTTTCAGTGTACAGATCTTTCATCTCTTTGGTTAAATTTATTCCTAGGTATTTTATTCTCTTGTTGCAATTATAAATGGGATTGTAATAGATAAATTTTTAGAATCATACCACCTTCCAAAACTGAATCAAGGTGCAATAGAGAATTGGAATAGACAAATCACCAGTAAGAAGATCAAAACAGTCATCAAAAACCTCCCAAAAAATAAAAGTCCAGGACCAGATGGCTTCCCTGGCAAATTCTACAAAACATTCAAAGAAGACTTAATACCTATCCTTCTGAAACTCTTCTAAAAAATTGAAGAGGAGGGGAAGCTTCCTAACTCATTCTATGCAGACAACATCACCCTGATACCAAAACCATACAAGGACAACACACAAAAAAGAAAATTAAAGGCCAATATCACTGATAAACATAGATGCAAAAATCCTCAACAAAATACTAGCAAATCAAATACAATACATTAAAAAGATCATACACTATGATCAAGTGAGATTTATTCCAGGGATGCAGGGACACTTCAATATCTGCAAACCAATCAACAAGATACAGCACATTAACAAAATGAAGAATAAAAATCACATGATCATCTCAATAGATGCAGAGAAAGCATTTGCCAAATGCGACAAGATACAGCATCTATTTATGATAAAAATTCTGAATAAAGTGGGTATAGAAGGAAGGTACCTCAGCATAATAAAGGCCATATATGACAAACCCACAGCTAATATCATTCTCCATGGAGAAAAACTGAAAGCTATCCCTCTAAGAACAGGAACCAGACAAGGATGCCCACTTTCACCACTCTTATTTAACATAGTATTGGGAGTCCTAGCCAGAGCAATCAGGCAAGAAAAAGAAATAAAAGGGATACAAATTGGAAAGCAAGAAGTGAAACTGTCACTATTTGCAGATGACATGATTTTATATATAGAAATTCCTAAATAATCCACCAAAAAACTTTTAGAAATAATAAATGAATACGGTAAAGTTGCAGGACACAAAATCAACATAGAAAAATCAGTTGCATTTCTAGGCACGAACAACGAAGTGGCAGAAATAGAAATTTAGGCCCTCTTCTTAATAGGCCAGAAATTAATGAATGAGTTTTTTGTATAAAGCAGTGCAGAAAAAGTTCAGAACTCCCAGATACATACATCAATCAGACCAGTTTTTCAATAAATCCTTTTTATTTTTTATTCAAGACAACATTAAGAAGTAATCAAATATTACCCACACTGTTTGCTCAGCCCCTTCTTGGGAGGGAACTTGGGAGGGAAACACCCCAAATCTTGTGTACAGTAGCTCCATGTCCACTTTGTCCCCAGATTAAGGAAGAATTATCCCTTGACAAATGGTCAATGAAGTCTGGCCTCAGAAACATGACACTGTACTTCCCTGGCAAGATACCAAAGAGCTGAGGTTAAGAAAGAGGATACATATTTACAGAAGAAAAAATGTGATATGTCATAAATATGAAAAAGAGCTGAGTAAAATTATAATAAATGATAAAATATTCCTGAAGTTCTGTGACACTAAAATTATTCATTTGTTCATTCATTCAATAAATGTTTACAAGAATCTACTATGTAAGGTATTAATACAAATAACATTTATTGAATACTTACTATGTGCCAGGCACTATACTAGATATTTTACACAAATTATCTCAAAATTATTATGAATTAGGTATTATTATTATCTCAGTTTTACAAAAGAAAAATAGGAAGCCAAAGAGGTTAAATAACTTGCTCAAGTTCAAAAGTGGCAGTGTTGGGGTTTGAATTTACATCTGACTCTGCTTTCTTTCTACTATAACACATTTAAAAACATTTGAAGACTAAAGGGCTATAAATATTTAGAGTGCCTAATAATCCACAAATCAATGCTCTGTTAAAGTAAATATGTATCATTTTTAAGTTAGCCACCTAAATTTCATTTGGGGTCAAAAGCATAAATACTGAAGAATTGTTTCTGTTGACAGCAACGTTTCCCAACCTCATCTCTAGCACTTGCCAACAGCCAACATCATGATGAATTTTACAGGGATAACTGAAAAACTGTCTTTGCATTGGCCAGTGTGGAAATTTCCTGCTGGCTCCTCTGTGCAGTGGAGTTTGGCAGTGGAGCTTCCTCTAAAATTTGAAAAGTCTGGAGTCTGTGGAATACCCAGCAGCGGGTACTTTCCTATGTGTTTGCCAAACCATAGCCAGGAGTTACAGCTACTCAGTTCTCCTATTTTGACTTCCATGTTAGTGGACTAGACCATGATCATTTCATAAAAATATCTGATTATAATTTACTTTTACAATAAATTCTTATTGAGTATTATTAATGCAATCTATATAACAGGGACTTTTGTTCATTCTTTTAAAATGGCCCCATATAACCAAAGAAAATATAAACAATAATAGTTTGCATATCTACCTTGAGCAAATACGGCATGTTTTTGACCATTTCTCTGACTCAATTTTCATATGTGCTCTAAGGAAGACAAGTGAAGAGAATCTGAAACTACTTCCCAGTCCTCTAAATACCTCAGACCTTATGAGGAGGGATATGTGCCTTTTTCACCATTTTTATCCCTAGTCCCATGTATATGCCCTGCATATCATTGGTGTTTATATAATAATAATACGTCTGTTGAATAAATGAGCTCTATATCCTTTCAAATCCTTTGGCAGTATTCTTAAAAAACTAACAGTAGCCTATGGGTCACAGGCTCTATCTCTAGTCCTGACAATATGCCAAGCCCACCATCTGATGTTTTAAACAAGCCACTAACTGACTGCTTCCATGAGAGTCAGTGGAAGTGAACGGATGGCTAGGGTGTTAAGGGACAATACCAGATGTTCCTTAGTAAAGCACTAGTGGCTTTCAGCTCATTGTTGAAATTAGCTAGCTTTAGAATGAGCCATGTAGACCAGGCCTTCCATCAGAGAGCTCATGAAGAACAAAGTAGCCTCTTGGAAGTGATGCTGGGAAGTTCTTCTGAGTGGTCCAACCCCTGTAGACCTAGGAACTATGGAGAAGATGAAAAACTCTGCTACTCTGCGGTCAGAATGGACTCAGGAATTCCAGCAGGAACAGCATATAGTCCAAGAATTAGATGGCCCTACCTGGGGGACCAACCATGAGACACAAAACTGACTTTGGGCAGTGAAAGGAAACATAATTATCAAGATGCTCTAGGTATCCTGGGAAGCCAGATAGGTGGGCCAGACGGCAGCTTCCAGAAGTAATCAGTTTGGGCCCCCCTTACATGAACAGGTGAAGCATACTTAGAGGGAATCTGACAGCAGTGCATTACATGGAAGTCTGCAGGAAAGTAAAGTCTGTAACTGGATTTGGGAGAAGAACGCCAGACTCTAGAGGCAGTAACTATGAATGGCACACAAGGTCAGGGCAGAACACGGCAAGGTTTGACTAATGTTGAGTCTGATAGTGAGAAAATTTCCCAGGAAGAGCTCTTAAAGTCATCCTGCTGTTCACTCCTTATACCAGTCCTCAGATTCTGTGAAACTGATTATTGCTTTTTGCACGGAGAAAATCCATTTATTTTATTCTATTTTTAACTTTTCCCTCAACTAAAATAAAGCCAATATTTTTCAAATGGTTCTATGAATGACCCCTTTGAATAAGACTCTCAACACAATTAAAAATGATTACGAGATCATTTAGATCTTACATTAGTGGTCCAGTGATCAGCACAGATTTCAAGATCATCTGGTCCCCTCTTTTCATTGTACATGCAAAGCACTAAGGTACAGGGAGGGTGAGTGACGTCTTTGACATAGCATAACTAGTTAAAGGTAGCATTCAGACTAGAATCCATGTCATGAACATATCTAGTTCAGTGCTTTTTTCCCTATACAGTGCCAGTTCTTTAAAATGTGAACACATTTAGCTTTCCTTACTTACTGTTTCCTATCTTGCACAAGACTTCATGAAGTACTATTCTCATGAGAGTGTATTTCCCAAATAGCTTGCTTGTTAATCTCTCTTCCTTACATGAATATCTTACTTATTGGACTTCTGAGTCTTGCCTTTCATTGATAAAAACAAAATTTAAAAAGTGCAATGCCCAATGGATTTATACATCTCTGACCCTATTGGGCTCAAAAATTGTTAAATACCATTTATATACAATAGTTATTGTTAATAACTAATGACAACATTACAAAAATCTTTAAGTGGCTTTATTGATAGGGATATCAAATTTGATTAGGATAGAAGAAACTAAGAAATTCACATTAAAATAAAGGCATATATATAAAAATGCAGTGAATATCACCCAAGGATGCATCCCAGCTCAGCCACTAATTAATTCTGTGAGCTCAGTCAACTCACTTAACCTCTGTGGCCCAGATTCCTCATCTGAAAAAAAAAAGAAGGAGGAGGAGAAACTAAACAGCCTAAAAGATTCCTGGATTTAAAATTTAAATGAAGCCTCCAGAGCGCCATGCAGACGGTACTCCAATTTGGAAATAACAGGGTCTAGGAGATAACCATGGCTTACGCACATAAAAGTCTGTTTGATAATGATAGCTAAGCTAGAGAACAATAACCATATGCCAGGGATTTTTCTAAGAGCTATGACTATGTGTGAACTCGTGGAATAACTGCCACAGAGACTCAAAGAAATAAGCATCATTATTACCACCCTCATTTTCCAGGTGAGGAAACTGAGGTACAGAGAGTTAAGTAACTTGCCAGTGTTACACGTATAGTAAGTGGTAGAACCAGGATTTGAACTCAGTACGGCTCCAGAGCCATCCACTTAAAACACTCTGTGACACTCCTCCACTGATAATGGGTGACCTGGCAGGTTTGGGTGGCTGGTAGTGACAAAGATTGAGGCTTTGGACAGTCTTTTAAGGTAAAATAGATAACTTCTAATTACAGCATCCTTCCTGGGATTGGTCTCCCAGACAGTTTATAGCAGGGAGGCACCAATATTCGTCCAGTTGTTCAAATTAAAAATCACAGAATAATTCTTGATTTTTGCCTTTCTCTCACCACAAAACCCATCAGCAAGTCTTGTTAGGTCTACCATCAAAACAAATCCAGAATCCAACCATTTCTCATCAACTACTGCTACCGATTGGTGTACCTTTATCTTCATCCTCACCTGGAATATTGTAATTACCTCCCGTTGGCCTCCCTGCTTTTACACTTACCCTTCTACAGTCTAATTTCCACATGGCATGCTAAGCAATCATTTTTAAAACATAGAACAAACCACATCATCCTCTTACTCACAACCCTCCAATGGCTTCCCATCATATTTAGAATAAAATCCAAACTCCTTACTAAGGCCTGACTCTACATGATCTGGCCCCAACTACTTCTTCCATTTCACCTTCACTCATCCTCCCTAAATTCTCCACTAGCTCTCTGGATGTTCCTCAAATATGCAAATTCATTTCCACCTCAGGCCCTGTCCACTAGCATTTCCCTTTGCCTGCAATGCTCTTCCCAAAGACATTTATATGTTTGGCCCCTTCATATCATTCAGGTCCTGACTGAATGTCTCTTACACAAAGAGCAATTCCTGACCACTTTATCTAAAACAACTTAACTCTTCATTCACTCTCCCCTTATCCTGCTCTTCATTTCTCTTCATAGCTTTTGCAATTACCCAAAATCACATTTGTAGTGTATTTGATGATAACCTTTTCGAAGGCAGAAACCTAGGGTGTCTTGTGAACTGCTTTCTCTTCAGTGCCTAGACAGTGCCAGTTATAATACTAAATGTTCAATAAATATTAAACCAAATATATTAATTCCTCCAAGCTCCATCATTTTATGATATGATACAGGATCAGTGGAGCAGATTTATATGCTAACTCTTTCAGATTCTGAAGAGACTGGTAACTTCACCACCCATCCATCTTAGGGCAGATTGCCTAGAACAGGCTACCTATAATAGCATCTTTCTTTCCAAATGTAGGTAGACACTCCTACATCCTCCTTTGGTGCTGCTCTTCTTCTACTCCTCTTTTCCCCAGTGATGGTCAGAGAAGACCACAGACATGGTCAAATGCTTTCTTTTTCCTTTGAGATGGTAATACTCCCTCATAGACTTATTATCTTTTGTTTTTTATGGAATCTATTTTGCTGTCTGAATAAAACTTTCTGAAGTCTTTGAACTTGTGCTGTGATGTTCTGTATTTTTTCCTACAAAAATATACCTGCTATGTATTTGCTGGATGAGAGTTAACTCATTAGCATTAAACACTAAGATAATTACTGCATTATAATCCCATGCCATGTGGAGATGTAGAAATGAAAGCTGCCCCCTGCTTCCTTTGCTCATCACAATCTCTGTAAACTTTCTAGCCTGCCCTGAGAATTCTTTTTTTTTTTAAGCAACAAGGGCTACTTGCTCAGCAGTCTGTTTTCTCTAAATATTGTCTATTCATCATTACAAATGGTAAGTTGCTGGCTAAGACTGAAGTTTGTCAGCTCAGATGGAAACTTTGAAATAATTAATGATATAGTTTATTTTGTGATAAACTAAGTGGCATGCATGCACAATGTATGGAAAGGAAAAGCTGCTGCTTCCGAACCTGACTTCCTCATCATCAGAGATTACACACGTTAAATATAGCTAACACACAAAAGTGGAAAAAGAAGCCCTTGTGTCTAGTGATAGTTCAGGAAAGTGCCCTAGAAGATTCCAGTTATATGTTCTAAAAGCATTAATCACTTATCTAAACATCTATGGTAAGAATCACTATTTAGTGATTTAAAAGACCATAAAGTAGATATAATCCATTTTCTTTTCATTAAATATCCCTCTGCAATATCTATGATTTGACTTCCATGTGTACAGGCAACAATAAAACCAAAAATTTCTAAACTGGCTGATTTCTCATTTCAACCACAGGAGTCGAAACAAATTAGCTCTCAATTTCCAAAATAGTACTAAGAGCAACAGTTTTTTTAATGTGCTAACTGCGACTGTACATTTAATTCTCTAGAAAGAGATTTGAAGTTGTGCCCTCTGCTAACCTTCTACCGAGATTAGATCTACACATTTTAAACTCTATTTAGAGGATAGATTACAGTTTCTGTGACTCTGTCATTAAAATAAACAACCCCAAAGCAAAATATAATCACAAGGAACCAAGAAACTAAGGTGAGATACTAAGTTAGTAATTCATTCAAAGGACAAGTTAGCATCCCTGCTGTTAGCTTCAAAGCTTGCAAACAATAAACCAAAAACTGTAAGCAAATTAAAACAGAGGGAGAGGATGCAGCTCTTGAGACTCATTTAGGCCATTTTATCATTTCTTCATATCTCTCCCAGAAGACAAAATAAAAACCGAACTGTTGATATCCTAACAAGGCATGACGTCAAAAATATTTTACAACCAATATGGTATCAGCAGCCAGTCCTGGCGGTCCAGTGGTTAAGATTCAGCACTCTGTCTGCTGCAGCCCAGGTTCATTTTCCAGTCAGCGAACCACACCACCTGTCTGTCAGTTGTCATACTGGGGCAGCTGAGTATTGCTGTGATGATGAAAGCCATGCTCCAGTATTTCAAATACTGGCAGGGTCACCCATGGTGGACAGGTTTAAGTAGAGCTTCCAGACTAAGACAGACTAAGAAGAATGACCTGGGCACCCACTTCCAAAAACATTGGCCATGAAAACCCTATGAATAGCAGTGGAGCATTATCTGATTTAGTGCCAGAAGGTGAGAGGATGGCACAAAAGAGATAGGGCAGGGTTCTGCTCTGCTGCACACAGGGTCACTAGGAGTCGGAATCATCTCAATGTCACTAACAACAAGAAATGGTAGCAGCACTGACCTAGTACAATAGACTCCAGCCTGTCTGAGAGAGGAAGTAGGGTCCTTGAGGACTCCTTTTGTGGCAGGCATCAACCACTTAGCCGCTGATTTGGGGAAGGTCTGTTGTATTCTGGGGTAGGGTCTAGAGCAGCCAACGCAGCAGGTGTGAGTGTTGGGCCACTCAAAGAGCTTGGAGTAGATCAACCACTGAAAAAGTATGTCAGTATTTTTAACACCTGGAAGAGCCATACAATACACGCCGATTGAATATTACCCTTCACACTGTGAACTTTGAGTAACTGAACAAAAAGAGAAAGGAAGGGAAGGGAAGAGTAATGAACATATGAGTCCCTCTAAAATATTATTTCATCTTGCTATTTCTCTTCCCTTGGTGAGATCCTACTTATTCAACAGAATCCAATTCACATGTCACTTATGACGTCAAATTCCTCACTCCCAACACAAATTCCCTACCAGCCTTGTTTTCATTCTCCCCTTACTGTGATTATATGTGCATGTGTATGGGTATTTACTCAATGTCTCTTTCTCACATCGGACTCCAAGCCCCAAGGGCCTTAGCCCTTGTCTCAGACCTTCTCTTTTGGCTCATCTTTTTCTTCCCAGCAACTAAAAAAATACTCAATGCACATTAAATACTTTTTGAATAAACAAATGAATGGAAAGCTTTCAATTTTAAAATGTTACATACTATATAAGGCAAAATGAAAGAGGAATTAACCATAGATTACTCACAGTAAGGGAGAAAGTTGTGCAAGTAAAAATAATGATAAAAATATCTAACATTTATTGAGTTCTTACTATGAGGTACTCACTGGGCTAAGTGTTTCAAATACTACCTTAATTTCTCCAGAATCCTATGAGGTAAGCACTATTTTCATTGTTCTCATTTTGTAGATAAGGAAACTAAAGCTTAGAGGAATAAATTGCTAAAGTTCCAGAGCTAGTAAGTGGTAGACCAGAGATTTGAAGTCACACCTTTCAAATACCAGAGTCTGAACTCTTAATCTCCACACATTCACTTCTCCATGTTTAATCCATTTTACATATGCCCCCTTCCTTTGGGGCGGATGAGCTGGCAGATATTTTGTGCTTCTGTACAGGATTGGATTAAGCATGCATAAGAACCAAAGTAATACATTATAAGAGGAGAAATAACTTGACAAGAAAAACTGCTGTGGACATGTTCTGGTGTCTATTCGATGAGCAGATGGTGTACTTCTGAGAAATATCAGGATATATGAAAGAAAACATTTAGGCAACTGATGTTTATGTGGGTGCAGATTTCTGGTTATAGCAGATGCCTGTTGCTTCCTGACATCTGCCATATTCCACTCTAAGTAGCAAAAAACATACAGCTGACAAAGTTGCATAGATTGCGGCTTTGCATATCAATAAGTTGTACTTACTGGTCCTATAAGGCATCATCTAACCAAGAACTCAGAACCTGAAATTGATCTCTCAGGTACTGTGGCACAATAGAAAGAATACAGACTTTGGATCAAACAAGCCTGAGTTTATGATCCTGAGCCTGCCATCTACATGCTGTGTAATCTTGAACAACATTTTTAACCTTACAGAGTTTAAGTTTCTTTATCAGGAAAATGATACACTAATGCCTAATCTGCTGGTTGCTGTATGATTCAAATAGGAATAAAGTACCCGACAAACAGTAGGTACATAATAAATGCTATCTAAATATCCAAACTAAACCAAAGTTTGGCATAGTTATGTGATGTTTAATTTAATGTGTCAACTTGGAGGGTGTTTTTGGATGAGACTAACATTTAAATCGGTCAAATTTGAGTGAAAAGATTACTTATGTGGGTGAGCCTCATCCAATCAGTTGAAGGCCTGAACAGAACAGAAAGACTGGCCTCCCTGAGCAAGAGGGAATTCTCTAGCAGACTGCCTTCAGACTTGATCTGCACACTGGCTCTCCTGGAGATCTAGGAGAGCTGGTGGTGTTGTTCAGTTCAAGTCCAAAGGCCTAAGAACCAGGGGAACCAATGGTACAAGTCTTAATCTGAGGGTAGGAAAAGACTGATGTCCAAGTTCAAGTGGTCAGCAGAAAGGGCAAATTTTCCCTTCCTCTGCCTTTTCGTTCTATTCAGGCCTCAACAGATTGGATGATGCCCATCCACATTGGAGAGGGCAATATGATTTACTCAGTCTACCCACTCAAATGCTAATCTCATCCAGAAACATACTCACAGGTAACACCCAGAAATAATGTTTAGTTAAATGGCTGGGCACTCCATGGTCCAGTCAGGTGGACACATAAAATTAACGATCACAAAGCATTTTGGTTATTATTCTGGGGATCTTACTTCTGATATCTTTTAAGAAAAGTGGTAAAGTTGAGGACTGGTGATGCTATTAATAAGGGGTCACTTAAAATGCTATAGTCTGGGCCAGACATCAACAAATTTTTTCTTTAAAGGACAAGACAGTAATATTTTAGGCTTTGTGGGTCGCAAGGTCTCTGTCACAACTGCTTGACTCCACCTTTGTAGCACGAGAGCATCCATAGACAATACATAAACGAAAGTGTCCCAATGAACCTTTATTTATGGGTATGAAATTTGAATTTCATATAATTTTCAAAATTCACAAAAGATTATTTTTCTTTTTATTTATTTTTCAACCATTTAAAAAATTTAAAAGCCATCCTTAGCTCACAGGTCATACAAAAACAGGTTGCAATTTGCTAACCCCTCATCTAGGCTGATAATTCTTTTTTTTTTTTTTTTTTTAAAGATTTTTTATTTTTTCCTTTTTCTCCCCAAAGCCCCCCGGTACATAGTTGTATATTCTTCGTTGTGGGTTCTTCTAGTTGTGGTATGTGGGACGCTGCCTCAGCGTGGTCTGATGAGCAGTGCCATGTCCGCGCCCAGGATTCGAACCAACGAAACACTGGGCCGCCTGCAGCGGAGCGCGCGAACTTAACCACTCGGCCACGGGGCCAGCCCCTAGGCTGATAATTCTTACACTGCGGTCTTTGGTACTTTGGGAGCTGCAAGGTTCCTCCGGATGGTATCTGATCCAAAATTGTGAATTGCTTCTTTGGTTGTTATGTGCTGAATAAATGGCATGAAATGCCATGGACTTACTGTTATGTACACTTGAGGCTACCTCCTAGTAACCTGCTAAATGATTTACTAAGCATTACTTAAATTTAGCTATAAAAAATTTAAACTGATCCAATACTAGAATTTTTCCCCACCTCTTAGCCTTTTTAATTTTTACAAAGATTACATGTTACATCCCCCAATTACCTCACAGGCATTATACACCATCATAACTATAGCACACTGCACTTTTATTCCATACCACTCACCATAATTGTAATTAATTTGTTTAAAGACTGTCACTTTCACTAGACTATAAGCTCTGTAAGATCAATGGTCATGTCTGTTTTTTTCACCACTATGTATCCATCTTGCAGCATATTTGGAACATTGTAGGGGTTCAGTATACATTTGTGGACTGAATGAATGAATGAATTGCTTCTGGTTATTAATTGCTTTGATTCCTATTTTTGAATTATGAAGAAATTTTCATTTGGTGTCAACATTATCGACCCAGTTTGTTGATGGTTGTTTGATTACCCTCTTGTTTGTGACAATGTAACGTTTGTACCTGCAGTATTTTTGAGTCTATCATTTTGCACTGACAGATCTTTAAGACAAGCATACAATGTGGTTCTAATATGAGTCATTCACACTTCTATTGTTAAAACAGTTAGATGAAATTCAGTCCTGGGGTGGGGGCGGGGGTGGGGGAGAGAAGAGAGAGGTAAACAGGAACACTTCATTATTACCTCTAAGTTCTTACTCCACTGGAAAATGGTCAAAAAGTTTGTGAGCCATTGTATTTGCAAGAGATGTGCTTTGTGGATGACAGGGACATATCTATTTTAGTTGCCACCCTTTGGTTCAGGGGTCAAGAACATTTAATCTCTAGAAATTCTTGCTTCTTCTCTACCACAAGGCTAGATTTTCAGAATATTTCTGCTAAGACTCACCTCAGTTGCACTTGGGATGATGCAACTTACACTAGCTGTTTATAAGGCAAGATGTGAGAAGGAGGGAGTCCTCCCAACCCAAGATAATGCTTGCAAGTCATTAGCCCTCTGTGTGCTTTGTTTTTACAAACATGCAGGTACAAAGTGGAGCTCCAGGGATAATGGTATAGACCTACCTCTATGTCTTAAAATCAGTCCTAATGTGAAACACGAGAATGACTTCCTTGGAAAATGTCAGGACCACTGATCTGTACTCAACAGCTTCAGATACAGTTTTGGTCTAATTAACCTCACTATTTCTAGCACTTAATCAAGACAGATCTAATTCCAACGACTTTTATTTTAAACTATTTCACCAAGGGCAGCATTAAGGTAATTTAGGTAAAAACAAAATTTAAACAAAACAAGGAAAAGGAATGTTAATTACTTTAGGGAAATGTGTAAACTCCTTCTACATTGAATGCTCAATGGTTATTTGTTCTAATTGCTCTTTAGTGAGTATTTATTGTGCACATTCACAAGCTGTACTTAGAATTGCTGATTCGAAGACAAGAAGAAAACTGCAAAACTACCAATAAGTTCACCAGATATAAAGAATCCTGAAATCATTTATGTTCTTAACTCCTTTGGCAACCTCTGCACAAAGTTATCTATGAATCTAAAGACCCAGTTCTGCCACCCCAAAGTGATACTTTGATATGTACCCAGAATTTAACCTGCAAGTTTTACACAGATTGACCCAAATTGCCAAGTTGAAAGAGGGAGCTAAATTGTTCCTGACACTCTAACAAGTCCTTGAAAAGAGATAATCTTGTCAAACTGTGATGTCTAGTTATCTCAAAAAAACTTAAGGAAAGGAAGCTTTTTTTAAGTGTGGGAGTGTTTGTAAAGGAGAGCTCTGCTTAGATTTAAACTGTCATTTTCTTTCTTTCTTTTTTTGGAGAAAGAACATTCTAGTACCAGCAAAAAAAATCTGTTTTGCCTTCCACCTTTGGCCAAATTTATGCAAGTTAACATCTCTCAGAGAGCCCCTCTTTCTCCTCTCCACCTATCCAGATCCTATCTGTTCTTCCAATTCCAGGTGAAGCCCTCCCACTTCCAGCTTCTGCCTGAGTCAGCTTCCAAATGCATCAGCCCATATCAATTCCCTTTTTCTCTAAACATTGTCTCTGCTGTTCATTATATCGCTTACTTCTTGGTTGCTTTGCTTTTATTGAACTGTTCCTCTTCTCCACAACCAGAGCATAAAATCCAGGAGGGCAAAGAGAGTGCTTTATTTCCTTTCAAACTAGGAGATGGATGCTACTCTTGAGATACTATGAGAGCACCCACGTGGACTGGGGGAGTCAGGAAAGACTGCCCAGAGGAGATACCCCAAAACAACAGTCTCTTATTCCTTGGCCTCTGCTTAACCCAACGATCCAGCAAAGGCTCTGGTTCTCTTTGTCTTCCTTCTGTCTATATTTACCTCTCTTTTCGAAAGCACATCTACCTCATACTCAATCCTTTTGGTTCTGCATCACTGATAAGACTTCCTTCACTTCTTTCTTGTAAGGGCAGACAGAGCTGAGCTAAAAACAAGACTGCTACAGGTTTAATGGGTACTGTAACGTATTTTTATTTTTCTCTCATACCTCTGTATTATGTATGCTGTGGTGTTACTGCATATGGATTGGTTCCAGGTCACTGGTTGGCAAACCGGTACTCTGGTTCCAGAGTGGTATTTCACTTGCAGACTTCACTGTCTGTTGAGCAAGTACATTATTTGTGTCAGAACAGGAGATAAATAAATAATAATGCAGCAGACCTTCCACTCAGGGATTTTTGTGTTCTGCCAGCAAGTGGTAGTATTACACCTACTTTATGAGTAGGTGACTGAGGATGGAGAAACTTTATGCATCTAAAATGCACAGAAATGAATTTTCAGGGTTTTTTTCCTAAATTAGAAAAGGGGCTTTCTTCTTCAAACAGATATCTGTATACCTATGTTCATAACAGTATTATTTACAAGACTCAAAGGGTGGATGCAACCCAAGTGTCCACTGATGGATGAATGGATAAACAAAATGTGGCATATACATACAATGAAATATTCAGCCTTAAAAAGGGAGGAAATTCTGACACATGCTACAATATGGATGAACCTTGAAGATATTATGCTAACTGAAATAAGTCAGTCACAAAAGGACAAATATTGTATGATTCCACTTGTATGAGGTACCTAGAATAGTCAAATTCATAGAGACAGAAAGGAGATGGTGGTTGCCAAGGCCTGGGGGAGGGAGGAGTGGAGAGCTAGTATTCAATGGGTACACAGTTTCAGTTGGGAAAGATGAAAAAGTTCTGGAGATGGAAGGCGGTGATGGCTGCACAACAATGTGAATGCACCTAATGCCACAGAACTGTACTCTTTAATATGGTTAAAATGGTAAATTTTATGTTATGCATATTTTACCACAATAAAAGGGGGAGGGGCTTTCTCCATCAACTTCAATAATACTTCTCGCTTCCTCAAAAGTAACAAAAAGATGAAAGAGACTAAAAATAGGACCCCGCCCATCTCTTCACTTGGCGAACCCCAGCCTAGCTGTTCCACTGATGAGTTATACAAATAAGACTGACTCCTGATTGTTTTCTATTTAAAGTGTTAAAAAAAAACCAACATAAGCTGTCTAGACGAAATACATATTTTAATACCATTTTGAAACTTTTCTTTAAATCATTATAATATTCACATACCAAGTAGATTTTTACTTACTCTATACCTGAGTCTTTTCCACACCTTCTGATATCTGAAATTCCATGAACAGGGACAGAAAAATTGTACTCCACAATAGAAAATAGGAATTACTACACACACGTAACTTAGGAAAGGGAACACATTTTCTTAAATTCACTAAGCCAGTGCTGCTCACAGTGTGATCTTACAATGTCCTGCATCACAACAACTAGAGAACCTATTACAATTCTTATCCTAGACCTACTGAATCAACACCTTTGAGACTGGTGACTTGTAACCTGCATTTTAAATTAGTTCCTCTAAGTTCTTTTTATGCACACTAAAGTTTGAGAACCAGTAAACTAAAACAGAAGTAAATGATACCAGTATCAGGAGTATCTCTCCTTAGAAAAGCAGGAAAAGATGATCAGATGGGAACCTGATCAGAGGACAGAAACATGAGACTAGGTACATCGAAATCAAAATTCTAACTCATCTTTGCCAAGTCTTGCCCTGTACTCACTGATCCTTAAACTAGGGTAGACAACATCAGACTGATGTCACAGATTTAACACAACTCAACAAAGAAGCAAAAGCTTTCATGGGGAGGTACACTGAAGGGAACAATCTGTCTTTATGAACTTGAAGGAAAAGCATAGTGTGTCATGTGTCAATGACAGGAACAGGAACAGGGCACAGCCCCCTGGCATTTTCATCTTTGACCAGCCTGCCCAAGCTGACATATAACTTAGTATCATATAGTGTTTGTATTTTATTTGAACTGCCTAAGTACTTCTACTCAGGACCACCCGAAGATCTCTATGCTGTGCTTCCTAGCAGTCTTCTGTCTCCCATCGTCAAGAATTGTGGAATGTCTTCCTGTGGCCAAAAAATATCATATAGAAAGTATCAATTAAAAGAAAGCATTAAAGTGGTTTTTTTCTCTCTAGAAATTACTATTCCTCACAAGTAGAAGGACTCACAACTAGAATATACAACTATGTACTGGGGGGATGGGGGGAGAAAAAGCAGAAAAAAAAAAAAAAGAAAGAAAGAAACACTATCCTCAAAGAAAAGGGAGGAAGGAGGGCTTAAATCTAAAGCAACAAAATATTAAATAGTTAAAAATATTGTCAGTGATGCAAAAGCCTTAGTGTTCACACAAACCTTTATTCACAGGCCCAAAATGTGTTCTACAAAGAGGATTTCAGAACACTGTGACTGCAATATATTTCATAGTCAATGTGGTTTGAGTGATAAGGCTCATCTGTCTTCTCTTCAACTCTTCTAATGTCTATGCTGTGCTTTCATTCTCTCTTTTCTGCCTATATGTCTACATTTAACTCTTTACCTCCAAATAAAGAATGCTTCCTCTAATAGTGAGTATATAAGAACAGTTCCTTTTTTTATCCTAGTTTCATTCATGAGATAAAATGATATCTGTTAGCCATTTAAAAAAAAGTACTGTGAATAAAATACTTTGGAGCAATTATCTAGGAAATGGCCATCATCACTCCCCACACTATCCGTTGGTGTTTCATATCTATGCCACACTCCCAGGTACTCTGGGTTCAGAAAGAAGCAGCTGTATGAGCAGCAGGTGAGGACATCCATCTTTGGCACTAGAGAGAAGGAATGGATACAAGGGATATTAGGAAGGAAAAGCCTTCAGGTCTTCCGGACTGAATGAACAGGAGAGGCTAGGGAGAGAGGAAAGAGTCCAACTTAAATCAGATGTTTCAAGCTAGGTGATAAAGAGAATCATGACACCACCAGCAGAAATAGAAAAGAGAAGAACTTGTTTTAAGAGTAAAATGATGCATTTCACTTAGATACGGAATTTTCAAACTGATGACAGAAACATTTAGCAGACAACTGCAGATATAATACTGCAGCTAAAGAGATGGGGCAGGCCTGGAGAAGGTGATTTAATTATTTTCATTTATGCAGTGGGTATGTCATTATAATGGATGAAACATCTGAAGGGAAAGAGTGAAGAAAGACTAGCACACCATATGGCTGGACCTTTAAGATATAATGAAAAAGAGAAGCCAGTGAAAGAGACAGAAGAGTAATCAGAGAAATTGGAGAAGAACTGAAGTGGCTAAGAGCCATAGAGGTCAAGGAACATAATCAAGAAGGTGAAGATTTCAGTTACCTGAAGCAGAAGAAAAAAGACCAATGAAAATAGGAACTAAGAAAAAAATTAAGTTTAGAAATTCAAAGGCTATTAATATGTTTCAATAGAGCCAGATTTTTTTTTTATTGAGGCAACACTGGTTTATAACACTATATAAATTTCAAGTATACATCATTATATTTCGATTTTGGGGCAGACTACATCATGTTCACCACCCAAAGATCAATCACCATCCATAACTGTATACATGTGCCCTATTATGCCTTTTGCTCCCTGCCCTCCCTGCTTTCCCTCTGGTAACCACTAATCTAATCTCTGTTATCTATGTGTTTGCTGTTTTTATGTTCCACCTATGAGTGAAATCATACAGTATTTGACTTTCTCTGTCTGACTTATTTCGCTTAGCATGATTCCCTCAAGGTCCATCCATGTTGTCACAAATGGCAAGATTTCATCTTTTTTATGGCTGAGTAGTATTCCATTGTGTATATATACCACATCTTCTTTATCCATTCATCTGTTGATGGGCACATAGGTTGTTTCCAAGTTTTGGCTATTGTGAATAATGCTGCAATGAACATAAGGGTGCAAATATCTTTTCAACATAGTGTTTTCATGTTCTTTGGATAAATAGCCAGAAGTGGAATAGCTGCATCATATAGTAGTTCTATACTTAATTTTTTGAGGAATCTCCATACTGTTTTCCATAGTGGCTGCACCAGTTTGCATTCCTACCAGCAGCGTATGAGAGTTCCCTTTTCTCCACATCCTCTCCAACACTTACTATTTCTTGTCTTGTTAATTATAGCCATTCTAATGGGTGCGAGGTGATATCTCATTGTAGTTCTGATTTGCATTTCCCTAACAATTAGTGATACTGAACATCTTTTCATGTGCCTGTTAGCCATCTGTATACCTTCTTTGGAAAACTGTCTGTTCAGATCCTTTGCCCATTTTTTAATTTGTTGTTGAATTGTATGAATTCTTTATATATTTTTGAGATTAACTCCTTATCAGATATATGATTTTCAAAAATCTTCTCCCAATTGTTAGCCTTTTTGTTATATTGATGGTTTCCTTTCTTGTGCAGAAGGTTTTTAGTCCGATGTAGTCCCATTTGCTTATTTTTTTCTTTTGTTTCCTTTGCCTGGTTAGGTATTCAAAAACATACTGCCAAGACCGATGTTGAAGAGCATACTGCCTATGTTTTCTTCTAGAAGCTTCATGGTTTAAGGTCTTCCATTCAAGTCTTTAATCCATTTTGAGTCAGTTTTTGTGTATGGTGTAAGATAATGGCCTACTTTCATCTTTGCATGTAGCTGTCTAGTTTTCCCAGCACCATTTTATTGAAGAGACTTTCCCTTCTCCATTGTATGTTCTTGGCTCCCATGTCAAAAATTGGCTGTCCATACGTGGGTTTATTTCTGGGCTCTTGATTCTGTTCCATTCATCTGTGTACCTGTTTTTGTGCCAGTACCATGCTGTTTTGATGACTGTAGCTTTGTAGTATATTTTGAAATCAGGGAGTATGGTACCTCCAGCTTTGTTCTTTTTTATCAGGATTGCTTTGGCTATTTGGGGTCTTTTGCTATTCCATATAAATTTTAGGATTCTTTGTTCTATTTTGACAAAAAATGTTGTTGGGACTTGGATAGAGATTGCATTGAATCTGTAGATTGCTTTAGGAAGTGCAGACATTTTAATGATGTTAATTCTTCTAATCCATGAGGACAGAATCTCTCTCCATTTCTTTGGCTCTACATTGATTTCTTTCAACACTGTTTTCTAGTTTTCAGTGTACAGGTCTTTCACTTCTTTGGTTAAATTTATTCCTAGGTATTTTATTCTTTTTTTTTCCATTGTGAATGGGATTGTATTCTTAATTTCTCTTTCTGCTACTTCATTGTTAGTGTCTAGAAACATAGCTGATTTTCATATGTTGATTTTGTACCCTGCAACTTTATTGTATTCGTTTACTATTTCTAATAGTTTTTGGATAGGTTCTTCAGGGTTTTCTATATATAAAATCATATCATCTGCAAATAGTGATAGTTTTGCTTCTTCCTTTCCAATTTGGATCCCTTTTATTTCTTTTTCTTGCCTGATTGCTCTAGCTAGGACTTCCAATACTATGTTAAATAAGAGTGGCGAAAGTGGGTATCCTTGTCTGGTTCCTCTTCTTAAAGGGATAGCTTTCAGTTTTTCACCATTGAGTATTATGTTAGCTGTGGGTTAGTAACATATGGCCTTTATTATGTTGAGGTACTTTCCTTCTTTTTTTTTGGGGGGGGGGGCAGATTAGCCCTGAGCTAACTACTGCCAATCCTCCTCTTTTTGCTGAGGAAGACTGGCCCTGAGCTAACATCTATGCCCATCTTCCTCTATTTTATATGTGGGACGCCTACCACAGCATGGCTTGCCAAGCAGTGCCATGTCCACACCCAGGATCTAAACCAGCAAACCCCAGGCCACCAAGAAGCAGAACATTCAAACTTAACTGCTGCATCACCAGGCCGGCCCAAGGTACTGTCCTTCTATATCCATTTTATTCAGGGTTTTTAATCATAAATGGATATTGCATCTTGTCCAATGCTTTCTCTGCATCTATTGAGATGATCATGTGATTTTCATTCTTCATTTTTTTAATATGGTCTATCACGTTGATTGATTTGCAGATGTTGAACCATCCCTGCATCCCTGGAATAAATCTCACCTGATCATAGTGCATGATCTTTTTAATGTATTATTGTATTCCATTTGCTAGTATTTTGTTGAGGATTTTTGCATCTATGTTCATCAGTGATATTGGCCTGTAATTTTCTTTTTTGTGTGTTGTGCTTGTCTGGTTTTAGTATCAGGGTAGTGTTGGCCTCACAGAATGAGTTAGGAAGCATCCCTTCCTCTTCAATTTTTTGGAAGAGTTTGAGAAAGATAGTTACTAAGTCTTCTTTGAATGTTTGGCAGAAATCACCAGGGAAGCTGTCTGGTCCTGGAATTTGGTTTGGGGGAGGTAGTTGATTACTGTTTCAATCTCCTTACTAGTAATAGGTCTATTCAGATTCTCTACTTCATCTTGATTTGGTTTTAGGTTGTATGATTCTAAGAATTTATCCATTTATTCTAGATTATCCAATTTGTTGGCATAAAGCTTTTCATACTATTCTCTTATAATCCTTTATATTTCTGTGGTGTCCACTATAATTTCTCCTCTTTCATTTCTGATTTTATTTATTTGAGTCTTCTCTCTTTTTTTCTTGGTGAGTCTAGCTAAAGGTTTGTAAATGCTTTTTTTTTTTTTTTATGTTTTCAAAGAACTAGCTCTTAGTTTCATTGATTTTTTTCTTTTTTTTGTTTTAGGCTCTAATCTCATTTATCTCCACTGTGATTTTTATTACTTCTTTCCTTCTACTGATTTTGGGATTTGTTTATTCTTCTTTTTCTGGTTCCTTTAGGTGTACTATTAGATTGTTTGAGATTTTTCTTGTTTTTTGAGATAGACTTGTATTGCTATAAACTTTCCTCTTAGTGTCACTTTTGCTGTATCCTATAAATTTTGGTATATTGTATTTTCATTTTCATTTGTCTCCAGGTATTTTGTTTATTTCTCCTTTGATTTCTTCATTGATCCAATAGATGTTCAGTAGCATTTTGTTTAATCTTCACATATTCATGGCTTTTCCAGTTTTCTTCTTAGAGTTGATTTCTAGTTTCAAAGAGTTGTGGTCAGAAAGGATGCCTGGTATTATTTCAATCTTCTTAAATTTATTGAGACTTGTTTTGTGGCCTAATGTGTGATATACTCTAGAGAATGTTCCATGTGCATTTGAAAAGAATGCATATTCTGCAGTTTTTGGGTGGAATGTTCTGTATATATCTACTAAGTCCGTTTGGTTTAATATGTCATGTAAGGTCAATGTTCCCTTATTGATCTTCTGTTTAGATGATCTATTCATTGATGTAAGTGGAATGTTAAAGTCCCCTACTATTATTGTGTTACTGTCAATTTCTCCCTTTATGTCTGTTAATAACTGTTTTATTTATTTAGGTGCTCTTAAGTTAGATGTATAGATATTCACAAGTGCTTTGTCCTTTTGTTGGGTTGTTCCCTTTACCATTATGTAGTGCTCTTCTTTGTTTCTTGTTACAGTTTTTGTTTTAAAGTCTATTTTGTCTGACATACGTATTGCTACCCAAGCTTTATTTTCATTTCCATTGGTATGGAGTATCTTTTTCCACCCATTCACTTTCAGTTTGTCAGTTTCTTTAGGTCTGAAGTGTGTCTCTTGCATGCAACATATATACGGGTCTTGTTTTTTACCCACTCAGCCATCCTATGTCTTTTATAACTTTATTTTTTAAGGAAGATTGGCCCTGAGCTAACATCTGTGCCAATCTTCCTCTATTTTATGTGGGATCCCACAACAGTGTGGCTTGATGAGTAGAGCTAGGTTCATGCTCAGGATCCAAACCCTCCAATCCTGGGACACAAAAGCAGAGTCCATGAACTTAACCACTATGCCACCAGGCTGGCCCCCCATCCTATGTCTTTTGATTGGAGCATTTAGTCCATTGACATTTAAAGTAGCTATTAAGTATATAATTATTGCCAATTTGTTATCTTTTTTCTGGGTGTTTTAGTAGTTCTTCTCTGTTTCTTTCTTCTCTTTCTCTTTTCCCTTGTAAATTTGACGGCTTTCTTTAGTATTATGTTTGGATTCTTTTCTGTTTATTTTTTGTGTATTTATTATAGGTTTCTGGTTAGTGATTACCATGAGGTTCATATAAAATAAGTTACATAAATAGCAATCTATATTAAGTTGATGGTCTTTTAAGTTTGCCCTTTTACTAAAAGACCTACACTTTTACTCCTTTCCTCCCACATGTTAGTTTTTTATACCATATTTAAACTCTCTTTTGTGTGTATCCCTTAACTTCTTATCATGGAGCTAGATATTTTTAGTACTTTTGTCTTTTGACCTTCATACTAGCTTTATAGGTGGATAATCCACTACCTTTGCTTTACCAGTGATTTTTTTCTTTGATAATCTTCTTACTCCTATTTGTGGCCCTTTTTTTCCACTTAAATAAGTCTCTTTAACACTTCTTGTAAGTCCAGTTTAGTGATGAGAAACTCCTGTGATTTTTGCCTTTCTGGAAAAGTCTTTATCTCTCCTTCCATTCTGAATGATAACCTTGCTGGGTAGGGTATTCTTGGCTTTAGGATTTTTTCCTTTCAGCATTTTGAATATATCATGCCACTCCCTTCTAGCCTGTAAGGTTTCTGCTAAGAAGTCAGCAGAAAGCCTTTATGGGGTTTCCTTTGTTTGTCACTTGTGGCCCTTCTCTTGAAGCTTTTAGGATTCTCTCTTCATCTTTAATTCTTGACATTTAAATTATAATGTGTCTTGGAGTGGGCCTCTTTGGATTCATCTTGTTTGGTGCTCTCTGTTCTTCCTATACCTGGATGCCTGTTTCCTTCCTTAGGCCAGAGAAGTTTTCAGCTATTATTTCTTCACATAGGTTCTCTGCTCCTTTGTCTTTCTCTTCTCCTTCTGAGACACCTATAATACGAATGTTTGTGCGCTTGATGCTGTCCAAGACGTCCCTTAGACTGTCATTGTTCTTTTTAATTCTTTTTTCTTTTTTCTATTCAGCTTGGTGATTTCCTCTACTCTTTCATACAGATCACTGATCTGTTCTGTGTCATCTACTCTGCTGTTGATTCTTTCTACTGAATTTTTCATTTCCATTATTGTATTCTTCAGTTCTGATTACTTCTTTTTTATATGCTCCAATTCTTTGTTGAAGTTCTCACTGTGTTCATCTATTCTTCAGCCAAGATCAGTGAGGACCCTTATGACTATTAATTTGTACTATTTAGCAGGTAGATTGTTTATCTCTGTTTCATTTAGTACTTTTTCTGAGGATTTATCTTGTTCCCTTATTTGGAAAGATTCCTCTGTCTTCTCATTTTGCCTACTTCTCTGTGCTTATATCTATGTATTAGGTTGATCAGCTGTGTCTCTCAATCTTAGAAAGGTGGCCTTATGTAAGAGATGCCTTATGGGACCCAGCAATGTTCTTTCCCTCTTGTCACCTGTTCCAAATGTCCCTGAAGTGTCCCCTGTGTGGGCTACATGTTCCCTTCTGTTGTGGCAGGGTTTCTCTTGCTGCAGGCACACAGGTAGACTAGGCTGGCCCATAGGTTGGATGGTTGTAAGGCTCAGCTGTGTGAGCTGCTATGGTTGCTATATTGGGCAGGGCAAGCACCCATATGGCTGGCTGTGAGATTTAATAGCACACAACTACTGTTGCTTTGCTATGAGTGTGCCAGGCCCCCAGTGTGGCTGGTTGCTAGGCTCAGGGGTTTGCAGTTGCTACAGCCCTCCAGTGTAGTTCTCTGCAGCATGCAGTTGTTGTTGGCTCTCTGTGGAGCACAAATGGGTGGGGCCAGCTCCAGGCATGGAGGCACACAATCATTTCATGCATTGGAAGGCAGGGCAGATCCCCTGTGTGGTTGTTTGATATGGCCAAAGCACAGGTCTGCTGCGGCTGACACACCCCATCACCCACACACCCTGCCTGCTCAGGACCACAAGTTCACCACAGGCTTGACGATGGGTGGGGCCAGTCTCCAGGTCAGGTGCCTGTCCTGGCTGCACTTGACTAAATGGGTGCTCTACTGGGCAGGGCAAACCCCTGTGCTAACAGATTAGAGGAAGTAATCCAATGGTGTCTGTCATTGTCCACATTAGTATGACTGCACTAGGTCACAACAATGGCTGCCACCAGTGTCTCAGTCCCTGGGGGTTGGGCCCAGCCACCTATTGCCTGAGATACACTCAGAGCTTAGCAAATGAGTCTCTTTTACCAATGGACTATGCACTTTTCTTGTGTTTTTGTGTTGATTTCTGGAACAGGTGAATCCATGCATAGACCCCTTAGGAGCAGGTTTTTCTTTCTCTGAAGTTTGATAGCTTTTCTGTGGGTATTCCCCGTTAGTTTTCAAAGCCAGCAAAGCCAGGTATTATGGGATCTCAGCTTGGTTGTCCTGAATCCTAAGGCTGGGATGCCTATTGTGGCACAGATCCCCTGCTCGGATCCCCCTGCTCCTCCAGGAGAAGCTTCATATCTTTAAGATTGTTCTTGGCTGTGAAGCACCACAGCTAGGATGTGGCTTTTCCCTGGGCATAGGTAACTTTCTGCCTCCTCCACCCCTGTCAGTGTTGTCCCTCGTTGTGAGGGTTTTTTTAATCCAGTTTCCAGATCTCTCTCAAAGGAAATTGTTCCATAGGTAGTTGTAGATTTGTTGCATCCGTGGGAGGAGGTTAGTTCAGAGTCCAACTACACCGTCATCTTCCCAGAATGCTCCTCAGGAGAGCCAGATTTTAGGGTAATCAGGAAGTGAGACAGATGGGTGATACAAGTACTGGCCAATAGAAATATAATGTGTACCACATATGTAATTTAGAATTTTCTAGTAGCCACATTAAAAAAATAAAAAGAAATAAATGAAATTAATTTTAGTAATATATTTTGTTTAACACAAAATTTCAATTTCCAATTAATATAAAAATTATTATGAATTTTATATTCTTTTTATTTTTTGTCATCTTCAAAATTTAGTGTGTATTTTATACTTGTAGCACATCTCAATTTGGTTGCTACATCTTTCAAGTGCTTAATAGCCACTTGTGAACAATGCGTTCCTTACTGAACAACTCAAGAGTCAGAGAATGTAAATATGCCCCATGCAACATGCTGAAGACAGGAATGGGTCATGGAAGCTAGTAACAAATGTTGGAAGTGAGGATAAGGTAGCCTAAATGGATTATATGAACCTCCCTCAGATGAGAAGTGGGATGACAATAGCAGACAAAGGACCTAGAAATGACATTATGGAGGAAGGAGCAGACCTGTGTTGGCAGTTCAGTGCACTAGGAGGAGAATGAGAATGAGGATTAGACAACTGTAAGAGAGTTAAAGGGAAGGTAGTCCTATCGGAGAGTCATATTTAAGTTATGTTGAAGAAAATACTTGATCATGAGTAACCAGCAGTGTGGAGATAAATGAAGATCAACCAAATTAAAACAAGCAAAAGCTATTTATTCAGAGCTTGCTATAGCAAAGGAGTCAACGACTGTCATTTGCATTTTGGCAGAGACTCAAAGGTAGGCAGAGGAGTGGGAAAGCTTTGTAGTGGCCAAAAGGGAAGCTCCATGTATGCCTTGACTGAAGGCTCTTGACATGAGGAAGCTGTAGGCTGGCTAGCTAGAAGTGGGGCATGCTATGTGATTGGTTGGGGTACATATTTGCCTTTCTCTGGTTGGTCCTAAATTGCAAGTAGGGACAAAAATTAGAGAAACTGTTAGTTATTAATCAAGTTCTGGCCATTTAGGACAGATTATAACAGGGGTTATCATTTGGTTTCCTTGATTGTTACTAAAGATAGCAGTCTCACTTCCTATCACTCTGATTTATAGCAAGTTGGCTCCTGGGCTATCTACTGTAGACAACAAGCTGGTTTCCTGGACAGGTTGCTCCAGATTGTAGGCCGGAGTTCTATTTGTATATAAGGTCTGGTCATTGTCCATTTGTATATTCAGTCTCTCAGTAGCCTTGCTTCTGCTATTCACTGGAAGACTGTCCTTTTGAACTTAGTGTAGCTCAGGAAAGTCACACGTTGGAAGTCAAAAAACCTGGGTCATAATCTCCATTCTTTCATTAACTAGTAGTATGAACCCAAATTCATCTTTAAACTTCTCTGTACCTCAAATTTTCTCATCTAAAAATGAAGAGAAATCAAAAGTGTTCAGCTGCAGAAAATACAAAAGGAAGATGTAAGAAAGAAAGATGTCAACCACAAAGCAGAGAAAACAACACTTCAATATAAATTAAACATAATCAAACAAGAAATTTTAGATACAAAAAACTGTAAAACTCCATCTAGAAATGAAAAGCAACAGAAAGATGTAAAGTTGTAGCTAACGAAACAATGGGAGAAATTGAAAAAAAAAAAGACAAAAATATCTCAAAAGTTAAAACTAAATTACAAGATGTCTACATACCAACATAGGCAATAGGCGAGAATCAAAGGATATCATCTGAAACTCATGAACTAAACAGAAGCCTAAGTAAGGAAAAGTGGTACTAAGAGCATTATATTAAAAAAATTAGTAGAATTAGTATAAAGGTAACCACTAGAAGAAAAAATACAAACTTTCCTAAAGATCAAAAGCAATATTAAAAAAGGACAAAGGAAACATGATACAAATGTGGATGACAGAGACCTACATTATCAATGATATTAACAAATTCAAATGGACTTAATTCATATAGTAAAAGAAAAAGTTGCTTTAGCTTACAACTCTATGCTGTATATAAAAACAATCCCTACAACAAAGTAATTCAAAAAGTTTAAATGTAAAAAGAGGGGCAAAGGTATACCAAAAAAATGCAAACAAAAAGAAGGAAGGAGTTGCAATCTCAGCATCTGAGAAGCCAGAATTCAATACCCGAAGCATTAAAGAAGACAATAAATGACAAGTCATTATGCAAAAGACCGTGAATATATAACAGTTTTGAATATTTATGTACCAAATTTCATAACAATCACTTTACAAAGCAGAAACTACAAGAGTTGAAAGGGGAAATAACCAAAAACACATAATAATACACAATTTTAATATACCACTCTCAGTCCAAGACAGGTCAAGTGGACAAAAAATAATTAAAGATATAGAGCCCTAAAACATCATAAGCAATAAAGTAAACTATATGAATATATATCACACTTTGCATCCTAAAAATAGAAAATATATCTTCTTTTCAAGAGCACATAAACCTTCATGAAGATAGACCGTATATTACAGTCCAAAGAAAATCTCAATGAGCTTCATAAAGTAGAAATGATACAAAGATAATTCTCTCATTTTAAAAATACAGAAATTAATACCAAATCAAAGTATAAACAGGCCTTTCTATCTAAAGTTAAATAACTCTCTATTAAACAACTCTTGAGGTAAAGGGGAATTGAAATTCCAGAATTATTTATAAAAATAATGGTAACGAAGACACTACATATCAAAATCAATGAGACAAATTAAAGTAAAGATCAGAGGGAAAAATCATGGCCTTAAATGGTTACACACAAAAATGAAAGAATGAAAATAAATAAATATCCACTTGAACTAATAGAAAGACATTCCTTGTTCTTGATACAATTACAATTTATTTAATATCACAAAGATGTCAATTCTTCATGAGTAATATAAAACTTAACTTGGGAGCAGTTAAAAATAAACAGAACTCAGAAATAAGGGAATATTAAAAATAATGGCAAAAACGAGTTACAAACAGAATAAAAAGTAGAACTAATAAATAAATAAAAATGCTGATTCTTAGGAAAAATGAACAAAATACAGAATCCACTAGCTAATTAATCAAGCAAAAAATAAAGAAGCACAAATATACAAAATACGAAATGACAAGTAAATTAACATAAAAACAGGAAATTTTTTAAAATCCTAAGAGATTGCATGCCACAACTCTGTGCAAATAAATTGTAAAACCTAGATGAAATATATACCTTCTAAAAATTGACCCTAGTAGATATAAAATGTCAAACATTAATTTCCATAGAAGAAATAAAGATAGTTTATCAAAATACTAGCCCACAAAAAACACAAGGCCAAAACGGTTTCACAAGGGAATTCTAGCAAAGCTCCAAAGAGCAGATTGTCCCAATAGTTCTACATTCCAAAACACAGGTGGAACAATCTGCCAATCCTCCTCCTAAATATCTCTTTAACCTCGCCCTGGGATTCATGCCCATTACCATTGCCTGAGCTCAAATCCTCATAATCTTCTGCCTGGATTCTCCACTCCCTCTCCCTCTAATTTTTCCTGCAAGCTGATGCCGAAATGTTACTTTTTCAAAAATGAAAATATGAACACATTTTATTTACTTTCCCAATTTAAATGTACTGGTAATTGAAGTTAGAGGTGTGAAAATTCCAACTGGGAAAACTCTAACATCTTAAATGTGCTCTGTCTAATAAATCTGATTATCAATGCAGCTTTTGGGCATGGGGCCTTTGGTACATCCATGCAGTTTCTTTGGCAGAAACTATAGAATTGAAAAGATAAGATAGCTAAGGATGGGGGCCAGCCCGGTGGCGCAGCGGTAAGTTCGCACATTCCGTTTCTCATTGGCCTGGGTTCACTGGTTCGGATCCTGGGTGCAGACATGGCACCACTTGGCAAAAGCCATGCTGTGGTAGGCATCCCATATATAAAGTGGAGGAAGATGGGCGTGGATGTTGGCTCGGGGCCGGTCTTCCTCAGCAAGAAGAGGAGGATTGGCAGAAGTTAGCTCTGGGCTAATCCTCCTCCTCAAACACAAAAAGATAGCTAAGGATGGAGTTCTAGAAAATACATCAGAGGAAACTAAAGAATAAAAGAGAGAATTTAGTGGGGAAAAAGCTGAGGGCATGAGACAGATCTTCCCAGTGATTCTGTGGGGTAGTCAGGTAAGTAACTATGTTAATTTTGAGAACCCTGTCTCAGGATATTTAGCCAAGGTCACATAACTAGCATGTGATGTAACCAGGACTAAAGCCCAGATTACAGCCACAGCCAGCATTCTGCATACGTTACTTCTTTCTTCATCCAACAGTCCTCAGTAATCCTAACCTTTGAAATGTCATGACTTCTTATACTGCCTCGTGCTGATACCTCAGTTCTCTTAAATTAAATTATGCTCTCCCTAAGAGCAGGAACCATATCTTACTATATTTTTTAATCAACAAAGGTGCCTAGCACAGTGGAGCACTAATTCCTGCTACAGAATTCTTGTGTAATATTAACTATTATTCTAACACATATTTTCCTAAATCTTTTAGAGTTCTCTGAAGACTGGCACATATTTTTTAAACTGTTTTGCTGTTGAAAGAGGTTGAGAGAAAGCATGCTACACATAGAAGAGTATAGTACACATAGCAACCCTATGGCTTAGATTTTCTTAGATCGGGGCAATTTCAAATCTTTTGTTCCACTGTTACCATTAATGGATGCTATGGTTCAAAAAAATATGGCAACCATATCCTTAATATTAGTTTGAATTGTTGTCCAATGTAAAAATTGTGCTGTAAGTGAAGAGCCAGGAAAACCTAGATGAGGTGAGAAAGTATCTTGATTGACTTAGTAAAGTGTTCTCAACTTAAAGTATAAATAAAATTTTGCTTCATCTTGACCACTGAATATACTCCATACCCTCAGACTAATATTGAATATCTACCTGCTGTTAATATATTACATATGTTCAGTATAGTTTTTTTAATATTATATCACTAAAAAAGCTCATCAGTGCTCATCATTCAGACTAATTGAAGAAAAGGGTAACATGATAAAAAGTTTGAATGATAAATTATGTGAAAGTAATCTTACTGCTTAAAACATACAGAGTAAATACATGATACCTAGTTGAGTTCTCCAGAAATCGCTTCAGTGAATAAATTTGAAATTAGCATATTTATAGCGGTGTCCCTTTGAAGTATATAAAGACTCGTGGCAAGTTTGTTCTCTTGAGTAGTTTCTAACATAAACTGGCAATTTTATTAATACTGTTAATTTGCCTAGGAAACCGTTTTTACACAGCTGGTACAAGAAAATTTGGAGCAAGTAATCATGGGATGCAAATTCACTGAGTGTAAATAAATGCTTTACTTGCACATAGATTGCTGCCATTTAATTTAGTGAGCATTTCTAAATTATTTATTCACAGACATTTAAGAAGCCCTCTTTCTAAGAAGTGAAAATGTTAATTTGTGAGAGCATTGTGATGCTTACATGGAGCTGTCATGGACAAGAAAGAAGAAGGATCCCACCACAGTTGCATTAAAAAGTAGTTTCTGGGAGTGACAGACTGGAAAAGAATGCAAAATTTTAAAATAAGTCCCAGCTCATATAGATTCCAACAGCCTTTAATTCCCTTCACCAAAGACTTCCTAAAACTGCATGCATTGCAAAAAGTCTGAAGTCTTGTCTTAATACTCAATTGAGCATTCACTATCAAGCAATACATTATTCAAATGGCAAGTCTGATTACATCTTTTCAAATTACTACATTTTCCACTTATTCTGAAGACCAAGATGAACGGAGTACGTATGTTACCACCAAAGGGGGGTCTTCTACTCACTGCAAAGACAAGCTAACAGTTGAGAGGCAAAGCAGTAGGAGACAAAGGGTTTTATTATAGCTTGTTGGAAGATGGGGGGACTAATGTCCAAAAGAACCATCTTAAGGTGAGAACAGAATCTTGAAGCAGTTATACAGGCCAGTGGGTTATAGTGGAGGGGGTTAGGAATGTTGACCCTGTGGTGTTACAGACTGGGAGTCGCCACACCAGATCCTTCAGTTGTCATGGATACCAGCATAGAATCTCTGTACAAGGATCATCACATTCCTAGGGAGCTCAAAAGAACAAAATTATTGTCTTATCACAGCTGGGTGGGGCCATAAAATCTACAAAGCATGTATAGTTCCTAGAGGGTGCATATCCAGCAGGCTTAGTTAATCAGAGGTCATTCAAAGTTACCATATGGTCTCTTTTCTACAATATGGCTTCTCTTACTTATGTTGAGCTGGTATCATGTATGACTCAGGTCCCAGAAAGAAGAGATGGCTCATTCAAACCGGATAATTGAGGAGAATTTAATAGAGAGACTACAAAAGGATAGGGTTAGGGGAAAGCAATTAGGAATAAAGGCTTTACCCCAGGGCTAGCAATTGTGGGGAGGTATTACTTCATATATCTGATGTTAAGAAGGGAAAGAATAGCTACTCAAACCTGAAGAGAGAAGGGCAATTAACAGGATCTACATCCTTTGCAAGAGGGACCAGCCAAGCTATTATGATCTACCAGGGAGAGCCCTTAGGGAATAAACGCCCTGACTTCAGTCTCCAGGGAGATTTCCACGGGTTGAACACAACCAGAAGCCAGAGGGCAAAAGAATTTTTAGATGCAGTCCAAATAGGTCCATCCCCTGGGGCACAGAGAGGGTGGAGAAGAGTAGAGAGTGAATCTGGAGAGCATACGGAAAATATCCAATATAGTGCTCTTTTGCTGCAAGTAACAGAAAATCTAACTCAAACTTGTCAAAGCAAACGGAATTTATTGACTTACATATCTGAAAATTATAGGGGTAGCTCTTATCTTCAGGCCCAGCTTCACCCAGCATCTCAAAGGGTGTCCCTGGGACTCTATCTTTCCATCTCTCAGCTCTGTTCTCTTCCATGTAGACTTTATTCAAAGTGGCAAGATATCTAATAGCAGTTTCAGGTTGAATTCCAGAAAAAAATAGTTAAAGAATAATAAAATAAAATAATAATAAAGTGAAAAATATAAGGTCTGGGCCAGCCCTGTGGCATAGTGGTTATGTTTGACACATTCCACTTCAGTGTCCCACGTTCACAGGTTTGGATCCCCACGTGGACCTACACCACTTGTCAGCCACATTGTGGGGGCAACCCATATACAAAGTAGGGGAAGACTGGCACAGATGTTAGCTCAGGGCTAACCTTCCTCAGCAAAATATAAAATAAAATAAAATAAAATAAAAGGTCCTTTCAACTTTACTCAGAGTTCCTGAGCTTGACTCTCACTGGCCTAAGTCACCTGCCCACTCCTAATCAATTTAATCAGAGGAATGAAATAGGATGATTAGCCTGTTCTGAATCACATGCCTATCCTTTGACTCAAAAGTTTAAGCCACACAAAGTTCAAGGACAGAGGGTAGGGGCAAGGTGGGTACTGTTACCAAAATTAGGAAAGATGGATGCAAGGCAGCCAAAAGATAACAAATGGCCACTAAGGCCTATTTTGTAATCCAATTCACTTCTCAGCTCTAATTATCACGATGTTCAGGAATATATGAATCCACCAGTTTGAGCCGAGCCAGTAGCATTAGAAAAATATGCTTACAATTTCCACCTTTCCTCTAATTTCCACATTTTATGCCAATGAAGCCATGACACATTTATTTATATGTATATATTAATATATATATATATGTATATACTGATATCCATGTATGTATGTACATAAAATTTCCCATGATGCAATAATTTGATTTGTTGCAGTATTAAACATTTATATTAGCTTTCTAGATCTATAAGCACTGTGCGCAACACAAGCATTCTCTTTAGGTTGCTAATTCCTGAAAAAGAGGAACAATTTCTGTTTTAGTTGTTAGTTTAATTTTCTTCCCAAACTACCAGCATAGGAGGATGAATTAATGAGTCAATTTGATGTTAATAATGATAAAATTACACTTAGGAGTAGTTTTCTCTGAAAAGGAAGTATCTTTTTTCCCAACATAAACAGTTTTGAAACCCAAAATACCACACTGTCACAGAAATTTAAAGCTAGAAAGGCCCAGATTATTTTAGGAACTGAGAACCAACAAAGTTGAAGTGACCTAAAACTAGAGAGAATTTTAAAATCAAATCTCAAAAAAATGACAGTCTATGTCCCAGAGATATTATAGTATGATGAGGTAATATGAGCAGAGCTGCTATATTTTAACCAGGGATACTACATAAACTAGCAATCCATAGTAAATTTTATCATGTGAGTGGCAAGGGACTATTAAGGATGAGCCTAGATGTGTATTCCCCTTAAATCATCCTGTTTAGGGAAGAAGAGCTTTAACCAGATAGACATAGGCTTCAGTTCTCTCAGGTCACATCTATAAGGTAAATGTAGTTTTTCATTGCAGCTGTGTACTTGCTGATAAGACAAAGTGAAGAATGCGAGTACTTAATCATCACATCTTTAAAATGACACAGAAGACCATCTATTTTTAGCTGTCTAAGGTTCTTTCTTACCTTTCCTCTCAATAACGTACCTACATATTAGTTTCTAAAGTGCTTACGTACACAAAGTACATTAGCTTCTCATAGGTTTGTAGGCTGGCTTCATGTTTATTCCTCTACATAAATGAGCACATCTCTAAAATTATCCAGTAATGAATCTAAAGCTAAATTGCTTAGAAAAGCAACTGGGGAGCAGGAAGTCATTTTCTTTTAGCCTGTTTAACAAGAAGCTAACTGAGATGTACCAAAATGAAAACTCAATACTATTTAAGATTGCTTTCCCTTTGTCCTCTTCCTCCTCCCTGGTTGTTTTTGAGCTGGAGGACTTAAATAATGCCACTACGACACCCAAGTAGAAAGGTTGTCCACTTTGGATTTTAATTAGTCTCATTTTTAGAAGCTGGTCTCCTTGGAGATCAATTGAAGGACTTATCTAGCTTGATTCCCTTCTCTCAGACGCTGCAGTACAGCATTGCCTGTTGTACAATGTCTTGAAAACAATTTTTTCATATATTTTGTCCAGTTTTTTTTTTTCAGTTGTTTATTGTGGAAGGGTTAGTCTGGCACCAGTTAACCAGTCATAGCTACAAGTAAAAGTCAAGGCTTTTGATTCTCTCCATTTATACTATTATCGGCAATTCCTAAAATAATGGGTATTCTTCTACGTAGGTCCCCCACTGAGAAGAGGATCACCATTTAATCATTTGGACCAGAAAAAAAACTCAATTAATAATTCACAAATCATACTGTCATACCTTATCCCCAATTTCCATAGATATGTAAACTAGATTGTATAGTCAAATTTTATCCCTACCATAATGACTATAATCCAGATATGTGATGGAGAGAGACAGGGCTAGAAGATTGACTCAAAACAGGACGAAAGAAAACTTACTAAAAGAGAAGAGGAAGATGGGAACTAAAAATGACTCCCTGGAGAACAAAAGAAAAGCAACTTCCTGGAGAACAAAGGAGGGATTAAGTTCTCCTCTTTTCTAATAAAATTGAAGAGTTTCAGCCTTTAATAATATAGGACCCTGTAGTCAATGACAGGATAGGGAGCTGCTGTTGGCCCACTGCGTGTCCTTGGGAAAATAAAACATAAGACTCTAGAAGAGAGCAAACAGGCTTAAGTGAGGAAGATCTAAGAGGATTTTCATGCTTCCTTCCAAGACTTGAGATGTGATGTGGTAAGGCTAGCCTTGGAGAAGAAACGTCACATGATCCAGGTGAACACAAGTCTTGCATAGATCTTAGGAGAAACTGAAATGAACACTTAACGATAGAGTTTCAGGAAAATTGGGAGGGGTACAATCTAAATGGATAAGCATGCCAGAAAGTCTCGCTTATGAGTTCTGAGAAGAGGTAAGCCATCAAGGTTTGAAAAAGACAAACAGGTAAACAGGTTTGTGAAGACTGAGATTGCCCAGAAAACTTCAGCAGCAATATGCTACCAATCTACTTAGTGTTTCGTGTACAAAACATATTTTTGTTTAATCATTTTTAGTAGAATCTGTCATAAGAAAACTTGCTCACAATTCAACTTTCTCTCCCCCTGAACTCTCTCTCTTCCCCATGAACACTGGGGAAGGAGATTATGTCAACCCAGAATATTGCATAAAACAAATTTCCTAGTGAACAGCATAAAAATTTCACTGATTAAGTTTTCTGCACTAATTCCAAGTGTCCTCCATAGACTCTTTTGTTACATAATAGTTCAGGAAATGAGTATCCTTAATTCAGCCAGAAAGAAGAGTCAATGGCCAAGGCTTGGAAACATTTTAATTATACAGAGATGATCAACGCAACGGTATTTGTTAGCGAAATTATACCTTACTATTGTGAATTTTATTCTTTTTTAAATCTTTACATTTTAACAAGGGTATTAGTTTTTCCATTCCGTGGAATTGACAAAAGTTATAAAAATAACCCACTTTTCTTTCATATCTAAGTCCATAGGTATAAAATTAAGGAAGATTCATCAGGATGAAAGCAAAACATCAGCAATAACCATTCGTGCTATCTTTTTTCAGTTAGGATGTTTCTATGACATATGTTTCTATGTTCATCACTGAATTTCTAGAACCTAGAGCTGCTTGGCACAGTGGGTATTCAATAAACATTAGGTGAATAAATAAATTACAACTCTCATAGTCATGCTAGTTACCACGATGTCAGTGAAAATGAATACAATAAATTCTGGATCATCAGCTAATCAAAAGCCTAAGTGTCACAGAAAAATAACAACAAAAACAAAAGCAAAAACATTCCTAACATGATGGTGTTTGGTTTTGTTACTGTTGGAGAAGAGGTTGATATGTGACCACAGAAATGGGCATGAAACAGTTAACAGCAAAACCCTAGGCTACTACAATTAGGAGTGACGTTTTATAGCTCAAAAAGGGAAGTCACCTGAAGTCAACGACTCATGCAAAATGGGACATAGTTCCTTACTCAGTGCTCAACATGGAAGTTACATTGCAGAAATCACCATGGTGGATAAGGAATCTAGATCTTGGAAACAGCAAAATTAAAAGCACTAAAAGCTTAGAGATTCAGTCAATTAAGGCCCTTAACTGAAATTAAAACAATTTCAAACCAAACTGTAACTAAATTTCTACAATTCATATTACAACTCTGATATAAGTAAGAAGTGATGATTCAACTCAGATAGTGGGTATGGACAAGCGTGGAACCCAGTAGACTGAATGATGCAAAATTTCTAAGCATTCGCAGTCCCTTCAGCTGTTCTTCATACAACATGGTCTCTAGCTGCTTCATCATCACAGGGTTATACTGCTCCAAACAAGCGTCATTGTCTTCAATGCGGCATTGAAATACAACACAATTGTAATGGTTAATTTTATGTGTCACTTGACAGGGCCATGGTACCCAAGTACATGATCAAACATTATTCTGGATGTTCTGTGAGGGCGTTTAGGGATGAGAATAACATTTTTTTTTTTTTTTTTGAGAAAGATTAGCCCTGAGCTAACTGCTGTCAATCCTCCTCTTTTTGCTGAGGAAGGCTGGCCCTGAGCTAACATCCGTGCCCATCTTCCCCTACTTCATATGTGGGATGCCTACACAGCATGGCTTTCCAACCGGTGCCATGTTCGCACCCAAAATCCAAACCAGCGAACCCCAGGCCGCCAAAGCAGAATGTGTGCACTTAACCGCTACGCCACTGGGCCGGCCAGAGAATAACATTTAAATTGGTGGATTTTTGAGTAAAGCAGAATGCTCTCCATAACGTGGGTGGGCCTCATCCAATCAGTGAAGGCCGGAATAGAACAAGAGACTGACCTCTCTGGAGCAAGAAGGAATTTTGCCTACAGATGGCCTTCAGATTTGAACTGCAACATCAGCTCTTCCTGGGTCTCCAGCCTGATGGCCTTCAGACTTGAACTGCAGCATCCGCTCTTCCTGGATTTCCAGCCTGCCAGCCCACCCTGCAGATTTTGGATTTGCCAGCCTCCATAAAATCACACGAGCCAACTCCTTAGACTCTTTCTCTATATATACATATCCTACTGGTTCTGTTTCTCTGGATAACCCTGACTACCACAAGTATGCAGATATTTGTCCTATATGCACAGAACACAACAGAAATGCTATCCCTAGTCATACCTCAGAGAGACTATCCTTAGTCACAGATACAATTAAATCAACAATTAACACAGATAAAAGATAAAAAACAAATGTAAACCAGGGAGAAAAAAAAAAATAAAGGGAGGAAGAGAGAAAATTACATTTGCTTTTTTAGCTATCACATCATTTATTCATATTTGAGCTTAAAGAAAAAAAATTCCTTTAAAGTTTTTTTTAAAAAGATAACCCATCTGCTTCTGGAGTATCCAGTTACCAGGCTCCCTGTACCTGTCCAGAAAGCACTTTTATTCCAAGTTGAACCAACAATATGGACTACTTTTTTGGAATACTATCTTTCGTCTGTTGCTGTAATTTCCAAACCACAAGTTTTGTTTGCCATAACTACCTCCCAAGCCAAGAGATGGTCTCACTGCCCAGAATCGGAATTTATTTCCAGGTCCCCTTCCAAGAAACCTGGTTAATTAAGCCTTGCTCAGTCACGTATGTTACATATATGACATACTATGTCCCATCGCTTACTCTGTGTGATATCTACATGTAAATATTTGTACATAGTTATTCATTCACTCAAACATATTTATTTAGTTCCTGATATGTGCGAGGTGCTGAGCGAGTTATTGAGTACAGAGTCATGAACAAGACAGATATGGCCCTGCCTTCATGGATCTCATATTTTAGTGGGGAAGACAAATAACCACTAAGGAAATAAATTACGATAACTGTTAGGATGGAAAGAAAAGGAGCGTTATGAGAGGGAAGAGGCCACCTTTAAGTTGAATCTTGAAGATAAAAAGAAAATAAAGAAAAGTGAGGGAAGAGAATTTTAGAAAACAGCAAATACAAAAGCTCCGAAGTGGGGAAAACTTGGGAGTACTTAGAAAATATCAGAAAATCTATGTGGTTGAATCCTGATGATTGATGGAGAGGACTGAAAACAAGGTAGGATACGTAGGCAGAGACCAGATCATAAAGGGCTTTTTTTTTTTTTAAAGATTGGCACCTGGGCTAACAACTATTGCCAATCTTCTTTTTTTTTTTCCTGCTTTTTCTCCCCAACTATTCTAGTTGTAGGTCCTTCTAGTTGTGGCATGTGGGATGCCGCCTCAGCATGGCCTGATGAGCGGTGCCATGTCTGCGCTCAGGATCCAAACCAGTGAAACCCTGGGCCGGTGAAACGGAGCGCGTGAACGTAACCACTCGGCCACAGGGCCAGCCCCCATAAGGGGCTTTATAGTGAATTTTTTAGGGCAAAGAATGGAGCCCTCCTGTACTTGAAAATTAGATTCCCTTCTGAGAAAGTGAAACCCAGAAAGACTAAAGCACAATGCACAAGAATCACCATCTGTGGAATGATTACAAGCAGAAAAGAAAACATGAGTGAGAGGCTGGAGAGTTTGAGAAACACACAATTCCAGAGTGACTACAGTATAGACACAGAGAAAAATGATTAGAATATGATTATAACCTAAGCTGAAACACAATCAATGATACTGGACCCCACCTAAAGAAGTAATCTGTTAACAACTCTGAGATATTCCCTAAAGGTACCTCTCCAGCCATCATTTCATATGCACATGGCGGTAGTGGGGCGGAAGCACAGGGGCTTAAAGAAAGACATGAAGTTTCAGCACTTGGACTATTTTCATCACTGATCATAAGAACACTAAGGATTAGATCTCAAAGTTCATTCTGTCTAATCCCTTAGTTTTAAAGGTGACAAGAGAGGTTTAGGAGATTAGATGATCAGCCCCCAAAACACAGCTGGAACTCCTGGGCTAAACTGTTTCCACTGTGATAACTCCCGACCAGACGGTAATATGTATTCATTGTACTACACCATTTTATATAAGGGACTTGAACATCTGTGGGTTTCGGTATCCATGGGGGTTCCTGGAACCAATTCCCACTGGATACCTAGGGACAACAGTTGCTCACACTCTTAATCTCATATAGGAGTTGAAATTTCATATTCTCATTCCATGCAATTGATAGGTAAATTTTTAAATGAAATTATGTTTCCTAAGAAATAAGAGCTATTTAGCCTTCTATGAATCCTTTCTCTTTCAACTATGAGCAATAGTTATTTAGTTAACTCCAGCCTATATGGCAACCAAAGTGATCCTTTTTATAATGAAAGTCATAATGTGCCTCTCTGCTTAAAACCCTGAAGTGACTCCCATTCCACCAAGCGTAAAAGCCAAGCTCCTCCAATAGCCTACAAACTCTGCACCTCTGTGCTCACTCTTTGCTTGCTACACTGTCTTCCCTGCTGTTACTCAATACATCAAGTACCTTCCTGCCTTAGGACCTTTGCACTGACTGTTCCCTCGGCCTCTAACTCCTTTCTCCCACACAAGCTGAATGACTAATTCCTTCATCTCTTTCAAGTCTTCGCTCACATGTCATCTTCTCAATGAGACCTGCCCTGACCATTCTATTTAAAATACTACAGCCACCCCTCTGCACTTCCAATGCCTCTCACCCTGCTTTGCTTCTTTTACTATAGGGTTTATCACTTTCTAATATACTACATCATTTACTTTCTTATTATGTTTGCTGCTTGTTGTCTGTCTCCCTCCACCAGAATATAAGCGCCATGAAGGCAGGAATCTCGGTCTATTTTTTTCACTATTATATTCCTAACATCTGAAACAGTGCCTAACCCCCAACAAATATTTGCTGAATTAATTAATTCATTCATTTAATTAACTGCATTTGGAAATTTGACCACTCTATGTCTACCAATAATCGAATGTCATAAATAAAGTGGGTAGAATCAAAGTTAAATCTTTACCCAGATATGCTGGATCTTCCAATGGATTCCATTCAGAAGGGTAATACATACTAAACCAATAAGACATTTCCAGTCTCTGAAATTCTTTGGTGCTGCCATCAATAAAACATAAAGGAGTTATTGTTTAGTAATTAAAAGATGATCAATTACTCTTTTTCAAAAAATGTCCAAACTTCACCTAAAATGGGTATCAAACCAATCCAGAAGGTACTGACAAGGAATACTATTTATAGTTGGCCCTCCATATCCACAAGTTTCACATTCACAGATTCAATCGAATTGAAATTTTGATGCACAGTTGGTAGAACCATGGATATCAAAGGCCCACTGTATTTTTTGTACTACACCATTTTATATAAGGGAGTTTAGCATCCACAGATTTTGGTATCCAAGGGGTTTCTTGGAACCAATCTCCCATGGATACCAGGAGACAACTGTATTTAGCATCAATTAAACTGTCAATTTTTCTTTGTTATAATCTTGACATGTTCCCTTGCATAGTATTCTGAGAAACTACCATAAAATGAAATCTAAGCAGCATGTGCACGAGCGTGCATGCATGTGTGTGTGTGTGTATGTGGTTGTGTCTTTATAAGCAGTCATGACATAGTACCTGAAGATAAGCACACTGGCCTATTCCATGTCAGTATCATATACATCTTTCAGCTGTTTTTTTTTTTTCAGCAATCATGATGGATTTGTTCTGAAATATCCTCATTCTATTTCCAAGTTTTTTGTAAACAAAGACAAACATGGAAAAAATGGCTGGCTGATAATAGCACTGCAGATGGCCACTGCGTATGGTCAAGCATTTGCACATCTCTGGGAATGCTGCCCACACCGTACATTTTTTATGACGCCAGTGTACCAACAACACCACCCCTACCCTATCCTGGAGTTGTGTAGTGTTCACCCCTGGGTCTGTTCAGAACTAACTGGTCTAGGTTGGAACTGAAATCAGTGATCTTTCTCTTGGAAAAAGTAATTCAAAATTACTGACAATCAATATTAGACAATGAGATACGAACTGATTTACATTAATATAAAGTCCTCAAAACATTTACCAGTAACTAGAAAATAGAGGAGGTATAAGAGACACAACTATCTTAAAATAACCATATGATAGGTCACAATTCCCCATCCCTGAATCCTTGTTTAGTTGGCAGTAGGTTTTCTGGTAAAAGGTGGAAAAATGTGATACCCATAATGATCTTATAGCACCCTCAAGTGGATAAATATTAGACTGACACTGTTTTTCTTCTTGAAGAGGTGTTGGTCTATGATATGAAAAGTAAAAAGAGAAGGTGGTGGAATCCTTTCAAACAAAGAGTATTGGATGAATGAAGATGTACCAACCCTTGTCAGAAGGGTTTGTAGTCTGAATTATTTTTCTAATAATAAAGATGGATTTTGGGCTGATCTAGCCATACTTTCCGCATAGTATTCCCCATTCTTCCTCGTCATATGTACCAAAGCTGTAATCTAAACCTCTTGCACCATACGCCTATGAATGAAACCAAGTAGCCCCACTATAGGAAAAAAGGTTCAAGGCTATCTTTATATGTCAACATAATAACATATTTTTTAAATAAAATAAGTTCCATGCATACATATTTACAGACTATATCCTCAAGGAGCATAGTTTCAGCTGATCCTCCAAACCATGTGGCAGGGTAGAAAGAGTACTAGATATATGGTAAGATAATGTGGATTCTAAGGTTAGTTTTTGAACAAATTATCAACCTCTCCATATCTGATTCTTCATTTTTAAAATGACAGAGTAGAAAAAGCAGAGGCTACTAGTTGGTGGCTTCTTAGTGTAATTAGTTAAGAATCTTTTGGTTCTAAACCATAAATTTACTCAAGCTGGCTTAGACAACAAAAAGGATTTTTTTTTTTAAGAAAAAAAGAGGGAGGAAAAAAGAAACGCTGGAAAATTAAATAGAAGAGTATTAACATACTTCTAGGGTCTTATTCAGTTCTACCCACCTTTTCCTGATACGCACATCCCACCTGTAACCCCAGACAGCATGAAGCTTTGTTGAAATTGTTTACATCAGAGTCAAGAACCAAAAAGAATCTGTCTACAAATATTTCTCATATAGTCATAGATTATTTGTGTAAGTCCTTCCTGAATGGTAATATACAAGTTTCTGAGATCCAGATAGACTTTCTCTTTTGCATACGGCGTCACTAGCAGCTATACATGTTACTTTGGGAAACTTGGGGGATCCAAGAAAAGCTACTTTCAGATATGCTGTTTTTGCCCCTGCTGTATGTGGCTACCTTGCTATGGCTAAGTTTTTGTGTTCTTTGCTAAATAAATCAGACATTTAATCTGTGTATGTGTGTGTGTGTACTCATGCAGGAGACAGGAAGTCTCTTCCCACAAATCTATAGCCTACCTGAAATGACACACTTGCATAACTAAACTTTTCATAAGTAAAATACCCCTACCTACCTCAATTTCACACTTGCAGTCTCTCGAATGGATCTTGCTTTTTCACATCTCTACTTATTCAATTGTATTGCTCCTTCTGCTGGAAGACACATACTTGCCTTCTCCTCTCCTGTCTTATCCCCATCAACTCCACTACCTCATTACCCAGGCTAAAGGGATCAAAGCAGACACCTACTAGGTGTCTACAGCAATAGTACTCACCACTATGCCATATTTGTTTCTTCTTACCTCTACTCCTCTATTAAACCATGTACCACTCAAGAATCAGGTGTTTTCTTCATCTTTCTTTCTCCAGGGCCTAGGGAGTTAAAAGATGTACGTATGTGTTTATTTAGAAATGGAATTTGACATGACAATAAAAATAGGCCCAGCATCCAGACACCAAAGATCTGACTGTCTTGAATGCCCTGCCCTCTCTTCCCTCTCATATATTCGCTTAATTATTCATACTGCTTAATCTGGAAACGTTATCTGGAAAAGATTTTTTAAAGATTTTTTTAAAAGGTCAAACTAGTAAACAAAAAATTAAGCAAAACATGAAAAAAAGTGTTTTCTTTCTACGTCCACCTTGAGAAGCCCCATATTGGGAACTAGTTTTGCCAAGATGAGAAGCAAAACTAGTCCCCTCACTTTCTCTCCTCACTCCCTTCAGTCCTACATCAAAGATCCAGTGCTCCGTCTCCTTCAAAGTCAAAGGGTATCTATGCCAGCAGAAAACAAATTCAAATCCACCTGCTATTGTAAAAGGCTTAATCCCCTGCTGTGGGGTGGTACCTGAGAAGTGAAGAACAAGGCTGCCTATGGCACTTAACTACTGTGACTGCCTCCATTTAAGGTCAGCACCAACCAAAGATAGAAAATTCCAGCCTAAGTTCTGATTACATTTGCTTAAAGTTTATTTTTTCTGTCACTACTGTGTATACAGCAAGCGTTTGATAAATGTCACTCTTGATGAATGCCGCTTACTCTCTAAAAGCAGCTACTTCCTCCTGTTTTCATGGCCTTACCAAGGTAATTTTACATGTTCAAGATATGGGGTGGTTGGAGGTTACTCTGGTGTTGGAATTAGGAAAAAGCGTTGACAGATCCCAGAGTGATGAAGGCATGTGCTACTCAAGAATGGCCTCACAAGACGGCATTCGCAGACTAAGTGCCACTGTCCGGCAGCTGGTTCTCAGATGCTGGGCTTCTCAGTCCCTCCAGAGATAATCAGATCCTTAAAAACAGATCAACTCTATGTAAAATCAGATATTTTCTTTACCAGAATGTTTATATAGTTCATTGTTACTGGTCAGCTTTCCTTTTCAGTGACAGCACCCTCTTTCCTAATAGCAGCCATCCTCTAGAGTTATAGCTTAACACAAATCAGTCTGTACTATTGATTAAACTTTCCTGATGTGCCCAGAGTGGCTTGAAATTTATCATCTTTTAAAATTGCATTCTTCTTTCTGGCATTTTCTCAAGTCTCAATAAACTATTTACCTATTTGCCTGGATTTTTCACAAAATAGTGTGGAGACATACACTATATTGTGGGCTGGGTCTTCTATCCAAGTGATTGGACAGTGAAGGGCAAACTGATCTCCCCAAAGACATGTGGCTAGAGAGGGGGCAGAATAAATGCCACCATTTATTTTTGTTCAAGAGGACCATAATAAACTACGTATATTTAAGTGGTACAGATGTCAACATATTGAAATAAAACAAAGCCACATTATCTCAAAATTAGAGTTAGTTAGACCCTTCTATATAATAAAAATACTCTCCAGCAACTGTGCCTGTGAAGACTCTAGCCTCTTTCCAGCTGGGTGACATTGAGCAATCTACTGAGACTCTCTGGGCCTGTTCCCTCCATCTCTAAAATGAGAGTATAATGAGGGACAGTGTTTAGGTTCTCAAATCAGCATGGAGGAAAAAAAGCCTAAATCAAAAGTACCTTTGAAAATCACTGGAATTACCCATAAGCATAGTATATTGATATTAGTGTACGCAACACTATATAAATTTTACAGGCACTAAATCTTGAGAAATCACTTGGATAAACTAAAGAAATAAAAACGAATGTATATATGCATACGTCTAGGCATTAAAGTCATTCTGGTTTTAAGTTAACTCTAAAATCACGAACACTGAATGGAGCAGGGATGGAGAACACAAGTCCACTGCTTAACAAAAGTCAGCGTCCTTCCTTTTTTCTGCTCTGTAGCCTATCAGAAAATCTCCCAGAGCAGTCGTTTAACGCGGCTATGCCACAGAGGTAGGTGTGATTTATCCAGCGAGTACTTTGAGAGAAGAACCTTTGTAACTCGTTTGGGGCACCGGCACTTAGAAGCACCTCACTAAACAGGAAGATGAATTATTATTTACCCTAGATTAGAGCTCGGGCCATTTCAATGGAATAATAACACTATGGAAATTTTAATAATGCAAACTTCTCACATACATCACCGCCTCGAGACCGTACAAAGTCCTTAACTCAGGAAATGCTTAACCCAGGAAACGCTTAGCCCAATCCTTCCGGCTTCCGTAGTCTCGTTCAATTTCGTGAGACCTAGGCTGAGCTCCGCGGCGCCGCGACTCGGGTGGCTCCGGGACACTTCCGGGAGGCCGCTCTAAGTGTTCGTGATGTAGGTTTCCGGCGGATTCCAGGCTGCTTCTTCAGCCTCCGGGACCACGGGGCTGAAGTAGTGGGCACAGAACGGGGAGGCCAGCAGCCCACCGATCGTTGGGCTCAGTAATCTCTAGCCATGGACCGGGACCTCCTGCGGCAGTCCCTGAATTACCACGGGCCGTCATTGCTGTCCCTGCTCCGGAGCGAACAGCAGGACAATCCGCACTTCCGGAGTCTCCTGGGGTCGGGGGCCGAGCCTGCCCGGGGCCCGCCGCCCCAGCAGCAGTTACAGGGCAGGTAATGGGACGGCGGCGCCGCTGCGAGACGGGGGAGGGGACGCAGCTCGGGGCCTCGTTACCGCAGCCGGGCGGCTGAGTTCAGAAGCAGCGGGGCCGCGGCCGTGAGCACGTGAGGACTGCGGCGCCGGTGCGGAGGGCTAGAAGGAGGAGGGTCCGCTCTCCTGGTGTGAGGCAGTGCGGGATGCGGGCTGAACAACTTCTCTGGTACTGCCTAGCGGTGGTGCGGATTCTTTAGCTTAAAACCCCTTGTGCTTTCGTATCTGGAGCTGCGGGCGTCACTTTTTAAGTTTCCCCGCCCTCCACCTAGAGACTGGGGAGTGAGAGAATCCCTGGTTAAAACTTTGTCTCGGAGGATGTACAGTCAGGAGCTTAAAATGGACCTGATCGGGCGATGTGTATAGCCGTGAGCAGGAGCTTGCAATACTGATAGGTTTTGCACATGTACCAGTTTTCATAAATTTTGTTTCTTTTTAAGAAAAGAGAAGAGAGTTGACAACACTGAAATACAAAAATTCATTTCCAAAAAAGCGGATCTGCTTTTTGCACTTTCCTGGAAATCAGATGCTCCCGCAACTTCTGAAGTTAATGAAGACAATGAAGGTGAGTTTAATCTTAAAATCTTTTGATTGCGGTTTGGTTTGACAGCACTTCTGATGAAACAGGACACAAAGCTATTGTTAGTAATTTTGTTAATTATTTTTTCAGATCATTATGCAATCATGCCACCTTTGGAGCAGTTCATGGAGATACCTAGTATGGACCGGAGAGAGTTGTTTTTTCGAGATATTGAGCGTGGTGATATAGTGATTGGACGAATTAGTTCCATTCGGGAGTTTGGGTTTTTCATGGTGTTGATATGTTTAGGCAGTGGCATCATGAGAGACATATCCCACTTAGAAATCACAGTAAGTTACTTTGCAGTTATTTGATTGCTTCTGTTTTTGATAAAGAGTCATCTCAATGCAAGAATTATGTCTTTTTGCATACAGGTATGCTTAAGTGTGTGCTGCTGATGTAATCTTGAGAAATAAGCAGTAATAGACAAAAATTAAGTACCTTTTTAAAAAAATTATTAGTGGTGATGGAGTTACTTACACAGTTTCCCCCATTTCTGGTTTTTGGGGTTTTTTTGGTCCCTTTGATTGGCAGGGGTGGGGTCCTTTTTCTAAATGATATCAAAGAGATATCAGTGGATATGGTGAGATCGATTGGTATTCCAGGCTTATTTCTTCTAGCTGCATGTGTCCTTATTTATTTAGTATTAGGCATTATATACTTGGATGTGGATAATTTAGAAACAAATTCCTGTCTCATTTATGTATTTACAATAATTAAATGTAAGTGATTTATACATTATAAACCTGAATTGGAAATAGTGTGTCACTTTAAAAGGTTTAATGTTTACTATTTATCAAGGCAGATAAACAGGGAAGAAAAGCTGAAAGGATCACAGACTGGGTCACAGACATAAACTTTGGAGAATTCACATTTCATTTTCATTGGAATTTTCATACTTTCTTTTATTACTTTTTTTAAGAAGTGCAAAGTATCTTTTTGTTTCATAATCTATACTGAACATTTACCTCCTAAAACATATTGCACATTTCATGAGATTTTACTTTTTGAACTTAACCAGAAAATTCTTTTTATTGTGTTTGGGCACAGAAATTTGCTTATAACTAAATCCTTATTTAAATCTAGACTTTAGGGTATTAGTTGTTTTTTAATGTTCATGTCAACTATTAGCTGTTCATACTGAACAACTATGATAAAAGAAGACACTTCTCACCAAAGAATGGAATGTCTGGTGTTTTAAAATACTTCTCATTGCAGGCTCTTTGTCCATTAAGAGATGTGCCTTCTCACAGTAACCACGGAGATCCTTTGTCATATTACCAAACTGGTGACATCATTCGAGGTGATCAGTTTCATCATATTAATAAAAGTGTAACAGTTGTCAGGTTTTTGTTTTTATTAATTTTGAAAATGTAGTCTAATGAGAATAGTGTTTGGAAAGGTTTATTTTTTTATGTTACTTTGCATTTTCTTGTTAATCAGCTTAGTTTTCTTATTTTTTTAAGCTGGAATCAAGGATATTGACAGATATCATGAAAAGCTTGCAGTATCTCTTTATAGCTCATCTCTTCCACCACACCTATCTGGTATTAAATTAGGTGTAATTAGTTCTGAAGAGCTTCCTTTGTACTACAGGTAATTTATCCACATTATTTCAAAAAGTTAGTTGCAAAACAGTTTTTTGACTAAAAAATAGCAAATTTTGTCCAACTTCTGACAACAAAGTGGAATTTTAATTTCTATTTCAAAATATGCTCATTTTATCTTTATAACCCTTAAATTTCTTCAAATTTGGTAAAAGGAACCAAATCATAATATTGCCACACCTTCATGTACAAAAATGTATGAGTATTTAAACTCCATGTGATAATGTTATTTCTTTAATAGAAATGGGACATGCTAATTATGTTAGTTATATTTTTGTGATTTTTTTTTTAAGGAGGAGTGTTGAACTAAATAGCAATTCTTTGGAATCCTATGAAAATATCATGGAGAGTTCTTTGGGATTTGTTAATCCAGGAGTAGTTGAATTCCTTCTAGGAAAACTAGGAATAGATGAATCTAATCCACCATCTTTAATGAGAGGCCTACAAAGGTATAGTAATCAGTATTATTCCATTAAGTAGTGGGGTGAATGGTGCTGAGCTCAAAACCTGCATAACTGAGGGATATATTTGACTGTTCTAAGCATAGTCGCAGCAGTGTGCCAAAGGTTGAATGAACTAAATGATCCCAACTCCTTCTGGAATGGAATCTCTTATAGATGTATACCTTGTGATTAAGTAGAGAAAGATCCAGAAAATTTGTAAGAAGTTTGTGTATATGCTAAAGAAAAATACCGTTTAACAATAATCGTCATTCCTGAGAGATCAAGAATTTTGTTTTGTGGATAGGTTACAAATTTCTTGCTTGGGATTCACATTTTCAGTGTTGAGTTTTTATCTGTCAGAGTGAAGTATAGTTACAGAAGAAGTATTTATATGGTTTGACTTTTATTTTCTTTAATAGCAAAAATTTCTCTGAAGACGATTTTGCTTCTGCGTTAAGAAAGAAACAGTCTGCATCTTGGGCTTTAAAATGGTATGAAGACTTTGTCTTTCAACAATTGCATTATCTAGTCTAAAAGGTTAGGATAAGGCAAGCATTCTTATGTCATCATCAAGACCAAATTTGTTTATAAATAAATTAAAATTCTACCATTTTGACATTAGCTGTTCTTTAGGTGTAAATGGTGTTGTGTTGTAAACTTAACAGACATAAGTTTTAGTCAGCATTTTCATTTTTTCCCAAAGGAATTAGTATATTGATACCTGGATTTCATAAATATTTGTTGAAATTATCCAAAGGCACAATGCTTCTTAGGTATATTGAGAACATTGAAAGCTAAATATTAGCCAGATTTGATTTGCTTTAAAACTTTATCCATGCTAACATTCTGTTTGGTTGTTCTGTGAAATGTTTGTGATACTTTCCAAATGTCGTCTTAGTGTGAAGATTGGAGTTGATTATTTTAAAGTTGGACGCCACGTGGATGCTATGAATGAATACAATAAGGCTCTGGAAATAGACAAACAAAATGTGGAGGCTTTGGTAGCTCGTGGAGCATTGTAAGTAGATCATGGGTTTTAAGAAATATTTACAAGGTAAATGTGTACAAGATTTATGAAGAGCTCACAAGATAAATTCCTCTAATTTTGTTTTATATCTCTAGATATGCAACAAAAGGAAGTCTGAACAAAGCTATAGAAGATTTTGAGCTTGCACTGGAAAACTGTCCAACTCACAGGAATGCAAGAAAGTACCTCTGCCAGACACTTGTAGAAAGAGGAGGGCAGTAAGTGTCAGATTTTGTTTAATAGTAGAGATTTAATATTCAGCAAGTATAAAACCTTGAACTTAACGTAAGGAAGTAGCATCTTTCACTCACTTAATTATGTTATGACTCTTAGTTTTCAATTTTGGTAAAAATCTGTCTTAAATATAGTCCCCTTTAAATTTTGCAGTCCTTTTTTCTTTCCTTAACTATTGAGGTGTTTTTATGATTGGAGGTATTTAATATTTCAACTTTATTATTCTGAATATCTCAGTACATAGTAATATAGATGGAAAGATCAAAAAATTAGGTAAGTATTTTTTTCCTGGACATACACTAGAAGTTTTTAATAGAGAGGAATTTAATTTCTAATCTGTTTCATCATTCTAGGAGTATAATGCCAGAAATATGAATTGAGAGCTCTATAGTTAATTTTGAAGATTTCACTGTTATATTCAGCTTATTGCTCTGCTCTGTCCAGTAGAATTCACAAACTCAGATCAAATGGAAGAGGAAATCATTAAGAACAAACCCTGTAACTTATGTTACTATCCTGAGATGCTGGCATAATACCTGCATAGTAGCTGTATCATAAATAGTTAATGACTAACAGATTAGTCTAATCTATAAAATATTTTGAAGAAACAAAATACTTTGAATATAATTTGGTAACAGCCTGAGTTAATTGTTTAAAAAAAATAGCATCTTTTGCTATTAATTTTTTAAAAATAGAATGTCTTTTTTCTGTTTCATGAATTTCCTTGATCATTCCAGTTTGTATGATCATTCCAGAATTCCTAATTAATAAGACTTTGCAATATTTGTTTTTAACTCATATGAACTTCTGCTTGGGCTCAAGTTATTGGAGCAGCTTTTTACTTTCTCACTAGGTAGAGAGCTAGTACCTATTTAGATGTGGTTGTCTTGTTACCCACGAATTGGTGTCTTAGCTGAGTGAATGGCAACACCACCTATCCAGTTATCTAATCTAGAAATGTTGATTGTCTTTGATCCCTTATTCCCCACATCCAGTCTGACACAAAAGTGATCCCGTTGAAGCCATTGGTCTTTTGTTAATTTGTCTTAGAGTAATTACTTTTTTCTTCTTTCTAAAAACTGAAAATATTTTGCAAAATCCTTTCACTGCTCCATATCCAGACTTTCTAATTCTGAATTTTCACAGCATAGACTTGTGAGCGTCATCCAGTAATTACCCTAACTACAGGCTGGTTGTGATTCACATGTATGTGTTGGTATTTCCAACTTTAAAGGTGAATTTTCTGGGAAAATTTTTCTGTAGAAAGGGAAATTCTTCATAAACTACTAGGAAGAGCCAGCCTAGGTAGTTCTATGCTAAAGCCCAAGATCATACTAAATTTACAGAGGACATCAGTTGATATGGGTTTTCTCGTGTGTTATACTAAAAGGCCACTGCTGGCCCTATAGTATGGCTTTGGTTACCAGTAATGGATTCCTGTTTGTTTGGGTCTTTTGTTTTTAATGGAGATGTAATTGACATATAACATTAGTTTCAGGTGTACAACATAATGATTTGATATATGTATATATTGCAGCATGATCACCACAATAAGTCTAGTTAAAATCCACCATTACACAGTTACAAATTTTCTTGTTTGTGTGTGATGAGAACATTTAAGATCTACTCTCTTAGCCACTTTCCAATATCTAATACAGTGTTATTAAATATAGTCACCATGCCCTACATTACATCCCCAGGACTCATTTATCTTATTACTTGGAGTTCGTACTTTTTGACCACCTTCACCTATTTCACCCACTCCCCCACCTCTGCCTCTGGCAACCACCATCTGTTCTCTGTATCTTCGAGTTTGGTTTTTTTGTTTGGTTTTACGTGGTCTTTTTACCAAAGAAATAGCAGTAAAAAGCACATGATTTAGGTAATGTTCAATTTGGAAAATAACTTGCTAAACATGGTTTTTCCCTAGTAAGTTCTCTCATATAAGCCCCTGACCTGTATGCATATTTGAGGACTTTTTATTTTTTACAAACAAGCTAAATCTTCCTTTCAAATTTAGGTTAGAAGAAGAAGAAAAGTTTTTAAATGCTGAAAGTTACTATAAGAAAGCTTTGGCTTTGGATGAGACTTTTAAAGATGCAGAGGATGCTTTGCAGAAGCTTCATAAATATATGCAGGTGATTCTTTACTTCCTCTTAGAAACATAGTAATATTTGAAATTAATGCCAAAACTTAACTTTCTTCTAGGGAAAACTATTCTAGATTATTTAGTTAAGATATTATAAAAAGTTTCTTTTTAGATATAGCTTTTTCTAATTGGGTTTGACATTGCTTCATAGCTCTGCCTCTTCTTTTTTATTGGTTAGTACTCAAAAGTAAAAATAGCCCTATGAGAAACATTCCTATTGCCTAAATTTGGTATTTGGTTTTGAGAACTGTCCTTGTAGTGAGCTTTCCTAGTGGTTACAAAATTCACTGTTATTACTGTAATTGAGCTCTAATTATAAAACCCTTTTTGAGAAATACTTTAAACTGTCGTTTCCTGTAATACTGATGATGATGTTTTCTCATGCATTTTCTTCTGAATTGGACCATTGCTGCTGTGTCTGACATCTGGTGCTGCTCATCCCCATCCTCAAACTGGAAAATGGTTTCCTATGTAATTATGCATCCAACTGGGCTGTGCTTTTTTAAAATGGTTTGTATTTGAACATGGTGATTCCCCCCTCAATTCACCTTAATGGAATTTCTTTATCTGAATTTTATTTATAAAATTTGTGTCCTATCTAAATTTTTCAATTTTTTTAAATAATTTTTCGTGTATTTTATTTTTTCCCTTTGTTGCACTCTGGGTCATGGGTACCAATGCAATGGCTTCCCCTTTTTTCATGGACTACCAACTGCAATATGGTCCTCAATACTGTTCTGGCTATTCAATGATTAATGCCAAACACCTGTATGATTAATTTTTATATGTTAAAAATACTTGTTTAATGCTGGATATATGGTGATTTGGGTATACCACATCTGGTTTCTGGTTGGGGGGTGGTCTTTTGAAAACTGGGTTGTACATATTCTGCTATTTTTAACGTGTGGTTTTTTCCGATATCTGGGTTCAAAAAGAAATCTTTGGAATTAAGAGAAAAACAAGCTGAAAAGGAAGAAAAGCAGAAAACAAAGAAAATAGAAACAAGTGCAGAAAAGTTGCGTAAGCTCTTAAAAGAGGAGAAAAGGTAAACTATAATATTCGGTTAAGTTAATTTTTAACTTAAAAACAACTACTGAGTTGAACCAAAGTGCCATACGGAAGTAAAGTAAGTAAAAAAGAATTTCAAGTCATAATCAGTGATTCTTTGCAAGTATGTGTACCAAAAATTTTTCTATAAAAGAGATTAAGGAAAGTGGAATCTAAGGCTAGAATTCTTTAAAAAAAAAAAAAAAAAAAAAAGAATTAACCTTAGAATTAAAATGTATGTATGTTATTTTACTTATCCATATTTTATGGAGAAATGTTACAGAACTAGAGCAGTGATTCTCAACTCGGGGCAGTTTTGTCCCCCAGGGAATATTTTAGTTGTCCTAACTGGTGGAGTGCTACTGGCATCTAGTGGATGGAGGTCAGGGATTCTGTTAAACATCCTACAGTGATGGTATAGGACAGCACCACCACCACCTGCCTTCGCAACAAAGAATTACACAGCTAAAAATGTCAGTAGTGCCGAGGGGGAGAAATTATGCACTAGAGGCAGCCAGATATAAAACTTTAGTTCTCCCCTTCATGGGTTCAGATGGTCTGAAATTTTTAAGGTAATGTTGGAAATGTCACTGTGTCTTTCAGAAATGATGGATTTGCTTATAGTGACAACTGTCTACACAAGTATTTTTCCCCAAACGTCATGCCTGATGGTAAAATTGGATCTTGTAATAACTAAGATTATTATAATTGCTTATCTAAGCCACAGCTTTTATGAAATCTTTGAAGAGAACAAAATAGACCTAAAGTTTTTATGGATAATTAAGAAACATTTTGTGCTTAACATTTCTGATGAGTTAACTACATTTTTTTAGGCTAAAGAAGAAAAGAAGAAAATCAACTTCTTCCTCTTCAAGTGTTTCTTCTGCTGATGAATCAGTTTCTTCTTCATCATCCTCTTCCTCTTCTGGCCACAAAAGGCATAAGAAACGTAAGAGGAACCGTTCAGAGTCTTCTCGAAGTTCCAAAAGGCATTCAGCTAAGGCATCCTCTAATCAGATAGATCAGAATAGGAAAGATGAGTACTTCCCAGTTCCAACCAATACTTCAGCATCTTTTCTTAACCAAAAACAAGAAGTGGAAAAATTACTGGAAAAGCAGGATAGGTTACCATATCAAAAGAAACAGGTAAAAGAGAAAGATAGATGCCCTCTCTCTTCATCTTCAGTTGAAATTCCGGATGATTTTGGAGGTAGGTCTGAAGATCCAAGAGATTTTTATGATAGCTGTAAAACTCAGGCAGGTAGTAGCAAAACAGAAAAGCCATATAAATCAGAAAGACATTTTTCCAGTAGAAGAGATTCCTCAGATTCCTTCTGTAGGAATTCAGAGGACAAGGTGAAAATTTATGGTTATAGGAGATTTGAAAAAGACATAGAGGGAAGAAAAGAGCACTCTAGAAGGTGGGAACCAGGTTCCTTGAGGTATTCCACTTCACCAGCAAGCTCAGACTACTCTTGGAAGTCAGTTGAAAAATACAAAAAGTACGCTTACTCTGGATCACGTGATTTCAGTAGACATGAGCAAAGACATCAGTTAAATAAAAATCAAGGAGAATATGAAAGAGAGGATAATTATGAGGAGGATATTAAAAAAGAGGTTCCAGAAGAAGATGGACTGAATATCAAAGAGCAATCAGAAAGTGGAGTTAAAAAAAATTTACCTCAAAATTTAGTCAATATATTTAATCAGATAGCTGCATTTGAGAAAGAAAAGGGAAATAAGCCAAAAAATTAACATGCCAAGGGAATTAGCACCATTATACTAAAGGCTGTTAATGAAAGTTTTGGGTCTTTTAGTCATAACAGTCCAGCGCAGAGATCTTTGCTCCTAAAGTTATTTTATTTGTAGAGATTGCAGAAAGCAGATGCTTTTCAGCTATTCTTAAAGTATATTTGTTTCAGTGGTAGGTTCCCTTTTCACTGCTTGATTTTTAGGCTTTTCATGTGTATGTTTATGTACAGTATTTCTACTCTGTTGATTTAAACTTCTTCACCTAAAGATGAATCTCCAAGTATTGTTTCTTCATTGTATTATGGTGTATGAGAATTCCTTGGGTCCACCTCATCCTGCTCTTTGAGAGAGAATTAAATTTGTGCTTTGAACACCTGAGTCATTTTCATCAAAAATTATTTCCTTCTTTTTTCTGTTAAATTAAAAGCCCTCAGCTTTTGAAAGAGATATATTTAAATGTTCCTTAAGTTCCATTTTATAGTCATCATTTGTTTATTAAATTTTTTGCATAACTTTTATTTTAAAATGGTAGATAGATATCTGTCATGTTTAATTGGCCTGATTTAATTAAAAATGGTTTGTATACTAGCTTAGGAAGTACCTTAGAAATAAAGCCATGAAAGTTGAATAGGGGTCCATTTTGCTTTTTTCTCCCTTTTTTCTCCTAACTATTGCTAGCAGTATACCCCTAAGAAATTTCTTAAATATTGGCAAGACCCTTGGAGACTACATTCCAGACAAGAAAAGATCAGAATAGAAAAGAATTCTTTTAGCAAAAACAGCATTGGCAAGAGAAGCACTCTATAAATCAGGTTCTCCTCTAAAGGAAAGAAAATTAGAGAGCTGTCCTAGAGTTGTGAGTATCCAGTTGGGAAGGCACTGGGTATGTTTTTTTGTGTTTTTTTTTTAAAGATTTTATTTTTCCTTTTTCTCTCAAAGCCCCCCAGTACATAGTTGTGTATTTTTAGTTGTAGGTCCTTCTAGTTGTGGCATGTGGGATGGCGCCTCAGCATGGCCTGATGAGCAGTGCCATGTCCGTGCCCAGGAGTCGAACTGGCGAAACCCTGGGTGAACTTAACCACTAGGCCATGGGGCTGGCCCCTGGGCATGTTTTTAAACAGCCTAGAGCTGGCCCGCATTTTGCCTTCTTAACACCTCCTCTCCCCTGATGCCTCCTTTCTCAGGGTGTGAATTTAAAAAAAAAAAAAAAAAGACTAGGCCAACAGAGCCTGATTTTACTCAGAATAAATTCCAGCAACTGGAGCTGAAAAGGAAGGGACTTGGATCGTAAAGATCCTCCCAAAATTACTGAAAACAGTATATAGATAAAGACAGGAGTCATAGGTGTGGAATTTATAATGGTCTTTAGAATCTTTCCAATTTAAGATTCTAGACAGTGTAAATGACAATGGGGCTTTAATACTATCACTCATGATGATGCTGGATGGGTGGGTTGTGGGGGGGTAGGTGAGTATCCACTTAGAATGTTCTGAGTGAGAGATAATGATAGAGGAAGAAGACACTTTTTAGTCCTTGTTCTGTTCTTGCCAAGAGTGAAATACCAAAACTTCAAGCATAATTAAGTATGTACTATTTGTGACCTTCAGACTTCAGTGATGAGAGCCTAATGAAAAAGCTAAAATTTGTTTTGCAGTGAAACAGAAGCTGGTCAAAAACAGTAAGTAATAGCAATAGAAATAGGTCAGTCACTCAGGCATTAGTCTTTGCACCAAGAGACTTACCTTAAAAGAGAGCCCAGTTCTTTGTATTAACAGCCCTCGTGTCATCCCTACATAGTCTCCATAGTGCTATTTTTTTTTTTTTTAAGATTTTATTTTTTCCTTTTTCTCCCCAAAGCCCCCGGTACATAGTTGTATATTCTTCGTTGTGGGTTCTTCTAGTTGTGGTATGTGGGACGCTGCCTCAGCGTGGTCTGATGAGCAGTGCCATGTCCGGGCCCAGGATTCGAACCAACGAAACACTGGGCCGCCTGCAGCGGAGCGCACGAACTTAACCACTTGGCCACGGAGCCAGCCCCTCCATAGTGGTATTTTTAAAGAGTGAAAACTCTGTTGACATAGCCCTTGATCTTTAGGAATTCCTAGTATGGCTTCAGAATTTTACCTACACTGTTTTATTTAATAAATTCTCTTTGAGCATCATTATCAACCAGCACTAATTTTGTAAAGTGTCTTTGTGGTTTAATGTTACATTTAGGCACAAAAAAATTAGGATAGTACCTTATACAACAGCCTGCCAGAATTTAGAAATTCCGTCTTCTCTAGAGCTCCTTTCCTGGCACATAGTAAACTTAAGCAGAGTACACAAACCAATTTCTAAGCATGTGTTCAGGAAACCCATCACCACAAAAGAATATTACTAGAGATTTACTTGTCAAGAATGCCTACAAGGGGCCAGCCTGGTAGCATAGTGGTTAAGTTCACATGTTCTGGATCCCGGGTGCGGACCTGCACACTGCTTATCAAGCCGTGCTTTGGCAGGCGTCCCACATATAAAATAGAGGAAGATGGGCATGGATGTTAACTCAGGGCCAATCTTCTTCAGCAAAAAGGGGGGATTGGCGGAGGATGTTAGCTCAGGGCTAATCTTCCTTTAAAAAAAAAAAGAAAGCCTAGTGCTACCTTCAGAATTTCTTTCTAAACACGTGATTTGATTTCTTAACATCATGCTGTCTATAAACGTACATACCCAGGCTGTGTCTTTGTTTCCATAAGTAGGTGACTTTCTAACACAGCAGGTGGGTGTTAACTCCAGATTTGTGGATAATGGAAAAATGGAATTGATTCCTTGTCTCACCATTTAGCATTATTACATTGAAGTTAGAACTGTTCTTTCTTTAAGAGTTAAATGTAGACATATGCTAGCCTGAGAACCTAACCATTCCACAAATATTGTGGTAGGCTTTGTGTGGTGACTTAATAATGGGTAGAAGTTATTGTGCAATTCCTGTATGTCAGGTCCTGTGCATTTTGTATATATTATCTGATTATTTCAGTAAGTTTGTGATGCAGGTAACTGCTACTGTCTCTATATTATGAATGAGGAAAAGCATAGAGAAGTAACTTTCCCAAGATTACAGAGCTAACTAACACAATCCCTGCCTTCGTAGAACACAGTATTTAATAATATTTCAAGTTCCAAGTAGTTTACAAAGTAATATAGAGCGAAGAATAAGAACTTTGGTGAAAATACAAAGTAACCGTGAGATTAATCAGTTGTTAGATCTTAAATAAATCCCATGCATAGGAACAGTATTTTACCCAAAAATTGTATTATCCATCTTTTTTACCCATCTTACTCATTGGACTTGGCTATGCTTTTTGCTGGTCTTTCTAAAAATAATAATAAAATATTCAAATAATGATCAGGAGAAACATTTACTACCCCTTCTGCGTTTCAGAAGGAACTGCAGGAGCCAGCCCAGTGGCACAGCAGTTAAGTGCGCACGTTCCGCTTTGGCAGCCTGGGGTTCACCAGTTCAGATCCCAGGTATGGACGTGGCACCGCTTGTCAAGCCAGGCTGTGGCAGGCGTCCCACACAGAAAGTAGAGGAAGATGGCATGGATGTTAGCTCAGGGCCAGTCTTCCTCAGCAAAAAGAGGAGGAGTGGCGGCAGATGTTAGCTCAGGGCTAATCTTCCTCAAAAAAAAAAGGAACTGCAAATGATAGTTCTAAACAATGACAACTGTCATAATTTTCTTTCCAAGGTTTGAAGAAAACACTACTCATCTAAGTACATAGATTCTAATACCTTTATTTGAAAACCAGTTTTATAACATAATCGTACTCCACACTCTATTCCAAGAGTTTAAGTGTTGGGCACATGTTACAATAAAGTTTAACTGAGATAACTAATTTAAATCTGGTAGTTTACTTACACTGTATATTTCTAGAATTCCTATTGCAAATCAAATCACACGTAGCTTTCTTTAAATTATTAAATAAGAAAATCTTAAAAAGACATTCTTTATGCTTGGTTGTCCATCTTGAGAGCAAAATCTTTATGTGGCTTCTTTCAAGATCAGAGTGAAGTAATTCCTAGAAATTTAAGCTGCATTTTTATGGATATACAGTGTTTCTCTCCTATCAGTTTTCTTGGTGGGGAGGGTAGGTAATGCTATTTTTTGGTTAAAAATTTTAATTATACCAAAAGAAGAAACTAATAGATTTCTCCCCCCAAAACTCTGGGAAATAGGTTTCTTTGAATAAAGAAAACCTAATGTCGGGATCTTCTAAGGTAAATGAGAGTTTTAGTAGTGTTAGAAACTCTTTATAGTATGATGAATCTTTAGAAATTTCTTGAAAGATTCTGTTATATTAGAAATGGATGTAGTGTCATGGCTAGCATGAAATAATGAAGCAAACTATTTTTCAATGTAACAGCCATCAAAATAACAGTGAAAGCATTTTCCCTGTACTTGTATAACATGTAGCCTTAAGAATCTGGTATTACTGCTTTCCTTCTATGTAAAGAAAACAGGAAAGACACTAAAAAAATTAAACCTTTCTTTAGCAAAGGACCGAAATTGCTTGACTTTTTTTTAAACTATCAGCTTTTACATTTTCCACTGGATAAAACTTTTGTCTGGTCATTGTATATTTCTAACACAATTTCAGCCTCTGTATCATTATACAGTACCCAAAAGCACAGAGTGGGATTTACTATTTTAAAAGTGTGAGATTTTTGTCTTTGTGTTTACACCTTGTTCAAAAGAAAGATTAAAATGTTTATTTGCTGCTCGTTTTGCTTTTCCCATTACTGGAGCTACTGCTGGCACTAGTTGGCCTAGCAGAGCTGCCCATCGGTGAAGTGGAGGTTGGGAAGTTCAGCTCTAATACTTTAATTGAAGCCTGAGAAGCAGAAGTACTTGTACTCCTAGATGACCTAGAAGAAAAAAACAGCATTATTACAATTTAATTAAAAATTTATATTTTAGGAGAGACCCCTCATTAAAAGTAAAACATACCAAAATCCCACAAGTAACTAAAGAGATCAAAAAGTACATCTATTCATAGTGCTAATAAATTTTAAAAACATGATCATTAATAATATCAAGAAATTAGTTTATAAAAAGGAAAAGAAAGGTAATAAACATGAGAGTTTCAAACCAGTAAAATAGTTCAATATTTTTCTATATGAGAAAAATGTTTTCAACTATAATCAATTTAGAGATGGAATCCTTAAGCATAAAAGGTAACAAAAAGAAGAGGGGCATGGGAATTTGGGTGCTGGCAAGAGTGATCAAAACGATAGGTTATGTAACTTAAGCCAAAGAGAAGAAAGCGAGAGGCCTGCTGACAGGGGTCATTTGAAAAGTGTAACTAGCCATACAATTCTAAAATGCTAAGTTTTAAAAATATATTTTAGGAAAGTACAGGGATGTACCTGGATGCTCAACAAGTTTACATAGAAACTTTCTTTTTTTACTTAAACACTATCTTTTCCGACATCCCTTTTTCTTTCTGAAATCTGTACATAGACTAATGAAAAATAAGTGGCTGCTGAATGATCTATCTGATGATAAGATTCTGGATAAAACTAAACTGCAGAATAAATAATTTCCTTTTAGCAAAATGAAGCAGCATAAATAAAATCCTCACTAAAAATTTTACCATGTGGTTTTAATCATAAAAATCATACTTCATATGTCTACAAATGTAACTTGCCCTTTTATGGTTTAAAAAATTCTCCCCCTACTCAGAGTTGGCCATGCTAGATGTAACCTCCAAGATCTCCCTGTGGTTATCCTACTGAAATAGCTGGTAGTCACGAAGCACTCTGTGCCCTTATAGAAATGGTGACACCAGATAGAAGTGGGAGGGGCCTTGCTCTGCTGGCGGTTTTCTGCACATGTGACTGACTTGCGAAGGTGGGTAAGAATGAGGAGAGCACTGGCAGATCAACAGCTGTGGCGATAAGGAAGTGGCTGGCTTCCCTTAAGATAGAAGCTGTGAGAGTTTAGGTGGTTTTATAACCTTCCACTTACCTTGCTGATAACAGTGAAGTCTGTGAAGGAGACCTGGAACTCTGACGACTGCCTTTAGTACTCGCTGCAGGCAGCTCTAAACCATTCTGGAAGAATATTCAAGAGCGATCGTTAGTATCACTACATTTTAGAAGAATAATATTTTTAATTAGATTTCACTTTATGATGAATGCCGTAAGTTTCTTACTTTCATGAAATGCTTAAGAAATATTTGTATTTAACTAGAAGGTACTCTCATTACCTGTTGAAAGTATGTTTGAAGGATAATACGGATCTCAGCATTTTGTTCTGTGACATCAACTAACATTTCATCAATGATCTTGTGAAACTGTTTCACTTCACGAAGATTGATGTCTTGTTCTTCCAGTGTTTCATCCTTTGTGTCTTTGAAACGACGTATTTCCTTGGTGAGTTTTGCACACTGTTGGTCAATGGTAGTCAATTATTATTTAAACCTATTATCCAGAACTTAATTTTTTTAATGGACAAAGGAGGATTTGGGTTTACCATTTGGAACTCCAAAAAATGTAAATATGACATCAGTTTTTAAAAGACACCAATACCTGTTTAGTTACTCTCTCTAATTTTGGCTTCTGCTCCTCAGTTTCTCTCCTTAGTTGAAATGAATAAGCCTGCTTCTCTGATAATTTTTCTTTGATGTTATTTGTTAAATGTTCTATAACTTCTAAAGTATTTTCCATGCTCTGCAGAAAATGATGTATTAACATACTTAACGGTTAGAATCAAAAATAACATAACTTGCCATATGTCAAGTATTCATTTAATTTTAATTCATTTATTTTTGTATATAATATTTTATTGGTAGATAATAAGTATAATGGTTTTATGGATCAAAATTAAAATCCATAATTTTATGGATTATGATTTAATCCATAAAGCCAAAAGTATAGCAGTTTTATGGATTAAGCTTTATAAATAATTCCACGAGGAAGTATTTTTACGTGGTATTTGGGGGGAAATAAGCAATTCAAAGACTATTGAAAGCATTTCACAATTCATATCATCTGTTGTTCTACTTTATTAGCCAAAAAAAACCACCTCCCTTTTTATATGGAGCCTGCTTACCATATACATTGTTTCCTGTTTCAGCAATGTGCTTTAGTAACTACTTTCTACTGGATTATTTTTATCCTTCAAACTTTTTTAAGGTGATCTTTAAAGGATTAAATGAAATAAAAGTTCGTTAAGTAAAAGTTAGTGGATAGATCATAATTAGCTAGCTAAGATTCATCAACTTCTTAACAGGTAATTGTTAGGGGTCCATCCTGTGCTTGCACTGGGACTTTTTTTTTTTTTTTAAAGATTTTATTTTTTTCCTTTTTCTCCCCAAAGCCCCCCGGTACATAGTTGTATATTCTCCGTTGTGGGTCCTTCTAGTTGTGGCATGTGGGACGCTGCCTCAGCGTGGTTTGATGAGCAGTGCCATGTCCGCGCCCAGGATTCGAACCAACGAAACACTGGGCCGCCTGCAGCGGAGCGCGCAAACCCAACCACTCGGCCACGGGGCCAGCCCCTGCACTGGGATTTTTAATTAATTTATTTAATACTCCGAACACTTATTTTTTTCTCATTTAAATGAAATTTATCTCTTAGTATCTACTTCTCTAAAACATTGTCTCCTTTGTACAATATAACAAAGTATAGTGATAATAATGATTAACTTTTACTAAGGGCTTATTACTAAAGCCTGTAGAATTTACCTGGATGTCTTCCTGTAGTTCTCTGATTTGTCTTTGTTTGTATCTGTATTTTTCATCAGCAGCTCTTTTTTGTTCTTCCAGGTGGATTTTTAGCTCATATTCATCACCTAGAATTTAGAGAACTTTTAGTCTAAATTTCTAACATGCTGTGTAGAAAGCAGTTGTAAAGTTTTACATATGTTAAACTTCTAACATTTTTTGTTTTGAAAGCTTAATAAATTCCTTATGTCTCCTTGTTGAAAAACAGATGGGCATGTGGTCATTTTTGTTTTTTCAACTTAGAGCAGGCAATGGGTTGCTGTTTTCTTCAGATTTGAAATTAATTCCCTAGAGAAGTGATATGCCGTATCACTAGAACACTAGAATAATGAAAATAACACTTAGCACTTACTAAAGGGGGAGGGGGTATGGTTAGTTTTCCTGACTCAAACATGGTACATTTTTGTTTTCCATGTCTCAGTGTTCTTTTTAAAATAACTGTACAGCGTAATTAAAAAAAATTTAATAACTCCTACATACTAGATGGAGTCACTTTTTTAAAGGATTGCTTGTAATTGTTGTTGCAACTGTTGAGCACTTGCAAGGTGTTTTCTAGAGCATAGATTTCTTTTTCAGCTTTGTTGATCTTAGCATCCAAACTGTCACCTTCCCTTTGAAGTTCTTCCTTTTCTTGAGCAGCCTATGAAATACAGAATAGAACTGATTGAGTAAAAGTATTACCTTGGGGGAGAATGTCTCTTTTCAGGGCAGGAAATATTTAACTCACAACAATACTAATTTGCCTGGAGCCTATGTGCAGCACCAAGCATTTATTTATTGCACTTGATTTAGAGCAGAAGACCACATCCTCAAGGCCTTCAAAATACAGCACATAGGATACAAAACCGTGATGGAAATGTAGTAACTAACCAAGCTTACATTAAAACTCTCCAACAAAAATTACCAAAAAGTTAAGCAGGTATAAACTTTACTGGGAAGAGAAACAGGGCTAACTAGAAGGAGGTTTCAAACTATATGTTAAATAAGAAGAATGTATGTTTCTGGCTTGAAAGGCTTAGAAACACCCTCATTTTAAATCTTAGAAGTAAAAGAGGTGAGCAAGCTACACCGAGGAAAGTGAATGCTTATCATTCCCAACCCAATTATGTGTGTCTTATTAGAAATAGGATTTCAACATCTTTGAGCAGTTAAGTGATGTTAAAATTAGAAAGAATACTCACTTCAGTAGTACATGCTGCAGTTGGAGCCATATAGAGAAGATTTGCATGGCACTTGGGCAAAATGACATGCAAATTTGTGAAGTGTTACATATTTTTAAAAGGAAAAATACTGCATGATTCCACTTACGTGAGGTATCGAGAGTAGTCAAATTTGCAGAGCTGGAAAGTAGAATGGAGGTTGCCAGGGGTTAGGGAGAGAGGGAAATGGGAGCTATTGTTTAATGGGCACAGATTCAGTTTTGAAAGATGAAAAAAGCTTTGGAGACAGATGTTAGTGTTGGTTGCACAACACTGTGAATGTACTTAATACCACTGAACTGTACATTTTAAAATAGTTAAAATGGCTAATTTTATATATATTTCACATTTTTAAAATAATTTTTAAAAATTGAAGATAATCATGATAAATGTGGCTAGAAAAGTGATGTCTATAAATTGCTGAAAACCAAAACTTCCACAGTGAGAGGACATACTAAGTGACTTTTTCCAGCTTAATTCTGTCACTGTACTAGTATCTCTAGAGTTGTACCCAAACAGTTCCAAAGAACTTCTCCAATTAAGGGTTGACAAGGATAGCATGCATCTAATAATTTTATTTGTTAATTTATTCACTTCCTAGGTATGTGTATTTAAGCTAGAATGTGGTCATTGGAAAGGTTTTATTGGTAATATTTCTTAACATTTTCACTGTTTTTTGTTTTATTATGCTTCAAAATATGTTATACATGTTTTTATAGCAAATAGTACATAATAAAAAATAAAGCTTTAGCAAAAAAAATAAAGTTCTTAGATAAATTACATCTAATTCCTTTAAACTGAGTCTAGAATTAGCAGCCATTTATTTTGAAACATAGTGTAGTGGAAGAAAGAGCTAAAATAAATCAAAACAGCTAGATTTTAGTTGTGGAGTTGAGTAACATTAAATAATTCACTTCCCTTCCCCGAGTTCAGTTTCTTTATTTGTCAAATGAAGGGGTTGAATTTGTTCATTTATACAAATTCCTGATCTAATTCCACATTTGCCTTAAATTTCTAAAACTCTAAAGTCCCACTTGTCTCTAAATCAGAGATTATATAATGTATACTTATTACCCAGGATTAGAAAAGCTAATATTTGGAAGAAACTTTTATTTATACCTTTCTGTCAACATTTTAAAGCATTTCCTAGTAATTTCATTGGAAACATTAAATTGTGGTCAGAATTGGACTATTTCCAAATAAAGAGGAACTTGGAAATGAGATTTGAAAAATGCCAGACCCTCACTGGTTACTGATCATATTTTTCAGTCTGGCTCTTAAGAGTGAGATACTAGAAGATACTAGGGTGAGTGAAAGGACAAACAAAACTATGTATACCCCATAGACACGAGGCTACTGCAGGACCAAAAACGAGGGCTATGGAGTGATTGTTTCTCCCAAAAAAGATATGTTAAAGTCCTAACCCCCAGCACGTCAGAATGTGACCTTACTTGGAAATAGGGTCTTTGCAGATGTAGTCGAGTTACAATGAAGGCATTAGGGCAGGGCTTAAACGAACATGGGAAATTTGGACACAGACACATTCCCAGAGGGGAGACTGAAGAGACACAGGGACAATGTCATGTGAAGATGATGGCAGAGATCATGGTGATGTTTCCATAAGCCAGGGAACACCAAAGATTGCCAGCAAACCACCAGAAGCTGGGAGAGAGGCATAGAACAGAGTCTCCCTCAGCCCTCAGAAGAAACCCGCCTGCCGACACCTTCGTCTTGGACTTCCACCCTCTAAACCAGGCGACAATACCTCTCTGTAGTTTAAGCTACCTAGTTTGTGGTAGTTTGTTACAGCAGCCCTAGCAAATTCATACAAGGGGTCAACAAACTTTGTACGTAAAGGACAAGACAGTAAATATTGTAGTCTTTATGGGCCATTCAGACTCTGTCAAAACTACTCATCCTTATTACCACTGATATTGTAGTATGAAGGCAGCCATACACAACATATAAATAAATGAGTTATGTATTATATGTTCCAGTACTTATTTACAAAGCAGCAATGGACAGCTTTTGGTCCAGGGTCCATAGTTTGCTTACCCCTGAAATACAACATGCAGAAGGCAGAACAGTGGTTAGCACAGTGACCAAATTCCTCTTACCCAGTGCTATAAACATACATACATGTGCCCATCAGGAAAGATCACCTTTGGGAGGAATGTAAAGGATATAAGGAAGGGAAAGAATCTTGAATTGACTAAATTTATGCACTAAGTCTACCACATTCAAAACAGAAGTGACGGTTAACTTCTAATTGGCAAGTTTAAGCTTTTCCCAGCAGTGAAGCTGCTGAAGTATTATTTTCAAAACGTTAAAAATTATTCTCATACAAATATAAAATGAACATGTGCCAAAAATTTCATTCAACTCAAGGAATCAGTAAGACGTTTAGACAAGTTCAGAGGAATTGGACAGATTTTATATATGTACACAGTCAGAAATGCTGAAATAAATTTGCATATGGATATGAAACTAGTTAATATCTTTTATGGCAATAAAATATAATGCTTGTGTTATCTTTCCTACAGAATGTAAGTCAGTTGTATTTCTACTGGCCAAAATTCCTTTACATTGTTATGGACAAGAATCATATGCATTACTATCAGTTTTCTACAATTTAACATCTATCCCTACAGTTTGTAAAATAGGTTAGTCAACAGAAAATCAGTCAAAAGTGTGCACTCCTATAGAATCAGATAATCCTTAGAAAATGCCAAGTCTGGTGTCACCATGCAGTGGCATTACTGCACACCCATGGACTGCTTTTGACCATTTTCAGGTCATGGGTAATTTTTCTCAACATAAGCCAGACTGAGTTTAGCTATAAAGTAAGTTTCATTTTTACACATTTGGCACATGTGGAGTATTATGAGTACAACGTTTAAATATGCTGTGCAATGAACAATGGGAATAAGTGGCAAGCTGTGGACCCTGGAAAAGATGGAAAGTGAAGTGTGGCATCAGGAAACTGAGAAAGGTAACTGATAGCCTTCATTCATATTCATTATACTGATATTTATCCAGCACCTTCTCCGTAAACAGAAGGAATACTCTTCCTCATAAAATTTGCCTGTTTTCCTAAGATAACAATAACAATAATGATGGCTAATATTTATTGAGGGCTTATTTTGCTCCAGGTACTATTTTAAGGGCTTTACATATATTTTCTCATTTACGCCTCACAACAAAAGTAAGAATATTATCCTCATTTTGCAAGTTAGAAAACTAAATTTAACTGTTTAAAACCAAATTGTTAAATAACTTATTCAAGGTCACCTACCTAGTCAGTGATAGAACCAAGATATGGACAAAGGCACTTTAACACCGCCAGTACTTTTGGGTAACTTATCACAGCCCTTGTTGGTAGAGAAACTTAACTGGAATTGTAACATCTACCTTCTTCCCAACACTTACAGTAGAACCTACTCTTCACCCCTTGGGAACCTTTAAAACTTGAGGAAAGTCCTGTTAAGATTGGGCAGAAGCCTGAGGTACTATAGACTAATGAGTTTCAAGAAGGATCTGAGAGCTGGGACTCATTTCTCATATAGGTTAGGTGGAGTTTCCTGAGCCAAGGTAGCAGGCAAGCACACTTAGTATTAAGTGTTAAGGGTAGCCTCAAAGAAGGGCTCCAGAAGGAAACTTGGAAGATTAAGTCAGAAGGGAGGGAGCACCCACAAGGGCCATCCCCTAAAGGTGTGAACTGGGAGATCTTCCCACTCCTATCTATCTATGATACAGGAAAAGTGAGTTGTTACAATTTCCATCCCTTCTTTATGGTATTTTGAGTAACTTCCCAGACCTCTCTGTAAAGGAAATCACACCTGTTCAGGGTATTTTCTACACGGGAAAGATGACTATAGCAGTACTCAGCAAGGGAACTGTATCCAATTCCTGATGACTTCTGAATTTCCCCTTATGGGTCACTACATAAAGATAACCATGAGATGGCAGACAACACTCAAATATTTGAACAGAGCAGATTCACCTGATCTGTTGTCTCCCATCTAATATGAAGACAAAGGAACAGCCCTCTTCCTCTCTGGATATCTGCCATACCAGGACTGCAGTGGTAAATTGGAGTGTAAGATTTCAGAGGTGGTATGGCTCCGGGTGATGATAAGGTCTAGGGTGTGCCCATATGAGTAGGTGGCTATATCGAAGTCAAGCTATCGAAGTCAAGCTTTGAGCCTGAGGTGCTGAACAGGTTGTCACATACATGCTAAAGACACTCAGATAGTAGATCTTACTTAGAGTATGAGATTATGAATCTTGAATAAAGGAGGGGAAATGACATGACACAAATGATAGCAAAAAAAAGAAAAAAAAGTCAAACAGTGGTCCAGACCTCTCTTTGACTTCATGGACTGGAGGTGTATAAAACTAATGGCACTTCAGTACCTCCATCTAGCAACTAATGTTTCCTGGCTCTAATTAAGTGCAATAGCTACTAGAGTGATGAAATTTGAAACTTCGTGGCAAAAAAAAAAAAAAATGCAATTTTAGTTAACAAGAGTTAACAAAGGATACTTCATTCTATCACAACTGTAAATCAATTAAGATTACCTTTATTACATAATAGGCCTGTGTTTTCTCCTCTTCTCCTTCAGGAGGCAGCATAACAACAGTAAGAATTTCATATCTATTCTTCAGCTTATCAATTTTACTTAGCCGCTCATGAAACTCAGCACTAATATGGAAAGAA